>NC_045597.1:178829320-179132351 GCF_009762305.2 Zalophus californianus
GATAAGCATTTTTACCAGCCATTGTTATTTTTAAATCTGAAACTACTTTTTAATAACTCAACTTTATTTCTCTTATTGCATTTTAAAACACATAGAATCGGAAAAAAAAACACAGAAATGAAAAATATCAGACAAAGAATACAGTGGAGCATGAAATTATAGGCTACAGATTATCACTGACAGGGTAAGACAGACAGGCAGAGGGTACATTTCAATACAATTTTGGTTGCAAATGTATGTGTTCTATGTTACTTGGAATTTTTCCAAGTCCAAATGTTGCTTGGCTTAAAGAACGATGACTAAATACTGAGAAATGATGGCCATGGATGGTAAACTAGAGGGTTGCAGTTGGAACAGAGAGAATGAGAGAGAGAGAGAGAGAGAGAGAGAGACAAAGATTGAGAAACAGGAAGAAGACGAATACTAAGGCTCTCCCTCATATTCCCAGTTGGTTTCACTACCTGGAAATCTGGGAAAGGTTCTGAACCCAGGGAAATCAAATATTCAAGGGGCAATATCTATGAGCCATAGAACAAATGCTGAGGAGCTGGTTTTTCAGTAATACCTAAGGAAGCCTTCGTTTTACTTGGAGCCAAATCTTTCCCTCCCAGTTTCTTTCTTGCTACAAAGACAAGCACAGAGTAACTGATAGGTGGAGAGAAGTGATGGAGACCTTTGGGTTAAATTACAACCAGCACATTTTGCAAGTGCTTCATATACAAATGGTCACCACATGCTATGCTCTCAAAAATGTAGCCATAAATGATATTCTTGAAGGCCTCACATTTGAAATGCTGTCTTTTTGGCAATTGTCATAAAAGCTATGATCGAGGTTAGAGAAAGGAGCATAATATATGAGAAAGAATTTTAAGCTTGGGAATTTGCAACAATAGAATTAATGTCTTTTTTTTTATTATTGGGGTATCAGCCAGAAACAAATCTATGTGCCAGATAGTTTAAACTCCTACAGGCATTATAAGTCCGAAGCTGAAACAACCAAGCTATTAAATTTTAAAATGTTATTAAGGCCAATAGATGTCTCCAACTGGATCTGTGTTTGAAAATCCAAGATGACTTTTGTAGGCATAAAGAATAACAAAGGATGAATTAGGAAATCTATAATTGTTTCAGGACTTGAATTTTCTATTCTATTCTTTCTTTTTTAACTATGAGGTTCACAGCGTCTCACTGGGGCCCCTCTTTAAACACAACTTGCTGAAGTGTGAAATTCAGTATTACTGGCTCCACCCAGGAGTCAATCTGTAAATACTGGGAAGGACCTCATTAGAACAACACATCGCCTAGAAATAGTCCCACAGCATGGTCTCCAAGAAAGACATTGGAGCGGGGCTCCAGCACACTCCAGGCAGTTTATGGGAGTATTTCGTGTGTGTTCTGAAATAGGAAGGAAAGAAGAGCTGGAGAGAAAGAGAAAAAGCCATCATTCAAAGCACACATGCAATGAAGGTTATACTCTTGAAGAGTTAACAGGGAGATTTAAAGGGCTTCTTATGGGTCATTCTTGCCTAGACAATACCCTTTGATATTACACAAAGATTCGTTAAATATATCACCAGCCTCTTAGAGCCACACCTGAATTCAAGGACTACTCAGCACTGGTGTCTGCAATGAGGGAAGTGAACGCAATTTACGCTTTTTAAGTTCTATGACCTGTGCTCTGGTTACAAGACACTAATTTCATTAGTGTCTTGTAATATAATTGCTGATATTCTGCCATATTTGTACTCCCTGCTTTCAGCGGAAAACAAAGCAACAAGAATCCCAATTATATACCATAATGATAATCACGCCCCTATTTTTAAAATGGGGAGAAACGAGATGATGTTAGCTTCAAGAATTCCCAAGCCTCCCAAAGCATCCTCCTAGAAAGATTCCTAAAATCATGCTCTCCTTGAGCCCTGTAGGATTTAGTGGGTTTCAGTGCAGACAAGAGCTACACCAACAACTCTTAAGATCATCTAAAATTTTCAGATGGAAAAAAAAAAGTCTTTGATTATCTTGTAAAGTGGAAAGGAACACTTGATGAAGTTTAGCTGCATATTCAAAATCCCTCATCCGTCTATACGTGTGCCCCTGGCTTTGATAAAGTAAGATGGAGGAAGCTGTGCTCTCTTGCCCATCTTTACACTTTCTGTGCTCAAAATACACACTTATTATGCTAAAAAAAAAAAAATTAGGGTTGAGTCAAGAGGCAGATTTACAGCTTGCAGTATGTTATCTAGACAGGCACAACTCTCCAGGGAGCCATTGTGAGCTTGCCCCTCTCAGTGTTTGTGCTAATGGATGTATCTTACCCAAGCTCCTTCCATACAGTGAACCTGTCGGTGGCAGGCCCCTATTTAATACCCACTGAGAAGCTGAAGCTATGTATTTGTCTTGTTTGTGTGCACACATCACCGTCAAAAGGTTCCAAGATAAGGATTTTTTAAAATAAATCATCTACCCCGGGGGCCTCCATTAAAGAGGTCTTTTTGACAGTGAGGACCAAACTGCCTGAGAAATTCATAGACAGAGGTTCTCAATGGAAGGTGCCAGGCAAAAAGGAGTGGTCCAATCTTCCCTTCTTCCCTCTCCCCGTCCCTGGAAGAGTGACTGCAAAATAGAACACATATTTCAAATCATTGTCATCTTACCCATAAGATATTTTAGATAGTTAATGTTTTGGAAAGCAGCCCTTGTGCTTTGTCATAAAATAAAATAAAATTAAATTAAATTAAATTAAATTAAATTAAATTAAATTAATATAAATAAAGTAAAATAAAATAAAATAAAAAAAGATGGTTCAGGAGAGCCACAGAGTCCCTTTAGAATGAGCTAACCAATTTATCAGAATAGAGGAAGAAGGAATTTAATGTAAGATTTGTTTCTTCAGGGCTGTGCCCAAATTGACGGCCATTTTGCTGACTATTCAGCCAAATTCCCACCGCACTCCGGGTACCCACCTTCCCATGTGAGACCAAATCATTACTGACATTTCCCAATGAAGCCATGGTGTTCACTAGGCAGGCGACCACACGGATATCTGGTACCACCTTTCTTTTCTGTTATTGTAGTTCTGGGGTAGCCTATGGAATCTTTTTCATTTTTCTGGCACAGGCAAAGAAGGAAATAGCATGTCTGGTGGGGGGTGAGGGCAAAAGGTGGGCACTGGGGGAAGACATTAAAAGAGTTATTTTTAATACGGATGGCTAGAGTTTAGGCTTGCTTATCTTGACAATTAAAATGTAAAACCTAAAAAAAAAAAAAATCCTCACAAGTCTTTACCTGAAGACAACATATGGAATGCTTTCTTACTGTATACCCACATGAAAACAGCACGCAGACGCTAGCGGGCAGAGAAGGCTCTGTTCAGTGGGCATGACATGGACAAGCATTTTAATGAGTCCCTGTAGATTTAAGATCTCTCAGTGCAGGATTAGTCCTGCAGCACAGCTCTTGGTTTTCCTGGTGTTTAAAGGAAAAAAACTCTTTAAAGACATTAGTAGGGGGTTAATGGGAGGTTTGATAAAGTTTCTCTGGATCTTTTTATTAATGCTCAGTGCAAACTATCTCCAGAGTCTCTCCTGGGCTCCTCTGAGGAGGTAGTCATTAATTTAGCCAGTTGGAGTGATAACTGGTCAAGGTAGAAGCCCATCTAAAACCTTTGCTAGTCCTGCACTGTTCATTTCTCATCTCCACCAGGCACTTATTTTTCAAATCTCATGATGGCTTCTCCAGAGGGTGGAAAGTCAGTGTTCGTGTTTGAAGTAACGAGCACAGAAATAGACTGTCAAGTGTTTGGGGTGAAAGCTGGTGAATGAATTTCCCTTCTCACCAAAAAAATAAGTGTATATGAATATGTACATTTATGTAAGAATAAAGGCATAGGAGTGGAAAAACAGTGTCCTCAGTCTTGGGTATAAATAAAACTTTTATTTTCTTGGATGGAAAAACAGTTGACTGTTGAACAGCATGGGTTTGAACTGGGCAGGTTCACTTATACGTGTTTTTTTTTTTTTTCCAATATAATACTGTACTGTAAATGTATCTTCTCTTCCTTATGAATCCCTTAATAACATTTACTTTTCTGTAGCTTCCTTTATTGTAAGAATACAGTACATAATATACATAACATAAAAAGTATGTGTTAATCGATTGTTTATGTTATGGGTAAAGGCTTTTGGTAACAGTAGGCTATTAGAGTTTCAGGGAATCAAAAGTTATACGTGGATTTTTGACAGTATAGGGTAGGTGCCCTTAACCCCTGCACTGTTCCAGGGTCAACTGTATTAACTTCTTTTTAAAAATGCAAAGCAATTTTTATCTGTATACAATAATTACTAGTATGCTCTATACACACTACTTGTCCAGGCGACAGAGTCAGCCTTGAGGCTGGATAATTTAGTAGGTTCTTCTATTTTTTTCTCCTCCCTAGGACTAGTGGCACCCACCCTGAATACAAATTCATGGACCCCGGTGCCACACACAAGAGGCTGTGTACCATTGTACATCTCCCAGTTTATTTTATTCTTAATTATGATCATAATTAGTGAGTACGCTTAATAATTATAGAGGTGGCAACAATATTCAATAGACATGAATTTATTTTATGTATAACGTTAGAATCAAGGGACTATTCCCTTTCTTTAAAAAAAAAAATTGTACTCCATGTTTTTAAATGTGCATTTCCTAGGCATTATGAACTAAACCAGGAGCCCAGAGCTGGATCAGGGCTGTTAATAAGAAAATCGCCGCCTGGCTTCTCTGAAGCCCATTGTGTGCTCGTTTGGGCCTATAATTACTCAGGCACAGGAAGGACTCTCTAACCAGCTTCCCCCAAGAGGTACTAATGATCACATACCAAGCACTGGGGATGCGTGAAAAACTTCCCAGCAAAATCTCTTGACACAGTCACCCTACAATTTGTTTAAAGATTTTTAAAATGTGTCTTTAGAAAGATCTCTGACTTATATTCAACTAGTTTCATCATGTGTCTTTCCTTTAACTTTCTTAGGAGTAAGAAAAATACGACATGATTTACTTGAGATCAAGGGCAAATGAGAAATCATCTGAGCGAGGGGACAATGTCAAAGAGCAGTGCCTAAGATTATTTAAGAAGAAAATTGCTGCCAGCATCAAGCCAGCCTACAATACTGCTCAGAATGCACGTTTTCAAGAGAACTGAATGCTGCCTTATCAGAACACTCAAGCACATTCCACGTTATATTTAAACCTGAGTGTCACTGGGAAAAGATCTGTGGTACAAGACAGCGAAGGCATGCTTGAAATTTGACTTGATTCCCTGAAATTGTGTTTATGTAGCCAAAACCTCTAAAAAAGGTGTCTTGCCAAATATCAAAATTGTTTCAAGGGGCACCTGGGTGGCTCAGTTGGTTAAAAGTCTGCCTTCGGCTCAGGTCATGATCTCAGGGTCCTGGGATCGAGTCCCACATCAGGCTCCCTGCTCAGTGGGGAGTCTGCTTCTCCCTCTCCCTCTGTCACTCCCCCTCCTTGCTTGTGTTCTCTCTCTCGGTCAAATAAATAAATCAAATCTTTGAAAAAAATAAAATAAAATCATTCCGAATGTGACATTTACCTAAATGTTAGTCCACCACAACCTTGGCCAGGGTGGTTTCCGACAAATGACCCCAGCAGCTCAGCATCTTCTCAGCCTCCTTTCTGACTGTGTTCTTTCTCAATTTAGTACGCCAGAGCAGGGATCGGCAAACCTTTTCCACAAGGAGTGAGATGGTTAATATGTTCGCTGTGGAGGACATTCACTCTCTAAGCTACTCCACTCTGCTGCTGTCCCGTGGAAGCAGTCTCAGATGATACACCGACCAAGGAGTAGGGCTTCGTTCCTATAAAACTTCTCCACGGACACTGAAAATTGAATTTTCTATAATTTCCAAATGGTGCAAAATATCATTCTTCTTTGGGTTATCTTCAACCCTTTTGAAATAGAGAAACCATTTTTAGTGGGTTATACCCCACCTGGGAGAGGATCAAGATTTGGCTCCTGGGTTATAGTTTGCCAACCTCTGTACCAGGGCATTAACAGAAGTCAGATATTTGTGCTTTAAAAGTATCAACAGAGCTTCCCCCCTCGCTCTCCTTCCTTTTCAAGTTTACAGAAAAGCCTGAGTTCTGGTCACATCTTATTTGGGTATAATGGGTAATATTCCATTACCATTCTCAAAATCACCAGGACGGTGCTTTCTGCCTGTTAATTTGATCACGAACCACACTTGGGGCCACTTTGGTACCGCCTGTCACATTTAGCTATGGTTAGGACCACTCCAGGATGACCTTGCTCTTCAAGGTCTTTCACCCCAGGCCAAACTGGACCTCTAGACTTCTCTACCTTCTTCTTGTTCCTTTCCACCCTTAGGTATAAATTACACGAGAGCCCATTACCTGACAACTGCATTCATTTCAATCTGATCAGAGGCAGAATTTAAAGTAGTTTGCCCAGGCCCTTTCTGAAGCTTTCCTCTTCATTTGATATTTATAATTTTGTAGGATTTTTCTTGAAATCACACAAAAATTGTCTAAGCTTCAGACCCCACAAAATCTGGTGCCACTATGCCTCGAGCACGTTACCTAACTCAATTGCTCTAAGATGTTTCCTCTTCTCCCACCGTCTCCCTGAAGCTTTCCCCTTACCATGTAGAAGACAGGTAGCAATTATACCCAGTGGGGATGAGAATTCCCACTGTTCTCCATTATCCTACTCAAATAATATAATACGTCTAATTAAAAGATGACAGAGAAAGAGAGAATGGGAACCTACCAGATGACTAATAAAAGACAGTCTGCCTCTTGCACTTAGTTATTTTCTTTTCTTTACTCATTATTTTGGTTTTATTAAATTTAGCGCTACTTGAGAAAGAGTCTGGTGATTGTTTTTACTATAAATAAATGTGTTAATCGACAAACAGCTACTGAATATCTACTATGGACTGTGCAATGGCATTCCATCAAGGTGTCCTGTCACTTTACCATTGATGTAGTATTTCCTTTCAGTCTTAATTGTCCGTCCTAGAGAACAAGGCCAGTCTAACAAGCAACACCAGTTCACGTGATGACAAAACAACTGGGATTCTTCACAAGAGGTCCCAAAGGGCCGTTTATAACTGCCTATCCTCTAAGAGTAGTGTTGGGAGCATTCTGTTCCCATCATGGAGCCATGGAACCAAGCAAAGGCAGGATCTTGATGGAACACTAGGAAGGTCGACATTTCTATGAAGTCATGAAATCTGTTTTTCAAACCTATCACTAGAGCAAAGTTGCTCAATCTTGGCACTGTGGCCATTTCAAACCAGATGATTCTTTGTTGTGGGGGCTGTCCTGTGCATGATAGGATGGTTAGCAGCATCCCTGGCTTTCACCCACTAGATGTAATAGCGCTCCCAACTGAGATAACCAAAAATGTCTCCAGACATTGACAAATGTCCAGGGAGGCACGCTGAACAACTAACTATACCCGAGATGCAGCTAGCTTACTGTTTCGCCTTGCAGAGGAAATAACTTGGTAGGTGTGGATTTGGAGGGGTAGAGAGGAGGCAGCATTCGGGTGTGTTGTGCTAATTCTGCGGGAGCATTTCCTGGAATTTTTCCCATCCTTGAAATTGCCGTTAGAGCCCATTTCTGAACATCCTGTGGAAACAAGCCCTACTTCTTCATGCTCATAGCTCATGACTGTATTCTTGGAATTACAGACTTTTAGAATTAGAAAAGATCTTAGAGATCAGCTAGGTTCAAACGATTATGTAATCCACCAAATATCTGAACTCCTCCAAACTCAGTGTGTTACAGATGTTTGTCACTAGGACACTGCAGCTGTGCCAAGAGAGATCACCAGATGCCATTTCATTGTCAAATATCTAGAATAGGATCTCATGCAAAATAAAAATCAAAAGTGTGATCACTGGGGCACCTGGCTGGTTCAGTCTGTAGAGCATGTGACTTGATCTACGGGTCATGAGTTTGAGCCCCATGTTGGGTGTAGAGTTTAGGTACGTACGTACATATGTACGTACATACATACATACATACACACACATGTAATTGTTGTCCCAGGTGCAGTTCAGAGTTAGTAGGGAATACAATCTGTGGCAGTTCATAATGTTTTAAAACAAACCAAACAACCTCGAGTGTGATTTGGCCCCAGAGCTGGAAGACAGGGGTGGGGGACTTGGGGGTGGGAAACATGCAAACTGGCTCTGTGATATTAAGATCTACTGCTGGCTGCCATCTTAGCATTTTTAGCAAAACTATTCACAGTTCTGCTGCTTGGCCAGGAAAACCTTGTTTCATTTATACCGCATTTCTCTCTCCCAGTGACGCAACCTGTATTCATTTGCCCGAGATGGTCCACTTAAGTAAAAGTAAACCAAAGAAAAGCCATTTAGAAAACAAATCACCCAGCAGTCTGCTTATTCATTTTTCATAAACATCAGAACCATCTCCTCCTAAACGAAAAACACAACAGTCGCTGGAGGATTTTAGATGGAGGAGGGGAAACATAAGTTTCTCGAGGAACCGCTCTTTGCTCCTTTTGGAAGGTAACAGAGAAAAGTGACAGGGTAGGGAAGAATTGCCTTTTCCTCCGTCTGCTCTTTTCCCAAAGTGACTTCTGTGGAGCTTCCCACCCTCATCCACTTCCCGCTGCTCCTTCCCACTCTTGGCATAGAGGTGGGGCACCGGGGTGGAGGTGGGAGCAGTCCTATGCCCTCTCTGCTCTCCACACCTGCAGACCTGTCCAGGGTGAACAACTTCCGTAGCACAGGCTTTATCCTTGCAGGGAGCCTGCAGTCAGCCAGCTGAGCTAGTCTCTGGGTGACACAGGGCAAGTGTCATTAGAGCCAGCCCTTTTGGCCACAGAAATAAAGCTTATATCCTTCAATCAAGCAATAAAGCTGACATCCTGAGTTCCCTTTGTCTTGGCTCCAGTGTCAATTGCGTTTGAAGTGGGAGGGGGAGGAAAAGCATGATATTTACCTCTTAAGATCCCAACAGTAAGATTTGGGTTAGAATGGTTTAAATAACCATGTGAGAACATGAGCCCATTCACACCACATTCCACAACTAAATGATCAAAGCCTGGTCAAACGTCCATTTCCGTGCCCAGATACTCAAAGTTTGGTTTCACCAATGGGGAGCATGTCAAGCTGAACACAGGGATGCTACTAATTATCCAATCATTGTAAAAGAAAGCAACTTTGTCCTTTCGGGAGCAGGGAGGAGGGTGCTCCCTGGTTCCAGGTACTGGCCCAGACATGAGCTTGGGTGAGTCAGGTCACCCTCATGAACCTGTTCAGCCATGAGAGCCCCAGAGGTGGTGGTGACAAAACCAGGTATCCCAGGAGGGTCTGTGTCTGTTTGTTAAATAAGTTACTGATGAGAGAAAGAACCCTGTGAAAACAGGGCAAAACCAGACAGCCATGAAACGGTGGCTTTTAGGTGGTAATGCTAACAATCATTTATTCTATGTATTCCTTCCAGAGTGAGCCATCACGTCTATAGGTGTTCCTAAGGAATTTAGTTTAACGAAATGATAGGCACGACTTCAATTAGAATATAATTGTGTGTATGTAAATATGCTCAGGGGAGGTTTGATAGAGTTTATGGTTGCTACATTCACCCAGAATTTTGGCCTACGTTATTAATTTGCCCTACCATGAAGAAAGGGTTTGTTCATCAAAGATAAACTATTCCGCTGATACTGCATTAGGGAACTCCAAATCATAGTAGGATAACGAGGCAGTGCTATGCACGTACACAACTCTGTGCTAAGCAAAAGCTTTCTGGCTGGCCACATAGGACGTCTCCTTATTGAAAGATTTATTTTTAATTTTGAACAGCTTTCCAGCATTACCCTTCATGAAAATTAAAATAGGGAGCTGGAATTTTGTCCTGTTCAGCAAACCTCCTGGAAGGGCTGCTCACCATGGCAGAGAAAACCTCATTGTGTCAGAGGAATTCCCCCATCCACCTTTCTGTTAGAGCTCAAAGAATCACGCCTACATTTTTAATAAAACTTGGACCTTTTTCCTCTCCTAATGTTTTTGCACCTTTTCTTCTTTTGAGGATTTTTTTAGCCTGTCTTCTTTGGGCTCCTTGGGCCTTCTGGCCTGGTAGGAGCTGATATAATCGCTTGGCTCAAATTCTTATGTATATAGTCATGGCCATTCCCACCCCCCCAAATCTGGGGGAGCCAAGCCTGTCCTCAGCATGTCTCCCAGAGGCTATTCTCTACCAAAGAGAATGACTTCACCTCGTACAGCCTCAAAAGGTCCCTTCCTACTTTTAAATCAGTTAAGAACACGAAGTAGTGATATGTTTGAGGATAAGTACATCAGGCTGAACATAAGATTATTGATTGAATCATAAACCAGATTCCCCAGCGGGTGCAGAGAGGTTGGCTTGGTCTAACTCAGAGACACGAGTAGCACCAATATGTCTCCCAAGATCTATGGGCAATATTTCCAAAGAAGAACTAATAAAAAGCTGGCAAAGGCAGAGTACTTGGTGATGCTATCAGAATCTCCTAAATCATACTAGTCTTCGTAGAAAAATAAAACCGATTACCATGAACAGTGCTCACCACCTATACGTGCCGAAATAAAAGACAAAAGCATAATCAGATGATCTGTTCACGCCGCATATTTTAAAAGATGGCACATTTGTATAGCTGAAGCTGCCTTCCAGTCACATTTGCCACTCTCGCTCCAGTTTAAAATCTCACCCGCGTCGTAACTTTGTATTTATTCTAGAGAGTTCGGGGCAAAGCGGAAAAATAATGACTTTGGATTGGGACACTGGAATACTTTTCACTATAGGATCAATTAATATGGATATATTTAACTATGGAGTGCACTTACTGAAACATTCATTTAAGAGAGAAGTGCAGTAAGAGGGGACAGGGCTGCCGGCAATTTATAATCCTTTTCCGGCGAAACTTGTTGTTCTTAAGAGCCTCATGAAAGAGTACACCACAGTTCTTTTCTCCTACTCCCCTTTAACTCGCCAGAAATAAATAACAGGGAGCCAGCAATGTGAGGCAGAGATCCAGGATGGAAAATGAGCTCGAGAAAGCGTGGAAACGTTTTCAGGGGAGGACCTGGAAGGAGGGGGTCAGGAGCTGGAGATTGTGCAGATTGTGATTTGAACTTTGAAATATCTGATACCGAAGACTTTGTTAACAATTCTGCAACTAACTCAGCAGAAACTCTTCATGAACAGAGAATGTTTGCAAGTCTATGGAATTAGAAGAGGAAACCAATGCCAGAAATGGGGTAAATTAACTCTCCTCTCCCACGTGTCAATTATGGATTCAACTATGAAAGTGGCTGCAAAACCAGTATATGTTTTCAGGAAAATGTTGTCAAACCGCACAGAACACCCATTAAACTATTCACTGTTCACAGATTTACGTGATGATGCTAGCAGAGGTCCGTATACATTTTTTAAATTCTAAAATACCAAACAAGATCAAAATGATAGCCACTGATGCTTTGGTTGGAAAAGGTAGCACATGCCGATATAGCACTCTGCATTGGTAAAAATCAATTTTACAATTCAAGATAATCTGTTAAATGCTCTGATGTCCAACCATGGACCTTGTGATTAAAATGGCTGACATGAATTCCTTACAAGAGGAGTCCAACATGGAGCGACCCAGCTCACTAGACTGTCGTCTCCTTCCAATCAGACACTGTCTTCTAATCTCACTGAATCACCACCACTTGGTATAGGTCATGCTATGCAGTTGGTGTCCAAAAAAATATTTGCTGAGCGAATGCACGTTCTTCTAAGTATCTTTTGTATTACAAAGCAGCTCATGGGTTTATAGTTAGATCCATGTGCTTCTACTTCAGTTGCAGAACTTTAATATCATTCATGGATACCAACATAAGCCCTCTCTCTCTCTAGATTCATATCATACAACAAAGAAGATCCGATTCCTACCTGCTTGGTTGGTTGTCACAGTGACAGACACGGATTGGTCCGGGCTGGGGTTATACTTGGACACTCCATTCACTGCCCAGATTTCAAATGTGTAATTGGTGTGAGCCAGGAGGTCAGTGATGGAAACTTTGGTGGTCTTCAGGCCATTCTGCTGTGGGGTATAGTGGACCCCACTTCCACAGGGTCGGCACTTGCTGAAATCACCAGCTCCACATTTCTTGCACACCACATTGTAGGAAATATCCTGGCGGCCACCTGTGTTCTGGGGACTGCTCCATTCCAAGTTCACTGAAGTCTCATTGACATTAGAGATCAAGTTGAGGGGAGCAGATGGTGGGCCTAGAAAAAGAGAAAAAAAAAATACATGCACACATTATCACACCAAGAACTTAAAACTATCCTTTTGGAATCGCTCAGAGTTTATATTCTTCTCTGCAGCTATAGGAGGTAAGGTGTGGGCCCATGTGGCAAAGAAAGCAGAAAACAGATCAAGCCAGCAAAAACAGATCTTTTAAAAGAACCACATGAAAGAAGGCTGCCTGTATGTCATTCTCAACCCTGTGCAAACAACAGTAGCACTGATTGCCACTTGGAGATGTCGTGCATCTCGACATCAAATGGGCTTCGAGTGCGGGCCTCTCTTTGAAGCGGCAGGAAAATACCAAAAGTTATCTAGTTTTTATCTCATCATCTGAAAACAGGCATATGAATGTGATTCTAGTTCCCAGGGCCACGGTGGGACTCTGCTAAAGTAATAGTTATGTACCACTTTTTTGAAGCTACATCACGGTTCCCAAGTACAGCACGTCCTCAAGATGGAAGAAAATTAACTGAATTGTATAGATATGCCTCTTCGGTTCAACACAGTAGTTGAGAGCTCAGTTCTTTATATGTAATTAGTAGGAACTGGTGTGACCTGGTTGCAGAGATGTCAAAGGTAGAGTTGTTGGGAGATCTCAACTTGAGGCAGAGATTGCGCAAAGGCTCCCAGGCCCCGCGTCCTGCCCTTCAGGGACCTAAGGCTGCACCGGGCCCTTTTAAGCAAACTCATTCCCACCGACATCAAAGAGTTTATGAAACACAAACGGTGCTGGTGGCTGTTTCGAAACAGAACTGACTGCAAACAACATAGTGGTTGGTTGTAAAGATAGTAGTAAAAAAAAAAAAAAAAAAAGACCAGAGATCCATGCTGAACCCTCTTGCTTCTTGCCGTAGATTCGTCTTCGCATGCCAAGAAGCTGTTAACACACACTGCCTTCAAGGAGAAGAATCGGGGTGGGAGAAGGTAGGGAATGTTCCTGGTCTGAGCCACTTCCAAAGGTTGAAAAGACACCTGCCACGCTTTAATGAAAAATACCTACTCAATGGAACACATGGAAAGTCCTCTCTTTCCCTTCCTCTTTCCCATTTTGGTCTTGCCAGAAAAGAACCAGACTGAGTTTTAATGAAAATTTGAGGTTTCTGCTCACTGTATTTATTCTATTTCTAATTTACTGGCACTGACTGCTTTGAGGGAAATGTTTTGTGTTCGTCAGGAAAAGGAAGTTAACGGGAGGTCTGTATGAACTAGGAAGAAGCTTTAGCTAGTCAACCATAATGGAATGTGTTGTTCCAACGTAGCCATTGAGCAGGAATTGAAAGAGGTAACCTATTAATCAGGAGTCATACTCAATATTTATTACTTAGCTCACGCTAATGAATGGCTAAAGGATTTTGGTGGTTAACACCGAATAAGGGTAATCCACCCTCTGTTTCTCTTCATAAAGCTTACTTGAAGACGCTCACAAAGCAAGCAGGAACTCCCAATCTCCCCTTGAGACTAATTACCAACAACCTCTCTTAGTTTTGAGATCTGCTCCCCGTCCAGTGTTGTAAAATATGTGTTTAAAAGTAAGACTACCCCACAGAAGTCTGCAGGAAAAAAATGCAAATTTCTTTCTTCTTTAGATTTCAAATTTATAGCTACGGTCCTTAATGCACTGACTGGACTATGATAAAGATAAATAAATGGTTTCTGAATAAACGAACACAGTTATTTAAAATCACAATGTCCTAGAGACAGATAGGATGTTAAAGATCATTTGGTCAAATAACTTCATTTTAAAGATGAAGGAACTGAGATACAGTAAGTGGATCTGCTAATAGTGAAATTTCATGCAATTTAATTAGTGACAAAATTGGACTAAAATCCAAAAGTACTACCTCCCACTCTGGGGTTATTTCCACTCCCTTATGGGGCCCCCCATAAAAGGTATAATAACAACAAAATCGGCAGTTTCAGCCAAAGTTTGAGACGTGAAGGTAGGAAAAGGGAAGGTGTATTTTCAATCCTGCTCAAATTCTAGAGATGCTTGCCACCACGGTGAAATCCATTAGTAGTCTGCCGCTAAAGCTGACCACAGCGTGGTTTATAAAATGGGTCAGCCCCTCGTTCTTATTTTGCTGCGACTTCCAGGGTTAAATACGAGTGACTCTTAAATCCATTAACCTCCCTGCCAAGGTTCCCGGTCCACTTTCGCATGGGAAAAATGTGACACAATGAATCAAGCAATGCAGAAGCAAAAAGTCAGTAATTAGTATGTAGGACGGGGCATGGCAATGTCTAAACGGAGAAGAAATGGAGCAGAAAAGGAAATGGTCACAGGACTCAGAGATAGAACACTGCCCGGTGGGGCGGGCGGAGATGCTGCAGGATTTCAAAATGGAGTGCTGGACCAAAACAAGTGGTAGCCTGCAACAGCCTTCTTCCCTTGGGCAGCGATTCTCAAAGAAGACCCTGGGGTAGATGCTAAAAGGAAGACAGGATAGGATGCGGCACGCTCAAGTTCAGGGACGGCTCCGTGAGTGGTTTGGTGAATTGCACTGCACCTTTTATGTGTTGCTGCCATAGGGAGTGATGTTACCTGGGCTTCAAAACTGGACAAGAGCAGAGTTTCGTTTTGTGGGTTTTTGTGCAGGCTAGGGGAGCAGAGGTAAAAATGCCCACCCAGGACTACTATAATGGCATTCTGCAGAGGCCTGAGAAAGAGCTCAAGCTTTATACATTAAAATCCTAATGGTGGGTTAGGTTTGCAGGATCGTGGTTTTCTTTCTTTCTTTTTTTTTTTTTTAAACTTGTGTCAATTAAAAGATGGTAAGTATATTTCCATTTATAAGGAGGGACCATCTTTTCCTCAGAAAAGACAGTAATTTCAAGACAAGGAAAGTATACCCTTTAATACAGCCAGAAGTCCAGCCAGACCCAGCAGTCATACTTAATATAATAGAAGCACCTTAAAACCATTACCTGTAGAAATGACTATCAGGAAAAGAAAAGAGTGTTTGCGTAACGTGGGCTCTCTCAGTAAATACAAGGAATCCAGGAGGGAAAAACTTAACTCTCCGATTATCCTGTCTTTTGTTTACATAAGTAGCGTAACTGGATATTTGGGAACAAGTAAATTTCTGACAAGTGATTGTGCCTTTCTCATCAGAAATCTGCAAGTCTCCAATGACAAATATGAGATCTAGAACAAAATGGGATAGCCATACCATTTGTTTAATCTTCTAGTCACCAGGATTCTGTCCTTCCCAAAACTCCTCACTACTAGCCCATATATAGGACTGGCAGCAATCCTGCTTATGGTATTGCTCCACGTTTCAGGTCACCTTTATTTCCATGTCTTACTCTGTTCGGAACATGCAATGGGGTCTTGCTATTCAGACATACACTGCTTATCTATGTCTATCACCGGGTCTATCTGCGCCTCAAGAGAGTTGATATCTTCATTATTTCCCAGTGTCTCCCCTGATTCCCCGTTCAGGGCAAACTCAACAAATGTTTGAGGCATCGACAAATGAATGGATGACTAGACAGAAAACTAACAAAGTCCCCTAATGCATCTGAGGCCCACTACCTATGGTGTGTGAATTAATACAGCCTTCCCTGAGCTAAAACTGGAATAGTCAGCTTTTCCCATAGAGACTCATTAGCATTAAGCCCTGTAAAGGAGTATCTCGATGTACCTAGTTTAAATCAAGTTCCCCTTTTCTAGAATTTAAAAATACTTTGGAAAAAGTCAGTAGGGCTGTATATCATATCTTAGTGGTTACTCCTGTTGGGAGGGACTTACGGACTCTTTCGTTTATTCAACAGGCACTTACTGAGTATTTGTCACCTGCTCTAGAAGATGGAGGGAAAAAGAAATCTGATTCATTCTGATGCTTTCCTGGATAAGCAAAGAAGGAGAAGGCAGGAAATCGGGGGAAGGAAAAGACTAAACGAAGCTAAATATGGTGAGCACAGGAGGTGTAGAGCCGGCTGTCTGCTCGCTTTTGTCATTTTTATAGCTCCATTACCAGCCAATGTGGCTGGAGCACTAAACATGGGCTCCACAGGGTGCCTGGCTGGCTCAGTTGGTAGACCGTGCAACTCCTGAGCCGAGGGTTCGAGCCCCACGTTGGGTGTCGAGATTCCTTAAAAATAAAATCTTAAACGGGTGCCTGGGTGGCTCAGTCGGTTGGGCGTCTGTCTTCAGCTCGGGTCATGATCCCAGGGTCCTGGGATCGAGCCCCGCATTGGGCTCCCTACTCGGCAAGGAGTCTGCTCTCTCTGCCCCTCCCCCCCATTTGTGCTCCCTCTCTCTCTCTCTCTCTCAAATAAATAAATAAATAAAATCTTCTTAAAAAATTAAAAAAATAAAATCTTAATAAATAAATAAAATTAAAAAAATGTGGGCTCCATCTCAAAGTTTTGTTAATTTAGGATTGGTTATTATGACTTCCTTTCCCCATCTTGGTTCCAGGTGATGGTTTATTCAGGTTTGAAGCTATGGAAAACTTCGTATCTGAAGAAAAGTTAATTTTCACATTTTCAAAAGGCAGGCTGGTATTTTCCTTATTAGCCTTTGTAGAACCACAGTTTTCCTTTACATTTTATTTTTACCATCAAAATTAAGACATGTTTAAATACATATCAATCAAATGCTGAAGTGCATGTAAGGAGAAAGAAAGGTCCTTCCTTTACCTTATTTTATTTTTTTACTTCCTTGGAATTTACGTATTAAAATCCCTCTCTGCCGCCAAGAATGGAGTTAGAATGTTAAACTCTTCTGAATTTCTCATGTTTAGCATGCCCTTCACATTTTAAATATAATTTAGTGGCACAGACAGTAAAAGCTCTGCTCCCAGAACCAAAAGTCAAATGCAATAATCCTTAACCTACGAATCCTTTACAGTAGGATTCAACAAAATTTCCTCTGTGAAGGGACCAATATAAAGAGTCAATATTTCAGGCCTTATGGGCCACACATTTCTCTGAAGCCACTATTCTACTCTTCACGGTACCGTGAACGCAGCAAGCGACAGCATAGAAACAAATGGATGTGCCTGTGTCCCCAAGAAAAATTTATTTGCAAAATCCAGGGGCCGTTGAATTTGGCATTCAGGCTATAGCTTGCCAACCCCAGCCGCTGAGAAGTCGTCAGGAGCAACGGACTCTCCCCTCAAAAAGATGCTCAGAGGAAGCCTCAAAATTTGGCACATGAATTCTAGGGACTTCCAGCACATTCCGAACCTATCTAGGTAGCTCAGGGTAAGGACCCCTGATTTACACCTTCATAAAGCCCTGGCTTCTGAGGTGGAAATTACATCTACCTTCCCTGACTCAGGAAGAAATAAAATATATGAAATATTATGGCCTATTTCTTGAGTTTCTCAGTGCTCTGAAAGAAATGGGTGCTGTATTCCTGCCACTGTGGATAAATTGAATGAACATCCATTTGCTTCACTGGTGTGAAATACTTTCTCTCTGGCACAGCAGGTACTGGTGAAAGGTGCTACAATGGGTAATTATTATTTTCTGGTGGGATGTCAAGTTGCATTCAGTTGACAGGAGTCGGACAGTATGAAGTCCCAAAGAAGCTGTAGCCAAATTACAGCAAAAGCAAAGGACTATTATATCATATAATAAAATATCATATCATGTGATATCATAAAAGGAATCTTGATCTTCCTTAACCCATCATGTGCTCTCCTCTGGGAAAAGACAACCTTCCAGAAATAAAGCACACACTATCTGGAGAAGCTGAGTGAATGTGACATTTAAGAAGGGTGATATTCCAAGTATAAAAGAAAATTCCAGTAATTCTATAAATCTTAGTTCTTCCCTCCGTGTGCATCGGACTAAAGTATAATTCCTGAGTAGTTCAGAGAACACAACTTACTGGCTTACGTCAGGATTTAAAGTAGCCCCGTGCAGGAGAACCGATGTTACCACAGCCACATGAAATCTGTATGAGCCTTACTCACATAATAAGGTCATCGGAAAGGAACCAGCCAACACTGAACCTAAAGTCCTAAATGCCTCCGATGTGAAGGAGGAGTTTGGTATGAATCATTCCATGGAAAGTCAAGGCTAAACTAAGTGCTCCCTATGTAACCCACCTGCAACCCACAAGTCCAATTAAATGTATTTTTTTGTTCTTATAGAAAGCAACTGGAACTGCAGCAAAAGATAGAAAGAAAAAGGTGGATGCTGTGCTCACTGCGGCTAGAAGTGGATTCTGCTGAAGGGTTTAAATCCACACGGACACATGATCTAATATGCCACATCAGCCTGAAATTGCTATTTCTTGTAACAACCATGAAAGCGCTAACAGACTCTAGAGCCAAGGGGAAAAAGAAGTCAAGTTGAAAGTATCCATTATTGGGGCACCTGGGTGGCTCAGTCGGTTAAGCCTCTGACTCTTGATTTTGGCTCAGGTCATGATCTCCGGGTTGTGAGATTGAGCCCCGTGCGGGGCTCCACACTCAGCCCAGAGTCGGCTTGGGATTCTCTCTCTCTCCCTCTGCCCCTCCCCCCACTCATGCAAGCTTTCTCTAAATAAATAAATAAATAAATAATAAAATATTTTTAAAAATACCCATTTTTAGCACAACTCTAGACATGTAACTCATAGATTTTAGTTGAGAGGCAGAGTAGCTGGGCTGCTGTCAAGAGGGGTTTCCAGAGCTCTCACAGACATTTAATACGTAACAGATTTTTAATCACCATTTTAAAATTCAATGTCTGAGCCATGAAATTAATTCTGGATGTGGAAAGTAACATTCCCCAAGAGCACGGGCAGAAACCTGACTCTTAAATGGTCAATTTCTTCAACTGCTACTACTGTCACCCTACAAAAACGCCAAGGCAACCAGGACAAGACAGATCTTCTGAGAAGAGGTGCTGTGGGTCTCAAGTTCCACTTCACAAGGCTTCATTAATCAAGTACAACTTTGGGATTGTCAATAATACTTCAGTGCCTTTGCTGTAAAACCCTCCAACCCTCCAGATAAGCCCATGTTAATCTCTCTCCAGCTGAAAGACAAGCTCTAAGGCAGAGTCAATCGTTGGGATGTGTACGTTTTGACAGAAATGAAGCCCACGCCTCCTCCCCGGACGGTTGTATATGTTGCCACCATTAATTGCTTTCTCTCTTCTTGCTGCTGTGGGTTAGTTTACATAAAGACTGCTGTTCAGGGACTCCCCTCCTGAGACCGATGGACAGTGCATAACCTTTGCTCATGGCAGTTTATGTGTTTTAATGATGAAGAGAGCCAAAGCATAACTGCGCATTATTTAAAAAACAAAACCATTTGGATGCATCAATCACTTATTCCTCCATGAAAAATTATTGGCTTCCTATCAAGGTAACTTCTTGCTATCATTTTGTCACTACCCTATTTTTCTGGTGCATCTATTTTAACATCCTCCTCTCCAGGAACCTTTGTCCTTCCTGGGTTAATTGAGGTTTTGCTTTATTTATTTTAAGATGACTAGTTTATGGCTGAAGTACTTTCAAAAGTAAACTCCCAGTCAGCCATGAGGAAGCTATAACGTGAAAGACTGAGAAAAGTGTTTTGTTTTGTTTTTTCCCCAAAATGAGCTTTAGAATTAGGTAGCCTACGAATTAATTGACATTTTTTGCAAAGCGGTTTTTCGTACTTTATCTTATTTAATCCTCACAATAAAATCTGACAAAAACTATTTATTAGCCTCAGCCATCTGATGACCAAAATGAAGATAAGAAAACGTTAAGCGAAGTCGCCCAAATTAACACCACCCAAACGTGCAAAGCTATTACACTCCAAAGGAAAAAAAAAAAAAAAAGAAAGCACAAGTACGAATTTTTTGTGGAACATTCCTCGCTTTCTCACTTCACCCCCGAGTAACATTTCCCCTAGCTTCCCTGTCCTTCATGCTGAAGTTTGCTGGCATTACTTCCTGGATGGTGCGCTTGCCTTAGATGAGTTATCCTCTCTCTCTGCTAACTTCTCGCTAAGTTCCACTGAAGAGGGTAATTAGGAGTTTCTGTTAAAGGCTCTTTCCCTGGGGGGAGGGGGAAAGGTCACAGGAGGGCGGGGGCAATCGTGTCTATGCAATGAGACTCTTGCCTCAGTTAGTCTTCTGCTGAGCTGTAGATAGAACAAGAGTCAACTCTGGGTGGAAAATCAAAATGCTGATAGCAAAGAAGGTAACCAGTGCTCACCCCAGGGGATCTCAGCAAAATGTGTAACTGACCCTGTTTCACAGAAGCATGCTGTGCACAACCACTGTGTGACTACCGTGAACAGTGTCAAAAATGTTACCCCGAAATGACAGTGCTGAGTTGATACCAAGCCACTCTTAATTATTCATGGTGGTGGGAAAATCACAAGGGCCTGCCTAAACGGCATTGGCGGATTATTCAAGCTTTTCATGGGGGCATCCGTCAGTGTCCCTCAAACCTACGGGTTTGCCAGTTGAATCCACATGATGCTATTAATCCCTATAAATGTCCACATTGAACTGTTTATCTGTATAAAATGAGAAGTAGGTTGGAGGGTAAAGAGAAGGCTAGAATAGCATTGTTTTAAAACAAATAATTTGGGTGGCTCCGTCAGTTAAACGGCCGACTCTCGATTTTGGCTCAGATCACAATCTCAGAGTCCCAGGATCGAACCCCATGTTAGCCCACTCAGCAGGAAGTCTGCTTGAGGTTCTCTCTCCCTCTCCCTCTGCTCCTTCCCCCACTTGTGCATGTGCACGCTCTCTCTCTCTCTCTCTCAAATAAGTAAATAAACCTTTAAAAATAAATAAATAAAACAAATAATTCAATGAGATGATCCCTGATCCTTATTAAATGTCCTGAAGCTTTTTAAAAATTTTACAAAAAAACAAATGGCAAGTGATCAGCCTGGGATCCATCCAGTCCCTTCCAGTAAGCATTACTTGGTGATCTTTTCCCCCTGTATCCCTTTGGACAAGAGTATGCACTTGGGTTCTCTAAAGGTGCTTTTTTTCTATTAGTCAAAATACTGAAAGGCAATCAGAAAGGAAGAGACAAGGATGTGGGTTACTCACTAGTTGATGTCAGACTGAACTATTGAGATCTAACCAAAGAAGCACCTAAAAAAATGTAACCTGTTGAGAACTTCATCTGAAACGTCAAAATCTTTGATTGTTCTTATCTGTTTGGTATTGTCCAGGGGCAGGCATATTAATTGGCTTATCAATGGATTACCAGGCAGGCAGCAAGACCATACATTCTGAACTAAAAACCCTGTCACAGAATCTAGCAATGGCGGAGGTGGTGTCTCAGTTTGAGTTTTTATCCCATGACAAATGGAATGTAGTATGAAATTGTATTCTCATATCACAAATTTGATAAATGATATGAAATAACAAATTGCCCTGTAAATCTTGGATCCAAAATTTTCATAAAAATATGTTCACAAAAATGATTGATTAGATGGATGATAAAATGTGATATGGTTAGAGATCAACCAGTGGATTAACAAAACTTCAGGAATCTTTGGCCTTTGTTCTCACTCTTGTACCAACTAGTCTTTCGCTAGAACTAACCACGCTCTCATTGACCAATTTCACAGAGCGTCCTTCCTCCCATCATTATACTATTAGTTACTTGAAGCTCTAGAGCAAAGAGATATATGCTTTTGGGTGGGGAAAACGATGTAGTTGACTTGAACCCGAAGGCTACCTTTTATGCTATGGTTTACACATCAAAGACTCATGGCAGACGTCCCTCCCAAAATCTCTTAGCCAGACGTTAAGCATGTAAATCTTTGGTGCAGAGAATTGAATCGAACATCAGTGGCACCTTCAAGGGCTTGTTTGAAAATGGATGTGAGATTTCCAAAATTAAAGCACTTAAAAAAAAAAAAGTGTCTCTCTTCTCCTAACCTTGGAAACAAGTAAGGACGATGTTATTTTAATTTGCATTCAAATTTTAACAACACAGTCACACGACACCACTGGGGTCCACATTGGCTTTCCACTGAAGATCGCTCATCATCTCATTACGGTTCATTATGTTGATAACTGTCAGAAAGCATTAGAAGTGAGGGCTTTGAGTAATAGAACTGAAATGGTAATTTTAAAACAATACACTTTCTGGAGGAAATACAGTCGCACACTAAATTCAATTAGAAAAGGCAAATGTAAAGACAAAGTAAGTGATGTTTGCTGTTTGGAGCTAGGCTATTTCAATTTCTCGATAACCCAAACCTGCAGAAAGCATTCTCAAATCAGGACCTTTCGTCATAGATCTTGGTAAATGTGCCCTCATTAGCTCAAAGCTTCTCCAGTATGAATTGTCTTAAAAGCTGCAAATTTGGAATATTTTAGGCCATGCCTAAGTATCAATCAATCACTCTTTGTTTGTTTGGGACAGCTGACTGAATTATTCAAGGCCCTTTACTTGGAGACAGATTTGTGAAGGCCTTTCAAGCTGGCAATCTAAAATAATAATCTCTTATTTACGGAGCGCTCCAATCAGGAGGTTCTAAGAAGTTTCACCAAACAAGTTAAATAAAGAGTACCCAAAATCACAGGACAGATTTCCAATTGAAAAATACAGAACACCATCCTGGTAATGGTGCTCAGAAGGAAAGGTGGCAAAATAACAAATTAGCTCTTTCTCTCTAGATATACAAAGCCAATTTACTTCTTCTATAAGGCATTTTTTCTTTTCTAGTGCATTTTGAAGCACAATAAGAGGTTAGAAAATTTCCTTTAACTGTAATATCAGTTCCGTCTACCAGTGAGGGGAGCAAAGGCCTTTCTCACTATAACCACTAACAAGCAACTCAATAACTAAGGTAATCAAAGTCTTCCTGCAAAGGAAAGTGGTTGACTTCTCCCAACACTGCTGATGGTCAGACCCCATTCCTGACTACCCAGAAAGGTAAGCAAAAGGTGAAGGAGATCTGGAGGGGAGGGGCTGGGTCTCTGTAGAGCTAAAGGATGTTGATTTCATTAATAAAAATCACATTCGAATTCCTTCTAAGAAATGGTTCATGACATCAAAATGCCCTCATCAGCTTAAACAGCATCCTTGTGTATAAAGAAGTCTCGGGGTCTGCCTCGTTGGTGGTGTTAGAAAACTGCCGTCACCTTTCTTGATGGATACACGTGTCTCAGGCAGTAACTTGACGGGGACTCGAGAAGAAAATACAAGCAAATAAACAAAGCTCCATGGCGGGTGTTTTTGATTATGTAACTCCGAACTGGGTTGGGTTTTCTTTCTGGGAGAGAAAGTATTCCATTTCCATCAAGGGAGAATGTTCACGACCCTTGCAATATCTTCCTAGAGTCACTGCTGAGCTGAAGCACAACCGTGGAAAAAGGGCCTCCTGTCTCCTGCCAACCAGCAGGAAGGATCTAAAGCCTAACCACATGAAGACCATCCGCAGACCAGCAGCCTCAGCAGCATCCAGGAATGTGTCAGAAATGCAGAACCCCAGATGACTCCCATGAGATTTCTACACCCCTTCAGACTTACGAAGCACTTTTCTGACTCTCTATTCTAACAGGTGTGGATTATTTTCTTGAAAATATTCATGATGCTTCTATGGAAGCACTGTCTAATCCACAGGTAGCCATTTATGTGAAGCTTAGCCAGAAGCTCCAAGAGAAGTCTTCCTAAAAATCAAGTTTATTTACCATTCAAGGCTTTGAAGTTCTCAAGCAGTGTAGATGGTATGAAGACCTTCTTAGGGGTTTCCTTCCAAATTAGCCAATGCTGCTTGTATTCACCTGATCTAATCGTTCTCCAAGTGAACAAAAACCTGATTTTACAAACCAGTGGAGCAGAGTCTCTCTTTGGCTAGAAGAATGAGTCTCAGAGAGTGTGTTTTATTTCTTCATTAGTGTGCCGTCACAGTGAGTGATCACTAAATGCGGGGCTGCATAAGAATGCTGGGGTTAAAGATAGCATAATGAACAAAGAAGGTGCCTGATTATCATGGCTGTCAGCACAAGGGAATTGGGTTTGTCACCTGGCTTAACCAACTGGTAAGAACTGATTAAAAGCTGGAATCAGTTTGAAAGGATCCCTGATGTTTATGTTCCTTTCCATCCCCACCTCTTGTCAAAAGAATCTGATAAAGCTGGGGGTGAAGCATGGGGGAAGGGCTTCATTCTGTTGGGTTATTTGAACAAAAGGTTCTTAGAGAAACTCCCACTGGCTTCTCTATCAAAATGCCTACTAAGCGCTGTCCAACAGACCTTTCGGCGATGGCAGAAATACTCCGTGACTGTCCAGTATGGTCACCACTAGCCAAATGTGGCTATCAAACCCTTGGAACATGGCAAGAGTAAGTGAGAAACTAAAATTACTAATGCCAAGTTTAAAATTCAGTTTTAATTTAAAGAGCCACATGTGTCTAGTGGCCACAGTCATGGACAGTGCAGGAAGGGAGAAATCTAGAATGAGCGGTAAACTAGAATAGATTATTCCGCAGCCTAACTTACCGGTATACCTATTAGCAAAATACAGTCACCTCCTTAATGATCCCTGTCTGTCTCAAAGGAGGCCTTAAGAGTCTTCTGCAGTTCATGTCTATTAAATTAAGAAAACAAAAAAGAACTTAAAAATAAACTCTGTCCAGAAGTGGTCTCAACTTTGTCTTTACAGTACAATTTACGGGGGCAACTTTTAAAAATACTGATGCCCGAGTCTTTTCCTCAGAGATTCTGGAGTCCTGTGCAGCCACTGGGTAATTCAATTGCACAGTCAAGTGAGAAAAGCAGTGTAGAGAGGCAGTCAGACGCATGGCAATGTGCTCTGGAGCTAGTCTGGGGGAGGCAGTGACCAGCTGGAGACACAAGGGGACAAACATTTGTTAGCTTCCTACCATGTGCTGGACCTTTACAAGTTATTTTCTTATTCAACTCTTAAAACAACCCTGCAGGTAGACCCTGAGAATCCCATTTGACAGATGAGTAAGCTGCAGCTTGGAGCGGTTTAACAACCTCAGAACTTGGTGGTGTTAACAGTACTGTGCTTCCTCTTGACTCAGTAAACATTAGAATAACGCAAAGCGCTTGAGTCAGTGCCATGTAGGCGGGAGTTCCAAGAGGATGGAGCAGAAGCAAAAAAGGTCACAGATCGCTTTGGTATTTTCATGGACCTTTTATCAATGATACAAAGAGCCCCCAGTCTTCCTCTCTTCACATCACTGAAAGCGATCTGTGAAAAATGAAAAAGTTGCTTTAGTTCTTAAACTTTTTGGTGCCCCCAGTTGTTAAAATCCATATTTTCCTTTTCCCATTTGTATCCTCAAGATAAAGCCAACAATTTATTCTGACACAAACATAAGAATGCCAAGGGCTCAGCTACCGCACTGTGACACACAGGGCAAAGCATTCCAGTAACTCAGGCAGGTGGTGACCTCTGGGGTCTCCCAAAACTCCCACGTAGCAAAGCTGCAGTAGCTAAGTGATTGGCCCATGGTCCTGTCAGGCTGCATGACAGATCAGAATCATGAGACTAAAAATACCTGGGAGCAAGACCCAATCCATCTTGCCATCAAAGATGAATTTTATGAGGTTCATAACACAGTCAAGCCCCAACCTCTGGAAGGCTCTATCTGTATGGAAAATAGGTGGTAGACATCATGCTGCAAGTTAAAGACAACCATCACACTGTCCAGCCCCAATACTGCCCTTTGGGTTTGCTGCCGTGCCCTAAAATCCCACACCTGGACAACTGCTGGCAGCCGGTATGGACAGAGGAAGAAAGTGTACCACTACCCCAATCACACATTGTGGAATAAAGGATGAGGGTACTTGGAAAAGAAAAAGTCTGGGACTTGAGCTTGTCAAACATGGCTATCCAGAGAAAGCACTTAGTCTAGGGAAGCAACAGAAAATGAGAAAATCCGTGCGCAGTATTCTGGGCTGGTCCTAGTATATACTCTTTCCCTCTGGAGGAAGTTTGTGCTAGACCTGGGGGAGTGGGCAAGAGAGCCTGCCAGTGATCCGAGCTACGTGAGTCTTCTGGTCGTGCGGCTCTCTCATCAGGCTGGCGTGGAGCCTTGGGTGTGTTCCTTAACATCTCTGAGCTGGCAGGTACCTCGTCTATAAAATGAAGATAATGTCTATTTTATAGATTTGTTATAACATGAGCCTTGTGATAAGGTTTCCTGAAAGTGCCTGATACATTACCTGGGCATCATTTTATTTATTTTTTTTAAAGATTTTATTTATTTATTTGACAGAGAGAGACAGTGAGAGCAGGAACACAAGCAGGGGGCGTGGGAGAGGGAGAAGCAGGCTTCCCGCTGAGCAGGGAGCTGGGCATCATTTTAAAATGGTTCTTACTACTGCTGTCATCATCATCTCTGGCTAGAAAAGAAACTCTGGGGGCACCTGGGTGGCTTAGTCAGTTAAGCGTCTGCCTTCGGCTCAGGTCATGATCTCAGGGTCCTGGGATCAAGCCCCACGTCGGGCTCCCTGCTCAGTAGGGAGGCTGCTTCTTCCTCTCCTCCTCACTCGTGCTCTCTCGCACTCTCTGTCTCTCTCCCAAATAAATAAATAAAATCTTAAAAAAGAAAAGAACAGAAAAGAAAAGGAAAGGAAAAGAAGAGAAAAGAAAAAAAAGAAAAAAGAAATCGAAATTCTGGAGGGTATGCCAACCTCAGCACAACTGGGATGGATCTGAAATCTCTTCCCATTCCCTTTAGAGGTGATACTTGACTGAATTAAGACAATGGCCTCACAGCGGCCCAAGTGCCCCCAAACCAGAAACTACTTCTATTTGGAGGGGGATGTTGGCTCCAGGCCAGCCAAGATGGAATTTGTAATAGGGAACAAAACAGTAATAGTCATAAACACCGTAAACACTAAAATATATTGAGTAGCATCACTTTACACATTTATATACTATGTAACCAAAATGAGGGCACTAAATACAACAACATGGCGGAGGTAACTGTTATTAACTCCATTCTACAGATGAGGAAACGAGGCTGAAATTTAAAAGACTAAATAAGTGAATTAGCTCCTAACTGGGCGGGCTGGAAAACAAAGCTCAAACCTGTGGGAATCCTGTGTGCCTGGCCCTGGGCTCCATCCCTCCATACACTGACTCACCCAATGGGAGCATCATGGGTGGAACGCCTGGGCCCACCACCCCCTGTTCTGGTCAAGGTCACAGCCATCACAGGGTCTGTGAAGCCCACAGTGCACGTGAAAGAAATGGCAACACCAGGAGCACTGTCCATAGAAAGTGTGAGAACAGATTTCCCTGCTCCCCTGCATACCAAGGTGCCAACCCCGTCCATTCATTAGCCCAGCACTTATTGAGTGCCTGTCATTAAACAGGCATTTATTAGGATCTGGGCCTAAATGTAATGAACACAAAACTATGAGGAAAGAAGGAAGAAGGGTAATGACAACGCAAGCCATGACGTCAGTGCCCAGAACTGAAACCACAGCCCACATGTGATCCTAGCCTCGGAACCCTGCCCTGTACCTGTTTCCCCCCCGCAGCTGTCAGGCTTCCCCAAGACTCCTGGAGGAAACGCTAAAGACATTTCGAAATTCCAATCTCAGCTCTAATTACACTGTCAGACAAACCCTGAACGCTCTATCTCTGCTCCACAACGTAGTCTGTGGGCAGCTATGTGCTTTGAAGACAACCAGAATGGCGACAAACAGCCTTGCTTCTCATAAGCATCTCCCCTGCTTTGAATAAGAGAAGATTCATATTTGATCTAATTTGCCCCTTGCACGGTTATCCTGGGAGAAAGCCTGGCAGTGCCCTGGTGGTAGGTGGTAACGAAAGCTGTTGGCATTGAAGAAATTGGACAGAAGCACACAACTTACGGGTGCAGGGCATAGAGGCTGCATCATTGTCGGCTCTGAAAAAGCCTCGGTCACAGGTGCACGACGTGGCTCCTTCCCAGACTGAGTAGCTATGGGGTGGGCACTTGGCACAGGCAGCATCCGTGGAAAGGGCCTTGTAATATCCAATTTTGCAGGCTATGGGAAAGAAGAAAAAAAAAAACAATAAAACCACTGCTAACAGAAGAAAGCAAAATGTCATCTCCTTGATTCAGTAGAAAGGAGATATTTCTCTTAACTGCCAGTGATCACCTGGCTTCAGAGGCAGGTAAAGCAACCAAAAACATTAATTAATTACAGTCACCCTTTAAATCGTTACGTTCCTGATCAGGTGGCAAGGAGCCCTATGGAGGAAACGTTCTTAAAACCAGTAGCATCAATAAAATTACAGTTAAGTTTACGGGGTGCTTCCCATGTGCAGATACGTTGCTTATACGCACAACACCGTCCCATCCCTATGGCACCTTTTGCACAGGCACTGTGATTAGCTCTACCTTAGACATGAGGAAGACCAGCTTTGAACACGACATTCTTGGTACCACACCATGCATCAGGTAAATGTCAGGGACCAGCTTTGAGCCAAACATTCTGCCCCCAAAGCTTATACTCTTGGCTACATGCTGTGGAAGCTGAGAGCCTGGTCTTGAACCAACAGTTGGAAGTGTATCCAAGTCCTTACAAAAAATTATTGCTGATTACTTCCTAAGTGCAGGTAAAGGCAATCAAGCATTAAAAAAAAAAAAAAAGAGAGAGAGAGAGAGAGTTGGTAAGACATGGTCATAATTTCAGGGGAAAATAGTATAAAGTCCCAACTGCAGATTGTGGAATATAATATGCTAAGATTTTTTTAAGATCAGTAGATATTTTATGTTGATTTTCCAATTAATTAAACCCTCCTGTTTTTCCCCCTCTCCATTTTTTCAACACCCCCCTTCCTCCTCATGCATGCACACCCTCAGGGGCTGCTGCAGAGAACATGGGCCATATAGTTCTTTATGCACCTGACATGCTTTCCATTACTTCATCTTTGCAAACACCACACTGACACCAAGAACTGCTTTTACTAATGTGGAAAATCTCAATAATTCTGTGAAACCTCACAATAAAAAATAATTAATAGGGCCTTACTCGCCCCTTTTTCTCCCTATGCCCTTCACCACCACCTCCCAAATCTGTCTCAACCTGAAATAAAAATTGACCAACACCATCAGTATTAAACCCACAGTGACAAGGCTGTCCAAAATCAAGTTTTTTCATAAGACCAGCAGTTAAAAAAAAAAGGTGACAGTTACCCACAATCTTTCCAGTACGATTCACTTTCAATTTTCTCCATGTAGCTCATCTTTAAGATGTTCCTCAACTATCAAAAATACCGGCTGGGAGAAGGACGCATCAGGCATTTTTCATCAGCCCAACCACCAAAGGAGAACCACCATGCCAGCAACCCAGCAGATTTTACTCAAATGAGTAGATAAAAAAAGAGCTCCACAAAACTGCTTGATCCTCTAAGGAGATAGGGCCACAGCGGCTTGTCTCATGACTCATCCATCAAGTATCTACATGGCTTCCAGGGGAAGTCTGTTCCTCCCTCTTGCACATCCTGTTGGTATTTTCTTAATCACGCTCTTGTAATGGCAAGCGGAAAGAGAGTTGAGCAGAAGCTCCAGAAAGGCACTACAGTTACTTCACTATGATTAACTAAAGTTGTTTATGGAATTTCCTTTAACGAGCTAAAACTTTATGACGTGTGCAGCACCAACAATAAAAAGCGCTGGGAGATCAATCTTTCCCTTATTTGCTTTCGTCTTTCACTGGACCGAAGAATCTTAGAAAAACAAGTTGCTCCAATGACTGAGATTTATGTGTCTCAAGTTTATACACATCACATAATTAGGTATGGTTCAATATGCAAGGTGCTCTTTGGTCATGCTCAAGATGGCCCTAGGGTTTCGATTAAAATCAGCAACGCCAGCTTTGGGAGGAAGATGCACCAAGGGTCAAGCTTGTCCTTCCCACATCAAACATGACGGGTGCCTGAACTCAGAAACAAACCCACTGGGACCTGTCTGTCACTCTGTCACTCAGTCACAGCCAACAAAGGCAAGTTGTAGAAACCTGGTGTTAGGTTTGGTGGTGCTAGGACTGCTGAGAAGGCATAAATTGCTTTTATTTTTTCACATCTGGATAGTGGATGAAAATTCTCCACATTCCTGATGATCCTCATGCACCTCCCCCCTTCCATCGGGCATCAAAATCTAACATCTCACAGTGGAAGTGGAAGACTGACAAGAAAAACTGGCCCCTGATGGATTCATTGCCACATGAAAACAGAGCACATTCAAAAAGTGGTAAGGAAGAGAAAAACAGAGTAGTCCTATTTCCTCAACTTCTATGCTGATAGGACTACTTCCAGTTAAAAAATCAAATTCACCATTCACAAAAGTCAAATTATAGGATGTCTTGAATTGTTTGAAGTTCAAAAATGAGTTGTATGTTTATGTTAATTTAAAGAAAAAACAGATTGCAACTTTATACTTTTTCTCTGTGTCCTTGAAGCCGGCATGAATGTGTTAGTGAGAATAAGTATATTTGAATTCATCCGGGGAATACGAGGTTTTTATACCTATTTGGAAAATTGAAGGCTGCCCGTCTCTAAACACCCTGACTATTTTTACTCTCTTTTCCTCCAGCTTTTACCAGCGCAAGCAAAAGTACAAAATTGTCATTGTGCTATTCTCGGCAACCTTGCAGCCCTTAACACATTCCTTTGTCTTCAACTACATTAAGACCATGTTATTAATATTTCAGGATTCTTAGAAAGGATCTCTCAAAATATAGTAGGGGTTTTTCATGCACACGGCCATTTTGCTGCCTACATTCAAAATGACCTACTAAATTGATGGTTGACTACATTTCTTTGCTCTTGTGGTTCACAGCCTTCCAGCCTTTGGTGCCTGGATGTGTTAAGTACATCCCGTATTTGTTTATTCACCACTTATCTGCATCTTAAAATTTTCACTACATCTTTCATTCTAAACAAAATCCCCATGAAAGGTGTGTTTGGTAGCAAGCGTTGACACGTGCTGTGATATTCCATCATTCTACCATAGGCGAGAACTGTTACCCTGTATTTTGGAATGGTAATGGCTTGGTGAGCAAGTCAGTAGTGAGTCAAATTGTACACCCAAGAGTTAGTGCAATTCCTTCTGCCCTCTTGCTGGAGTACAGTATGAAGGAGCGCCTTATTTGGCCTTTCAAATATGTCATTGTGGGAAGATTAGTTCACATGCGCAGTGCAAACTTTGAATTCATTTCCTTTAGCTTTGCCTTAATCAGTTCTTTCTGCTGACTTTAAATAAAAGGAGAAGATAAATGGGGACAAGAAGAAGAAGAAAAACTCTTTTCTTTTCTTTCATTGGCTCACCCAGTCTCATAACGAGTTGCGTTTTAGGATAGTCTTCTATAGACGTTTCCCTGTGGAATCCTTAAACATAATAATTTCTGGTTAAACACAAAACCAAAAATGTTCTGAAGGTAATGTAGTATCTTCGGGATTTCTTGGTGCATAGATGATTTACATGAGGTGCAATGCCCAATTTAAGCAGCTAGTTAAGCCTACTCCTTAAAAGGATTGTATATCAATGTTATGGCCATTTTCCTCCTTTTTTACAGAAATAAAACAAGGACTGTCTTTATAGTTCATTTTTAAGCAATTCTGATTTGTAAAAATAGTTAATAACAGCAACAGTGATGACATATCAAGCATTTCTTGAGCATTTATGGTGTTTATATGCATTATTTTATTTACTCTCCACAACAACCCTGGGAGCCTGAGGCTTTATCTCTGTTCCCGTTTTGCAAGTGAAGAAACTTGAGTGTTTTACGTAACTTGCCGGAGGGCACACAATTAAGTGGTAGCGTCAGCACCTAACCCCAGCTCCTGCTTTTCTCAAGTTTTTCTGTAGTTACATGGAGTTAACAGTGACCTTCAGCAAAAATGTGACACTGATATAACTGAGTACAAAAGCACTGAGGATGGTCCCAACTTTCATTTGTCCCCGCTGTCCATCCCGTGGTTGGCTTCACCAGCCACGCTTTTGCAATCTGCGAACCAGTTTCCAATTCAAGGCTCCCAGAGCTGCGTTGGCCAATAAGATGGCTAATTTATGCCATAAGCAGCTACTGACCACTTAAAATGTGGCTGGTCCAAATTGAGACAGGCTTTAAGTGTAAAATACACACCGGATTTCAAAGAGTACTGCAGGAGGAAAGTGTCTTATTGATAAGTTTTATATTGATTATATATTGAAGCAGTAACATAGTGGGTATATCAAGTTAAAAAATGTATCATTAAATTTAATTTCACCTTTTAGATCTCACCTTTTTTTTTTTAATGTGGCTACTAAACTTAAAATTATCTGAGTGACTTGCCTCGTATTTCTGCTAGCAGAACTACTCTCCAGTCGGCCATGTTAAGTCCGGTGTGGATGCGCGCACGTGCACAGGGACTCTTGCAAATGCTTGGGGCGAAAAGTGCTGGGGCTCGTATCACAATCACCTGCGTCCCTTAATAAAGATTAGCCTGGGCCCATCTCAGAGAATCTGATTTGTTTCAATATTTAAGTGCTGCTCTCAGCCATCTAGTTAATTTGAAAAACCTAGTTTGGGCTAAAGTACTAACAAAGAGACACAAATGGGTTAAAAATTACCTTCCTTGGCAACAAATTTGCATTTTAATACAGAGTCCCCAGAAGGTCAAAGCTGAAATTCCAGCAGTGGCTCTCTGGAGGAAAGTTGAACTAAATTTTAGGCAAACTAGTCGCGAGGGTACTTTTGGCTCTGGGGAGCCCCAGGTCCCTCCAAGCTCTTCATGTAGGTATGGTATTAGGCACACACTTCCAAACATGTTCTATGAGAACTCGCCTCGTGTGTACTGGCCCTACAGTAGATTCAGTAGCTTTAGGAATCTGCTTTAGAAATATCAGAGTCACTTTTAAAGGGCATTATCGAATCAGTTCTCTGATTAATTGTTCACTTGCTAGACTATTTTATGAATAATTTAAGAAAAAGTGATGGGAAAGGAAAGCAATCTGTCAAATAGGTTTCCTCTTTTAAGTTTTTATAACAACACACAAGCCCCAGCCATCTTTGGGGAAGCTGTGAACATGAACAGATTTCCCACAGTATCGATGGGAAAACGGGGGCAAAGAAAATGAAGGATTTGCCCCAGGCAGAGTTGGTTTTCTAACCCAGGCAGTGTGGACTGAGTAACTATGCTTATGGATGAAGATGGGCAGGGAAATTTTTCAGAGGGAAACAGGGCTCTACTTTTGGGTCCTTCTGATTATATTCTACTCCCAAATAGCAAAACATGGCCAAGCACTGGCAAATCCACATCGTCCAATTCATCTTTCCACAACTGGTTTTACTGATATGCAATGAGAATATCTGAGTAATCTGAATAACATTGAGTCTTTGAAGGAACCTTAAAAAATCATCTAGCCCAGGGATTGGCACATATTTCTGTAAAGAGCCAGATAGTTAAAGAATTTAGGCTTAAGAGTTATACCAAGAATATTAAGAAGGTACTTATAAGATAAAATTCTAACAAATTTTCTTTAATTTTTTATTGATGGAATTCAAAATATAGTAGTAATAACTAAGTCTTTTTTAAAAAAAATACAGCTTTACTTCCTAGAGAGATAACATTTAATTTACGTTTCAAAGAAAATGTTCCGTATTATCAAATTCATTGCAAATGCTGTCTGTAAAAAAACATTCTTAGCTCTCAGACCATACAAAAACAGGTGGCAGGCCTGAGGGCCATACTTGGCTGACACTTGATCTAGTCCAATATTCTCCTTTTCGAGATGAATGACTTGCCAGTAGTTCCTTCTAGAGCATTCCAGGACTAAGTCTGGAATCCAAGGTTCTGTAGTCTCTGTTACCCTGCAAGGCCTTGCTTAGTTTTGAATAGCAAAGCTGAACAAAAAACACTTTCTTAACCACTGCTGCAAAAGAGTAAACTTTCCATCAGCCACCTTCCTGGAAAACTGATTTGACTCAGTACTATTATTAAGTAAATCCGCTTTGAAGTTGATTTTCTTGGTTAAACGATGTAGCCTGATTTGGGGGATATTCCTCCTCCATTTGGGGGGCAATGTCTCTTCGACCGTTTGAATTTTTGCATTTAGACATTATGATTTTTTTTAAGGGTTTTATTTATTTATTTGAGAGAGAGAGAATGAGAGATAGCACGAGAGGGAAGAGGGTCAGAGGGAGAAGCAGACTCCCTGCTGAGCAGGGAGCCTGATGCGGGACTCGATCCCGGGACTCCAGGATCAGGACCTGAGCCGAAGGCAGTCGCTTAACCAACTGAGCCACCCAGGCGCCCTAGACATTATGATTGATTTTAACTTTACATTGTTTTTAAGGTTTTATTTCCTGGGAATCCTGACCTTGAATTGTTTTCCTCTATACGATGAAAGAATGACATTGATTTTTGCTTTCTGAGCCACCAAACACCAAAAATCATCAAACACCAAAAAAAGCATAAATGCTTTGCATTTATGAGGCCTATGAACAAATGTTGCATTAGCCTTCTGCCAGTGAAGGTGGGTTTACTCCCCACCCAGCTCAAGGATATGCATGGGCCAGAGGAGTGTTCAAGCACTTTGAAAGGTATTACTGGTATCTTAGGTCATTCTTACTGGGGCCTAAGCTCTAGTTTGGGACACCAGTTGATTTAAAATGAGGCATCAAAGTGAAGATGACCTGAGCCCAAATTCGGCTAGAATGCTGAGTTTCTATTCCCAGTAGTCATCACTCTCAGACTTGAACATACATCAGAATAATTTGGAGGACTTGTATCTTTAAGACCAATTGCTGGACTCCAATCCAAGTTTTTGATTGTCTGATCAGGCCTGAGAACTTGCATTTGGATTGCCAGGTTGATGACAATGCTGCTGGTCCCGGCATCGCACTTTGAGAACAACTGCCCATCCGTAAACAGACCCATCTCTAAGAAAAATGTTAAAGTACACTTCATCTCAAATTAGGTAAAAGTAACTCATCCTTTTCCAGTACCCACGTGCTACAGGGAATGAAAACAGGGCCTAATTATTAGCAGGGAGGGTTGTAATTGGTTTTGGAGATGGGAGAGAATATGCCAGAAATTTGAAATATTTTGAAATTTAAGGAATGAATGACTTCCTTATGAAATTGAAATTATTCTTCAAACCAGTATAATTGCACCTTGTAAAAATGCCAACATTATAGAACAGAGCCTGCTGTGGAATGTCTTTATAAAAATGGATTAATCTGGAGTGCCTAGCAAGCTCAGTTGGTACAGTGTGTGACTCTTGACCTTGGGGTTGTGGATTCCAGCCCCACACTGGGTGTGGAGATTACTTAAAAATAAAAAAAATAGGGGCACCTGAATGGCTCAGTGGGTTAAGCCAACTGCCTTCTGTTCAGGTCCTGGTATCAGGGTCCTGGGATCGAGCCCCGTGTATGCTTCACACTCTGCCCTTCCCCCTGCTCATGCTCTCTCTCCCAAATAAATGAAATCTTAAAAAAAAAAAATTTAAAAAATAGATAATCCAAAATCCAAAGGAAACTTGCTAAACTAGCACTATCTCAAATAAGTAGTTTTCCTCTGATATCAGTACTATGAATTGATCAGTTTCTTTTGATACTGTGCTTCAGAACTATTAAATGGAATGTTTAATTCTTGTTTATTAGATTTAAGAACATTCTTCTGTTATCTGGATAGTAAGTTCAGGATGGAAAAAACAGGTGTCTGGGGGTTTTTGTTTGTTTGTTTTTAATTATTAAATAGTGGAACAATTATTTAGAGATCTTTTACACACTCTGGAGAAAATATTTTCTGAAAGACAGTTGTTCTGGTTCTGAAAGACTAGAAAATCACGTTTATTCCATTCATACCACTTCCTCTACCAAACTGAGTAATACATGAGAGATGTACAAAATTGTTGTGAAGGCTCCGCCCTGATGCTGGTGACTTTTGTTCTTCATTCTCCTCAGAATATTATTTTGAAGTGGCTTCTGGGGAGATGGTGAAAACAGAAATGAAAATATTTCATTGGGGTCACCTTAATCAAGTTTATAAAGGAATAGACTGGATATCTGTTTAGAAAGGATAAGACATTTAGGACAGAGATGTTGCATACTCATCAACAATAAGATCATAAGTGAAAGTAAAGAATGATGGCAAAAAGTGAATCGCTGGTTATTTTTTTTTTTATGTCACATTTCTCCTCACTGTCTGATTTCTTTTTAGAGTGTGTAGTCATTTATAGCAGGGGCAGCAGGGGACCCGTGTGGGAGAGGCCCACACTTTGGTCCAGAGTCATATAGACCTGGATTTGGTTCTTGGTCTTGCCATTTCTTGGCTACAGGAACTAGAACAAACTTGACCTACTGTGACGTCAACATTCTCCTCTGCAGGGCTGGTGCGATGGGGAAATGAGACACCAGAGAGGAGTGAGGGTGGGTGCCTGGCCTGTATCAGCTCCTCCCTAAAAGGGTCATGTGATATCACTACAGTGTCATGTAGCTGGCCTGCACCAGATGAGAGTGTGGATAATCCATGTATCTTACACAGTACTGGATCTCATTTCTAAAACACTGCAAGACAACTTACCCATATTATTTCATTCCCCCCGCTAACATGATGTAGCGAACTTTAGAGTGAGTTCTCGTCCATAGCATCTGTAGCTCATTTAGTGACAACAGGTAAGACAGGTTATTGGGTAAAAATAGATTTTTATTAAAAATATGGAAACACATTTTTAGAATGAAATAAACTATTGGGGGCGCCTGAGTGGCTCAGTTGGTTAAGCAACTGCCTTCGGCTCAGGTCATGATCCTGGAGTCCCGGGATTGAGTCCCGCATCGGGCTCCCTGCTCGGCGAGTGGCCTGCTTCTCCCTCTAACCCTCCCCGCTTTCATGTACTCTCTCTCTCTCTCATTCTCACTCTCTCAAAATAAATAAATCTTTAAAAAAAAAAAAAAGAAAAAAAAGAAAGAAACTATTGGGTTGGGCTTTTGAGGTTTCTTCTTTTCACGGATCGTTTATGATCCAGACCGTCTCTTCCAGCAGGCCACAGTTGGGTCATACTCTCTACATTCCATCTCCTTCTATTGTTTACACTCTTACTCAGGAGCTAGCTTTCATAAAAACAGACAAAGGGGGGGGTAGAAATGACCGAAAAAATCTATGCTGAAAATTGACCTGCTCTTTCAAGAACAGAATGCAGTATAATCCCATAAATAGGTGGGTAATTCTAAAATGTCAGATGTAGACAGTTTTCACATAAGATGCAGTAAATCCTCTGGAAGGAAGTTCACATAAAGCTTGCTCAATTTAAATTAACTCCATAAAAATTATTGAACACAAACAAGAAGAATGCAAGGGAGAAATAACTTATTTTCCCTGCTTGCCCGGAAAACAGACAATCTAATTACACGAGGAGCTATTTCTCTTTGGTGAATTTGGAGGGAGTCAACTTCAACAGAAGGTCCAAAGTAGACAAAAGTGCAGTTAAACATGGAGTTAATTAGTAGAATCCGCACATGAACAAGACCTCATTCTCTTGTCAGAAACTCTGTGCGGCCCTCCATATCACGTAAAGGTACTGATGGGAATGAAGATTGCTGGTTGCCATCTTTGTACCTGCAACTTTTGGCTGGTCCGCCTGGGGCTCTCCCTCATGGGGGAATTTTTAAGGGCTCCAGCAAAGGCAATCAGGCTTCCAAATACAGATGTAACTCACTTGAGTGATAGATAAAGTGAAGGGCGGCTTCAGGATTTTTTAAAAAAGACATAATCTATTCTGTTTGTTCTAAAGCCCAGAGGTTTTTACCAGGTTTGATCACAGTGCAGTTAGAAACTTTTACTTAGTTTGATCATGACTACTCTATCTAAGATGGAATTATTATGAATTTGTAATGCATCACAATAGAGCATTGTTAGACACAAATTATTTCAGCTTGATAAGGGATGACAATTTTAAAATAGAAGGCAGCACAGCGAATTACTTTTTGTGATTATTATTACAATCACAATAATTTCTTTTTTAATATGTAGTTTGTTAAATAAAGATTCCGTATTCTTACTCTAAGACTTTTTCTTATTCTCCCACCTAGGGCACTGAAAATTTTCTATGTAAAAAAAAAAAAAGATCACAGATTTTAAGATTGCCTTGAAAAACAATATTCAGGGAAACATTCTAATCCCTAGATAAACTCTATAAATTTTGTATTTTTCCCCTTTATCTCATACCTAAATTTCACATGTCAATGACCCTAACTTTCTTTAGTAAACATTGTGATTAAGGAAATATTAATTTGACTTTCGTTTTCAATGTATGGATCCTATTGAAGATATAAATTCAAGTATATTGAGCAGAACTTAATTGAATGACTTATAATAGTATTTTAAGGTTATGACAAAATTTAAGCTTATTGGCTTTTCTAACACATTAAAGTTTATATTAAGAAAGCAAACAAATGGATGCCAGAAACACAAATGACCACACTATAAAGAAAAGCAATCAAGATAAACTACTTTAAGATGAGCTAAATGCAAAAAGTGTTTAATTTTATTTTTAAAAACACCTAATGTCTGCCTTGAATTTGAATATAAAATTACCGAAAATATGGGGCGCCTGGGTGGCTCAGTCATTAAGCGTCTGCCTTCGGCTCAGGTCATGATCCCAGGGTCTTGGGATCGAGCCCCGCATCGGGCTCCCTGCTCAGCGGGAAGCCTGCTTCTCCCTCTCCCACTCCCCCTGCTTGTGTTCCCTCTCTCGCTGTCTCTCTCTGTCAAATAAATAAAAATCAGATGTTTTAAAAAATAAATAAATAAAATAAAATAAAATAAAATTACCGAAAATAGAAGGGAGTGCTTTTGAAAGATTTAAATAAGCCTGGCCATATAAACTATCGATCCTCACCACCGATAGTACATCATTCACAGCGATGACATGCAAATCTGAAGCCATTAACACCAAACTTGATTACCCATGACATTTCAGAGAGGGCCAGGCTTTTTGATGAGTTCCTACTGTCTTCTTCACCCTTTGATATTTGGGGTCCATAAAGACTAGCGGCTCATTACATATCCACTGATTACAAATACCAGGTCAAGGCACTGAGTAAGGGAAGCAGCTGGTCTTCACTCCCACACCTTACACTACCCCATGTGCATGCCTGTGTGATTAGCATTATCATGTAAAAAAAGTTCCCCCATTAGGAGGTATGTGCATTTATTCATTCATTTGGCCACTCATGTGGCCAAATAAATAAATAAATAAATGTTAGCAAACATTTATTAAGCCTTTACATAATAACAGTGAAAGGAACAACAATAGTGAGTATTTACTGAGCACATACTAAGCACTAAAAGGCAAGAAATGTGTTCCTGCTTTCAGGAACAGAACAGTCCATTGCTCACCCTCCCATCTTTGGGAATGTTCTCTGACAGAGATGCCTGCAGACTATGATGGGATCCTTCCCTGTGCACCTGCCTATAGAAGGAACAGAGTAGAAAAAATGGTCCCTGCAAGAATAAGCGAGCCCTGGGCGCCTGGGTGGCTCAGTTGGTTAAGCGACTGCCTTCGGCTCAGGTCATGATCCTGGAGTCCCGGGATCGAGTCCCGCATCGGGCTCCCTGCTCAGCAGGGAGTCTGCTTCTCCTGCTTCTCCCTCTGACCCTCTTCCCTCTCGTGCTATCTCTCATTCTCTCTCTCAAATAAATAAATAAAATCTTTTTAAAAAAACATAAAAAAAAAAAGAATAAGCGAGCCCTGCGTGGAATAATCCTGAAGAAAAAAAAGCTTAGCCAGGAAGCTCCCCCCACCCCAGAAATTGAAATGACAGTCCCTGCCAACCGACAGCAAATCACTATGGTGGGTAATCCAGGCATCCACCAAGCTGATTTAGACAAGGACCCTCTTTCTAGGGAGATCACAGCCCAACTGGAGAGAGAAGCGATTTCCTCATTAACTGCACGTACATCTTATACTTGCTCATTTTCTCCATTTAAAAGTAAAGGTGGTAAAGAAGACAGGCAAAGAATGAAATATGTTCTGAAGGCAGGGCCAGATCAAGAGAAACACGTGTTAAATAATTATTTGATTAACTCCGGCGGAGTCGCTAGTCATTGTCATCCAAACGACTTTATAGCCAGAGTTGTCACAAATCATGATTTATGCGCCGCAGTAATAACCGCTTGGCGCCCCTCCTTTTTTGTTATGTTGATGGGGACTGAGGATCTAAAAAAAAAAAAGGCAGCTTTAAAAGACCGAGTTCCCCCACGTTAGTTATTAGCAATGCACTAGGATTTTCCGCTGAGGTTTTTGACCATGGGTCCCTTGCTGTTTACTTTTTGAAAATAGAGAATTTTTTTAAAAAGAGAACTTCAAGATTCTGAATACTCCTAATAAAAAAAAAGGGGTTTATGTTTCATGGGTAGGATCAGGTTAAACATCTCTTTTTGGCATTCGATGTAGTGGATTAATGATTTTTTTAGAACTACCTGCCAGCATTTAATATTCTATGTGTTTGACTATTCAGGCACTGCTTATGTCTGAGGAGAACAAAATAAAAATTCCCAAGGAGCTCCCAGAAAAGTCCTAGTCTAGACCAAGTGAAATTTATGGGGAATCTGGCACCGTCTGTTTTTGGTACAGTAGAGTAGCGGCCTCAGAGATCAGAGCAAGAGCCAGCCGACCAGACCCGAGATAACAGTGATGACTTTGCTATTATACAAAATAGTGTATGACCAACCCACTCTCTCCCATTGCCTCGGGTACACTTGTGCAAGGGACGGGGGGAAGGATTTGATCATTGATTTAATGCCTTCTGAAGGCATCAGGTCGACAGATCAGTGTCCTAATGTGCAGTGTGATTCAGAGAGCGCACAGGCACCTGCCTGGACAAGGACAACCTGGTAAGTTCATTGTCAGGACCGAACCGTGAGCTTCGTAAAGGACCGCAAGGACAAAAGAGGGGAGCCAGGGGAGCCGCACGTTCACAGATCTGAACTCCACGGCACTAGGACAACATCCTTGCCTTCATTTGATCTCCCGTGGTAAAGCACAAAGGGCCAGTCTCTAGATCCCCCGGATGGCAGGGCAGGTCGGGCTGGTCCCACCCTTAGGGGCTCTGAGAGGTTCTCCTGCGGAAAGCGCTCTGACAGCCTCAGCTCTCTCTGTCATCAGTCTGGATCCGTGGGAAAGAGCAAGATGCCAAAAGTGCTTGCAGGTGAATTCTTCGTCCCTTTCAAGTGCATCTGACTTAACACTGATGACTTAAAAGTGTGTTTATCTTTTGTTGGGAAGGATTATCAGTTCAGTCGGTAAATCTTTCCCAGGTATAAATTATAAATCACAAACAGGGACGCCAGGGGAAATACCAAGTTGTAATTTGCTCGTGTGTCTGTGTCTCATCCCCAATATCGAACACGAGCAATCGTGATGAAAACTGATATGAATACAAACAAAAACGAAACCGTGATGCTGACACGTTCCCACAGGGCTGGGTCATGAAGAAAGAAAAAGTACAGCTCCTCCCTTTTGCAAAATACAGATGGGATGAAAGTGAGAGATGACCCATTTGAAGAAAGCAAGGGAACAAATAAGGCTTATTATCAATTACAAAAGAACTGAATATCACTAACATAACCTAAATTTATCTTGGACATAAAAAAAAAACAAAAAACAACAAAAAACACCTTTCCTTATCCAAAAGGAACTTCTAGACCAAACTTCAAAAATGACTATGAACAGTATAAGAAATTGAAAACTTTTTCTAGGATTTTATTTACAAGACCTGGCTTACCTAGATGTAGGAAAATGGTTTAATCTCTTTGCAATGAAAAATCATTAACAAGTCCTTCCAACCAGCCATCAAAAGTAGATCACTTTTGTGTCTGGAAAGCTGAGACCAAGAGAAGACCTGCATTTTATTTATTAGAATACGAAACTTTTCTTCCTAGCCCTGAAGCTGAATCATTCTGAAAGAAGCTTGGATTTGAAGAGGGAAAAAAAAAAAAAAAGGAAAGAAAGATGAAGTCATAAATCCTTCCCCAGGGGAGGGAAAAGGCATTAAAAAAATTTGGCAGGTGGATGATCATCTGCATGAACAAAATGAAGGTTTTCTTCCTCAAGGCTATGTCAAGGTTACACTTGGTATGTCAAAAACACAATCAAGAATCCATTCCACGCCTATGTGGAAGGGCAGGAAGTGAGCTCAGACAGCAGGCCTGCCTCGGTGGGGAGCAGACCTGGATTCCAGTCCCAACATTTACCAACTTAAGATCTCTGAGCCTCTGTTTCCTCTAAGGACACCCGACTAAATCATGTGTAAGATCTCTAAAATTCTACCTCCATCCTCTTCTGACTCAATGTTTCTGAAATTCTACCTCCATCGTTGACTGACTCAATGATTCTGAAATGGCCAAAGATGTTTTAATAAACACTGAAGTCATTTACAATTTGGTTCAAATGACATTCAGCAGATTAGTATGTTTATCTTCCCCCTTCCGGGACTGGTGCGGGCTCATCCATGGAATTCAGGATCTAAGTTTTGCCACTTACCAGCTGTGGAACCATGAGCAAGGGACTGACTTACCGGCTTACATGAACAACTCTTTTCCCTCCAAGAAATTCATCACTTCAAAGTCTTTATTGAACTGTCTCTTTACCTGTCTTAGCAGAGATTTCTGAGTGTCCCCTATGGGCTTTTAGCCATTTATTAAAATCAGAAAAAGAGAACAAAGGAAGGAAATGTCTTTATGGTGTCCAAGTTCACGCGATCTCCGTGTATTGTGGACCACCTACATTCTTCCTGGCAAAGGAGGAAGACAAGGTCTGTGCTTCAAAGAGTACACATTCTAGTGGTCGGGTGTCATTTAACAGAAAACAAAACTTGTGATGTGGAAGATATTGAGGGGGATATGGGGAGGGGCTTAGAGCAGGTGCTTAGGAACCGCCTTTCATAGGGGACCAATGAGTTGGGCCCTGAGCTAAAAACTGGTCAGCAAAAGGGAAATTTACACGGAAACACATTCAAGGAAAAAGAGAAAAATTGCAAAGGCCCTGTGGTGAGTGTGTATTAGAGGGATGGAAAGAATAGTACTGTGCCTGGGGAATGCTTCAAGAGGAAGGCCACGACCAAGCTCAGAGTCCAGCAGCGTCCCCATTATAAGACCTAAACTCAGTGAACGGTTTTAAAGTTTATTCTCAATGTGGCAATGTGATTTGCTAGAAATTTTCAAAAGATCATTTTGGCCACCGGTGGAACGCGGATAGTAGTAACTACCAGTAGAAGCAGGGTGACCTGTGGGAGGCTGCTGAGGCCAGGGAGAGGGGGTGGTCACCTGGGGGCGGGGAAGCCAGTAGAGCTGGGGTTCACATTTGGGTTCCAAGTTAAGTGACACAGGTGCTCACATTGCTCTCCCCATGATCACAAGACGTTCCCCTTCAGGGGACTTAAGATACCAAACAAGTGACATAAGGAAAATATTTTGATTTCCCCCTTGGCTCTGTCCTTCAAAATGAGTCATGTCTAGATCTACTTGAGCAGATGGGGCCATCACTCTTACTGCTAATTACAGAACAACTCTCATATCTGCTAACACAACAGCCTTTAGGAGGCTGGTGCCCAGGCCCCGGATTTGGGCCACTTACAGCCCCGGATTCAGCCGCACCTTGATGGGAGCCACATGACAGCACCCACTGACCTAGCCAGCCAAGGGGCCAGATTCCTGAGCATGATTCAAACTGGGATGGAGAGTGCCGCTGACAAGAATTTGTCAACAACAACAGAAGTAGATGAAGTTATTAGGTTTCCAGTTGACATTAGGTAGCTGTTAGTGTGGGCCGTGTGCTCTTGTTCAGTAAGTGAGAGCTTCCCTTTCCTGTTTCCTGACAGAACCAACTTTGACCTAAATTGGGAGACTACAGAGAGCTTGCTGGTTACCAGGAATACTGAAAAATGAAAGAAGATTTATTCAGACCTGACACCATCCATGACCATTTTTCTTGATTGCCCCTGCGGTCATAGAGCTCAGTTCTTACCCTTCAGTGTAAAATGGTCCACATCTCCAGCTTTTAAGAAACAAGGAAACCTCCCCGGAAACTTCCCTGACACCTGAACTCACTACGAGGAAGTCTTTCTCTTATAGACCCCTACAGAGCCTCTCTCTACCCCCTCCTTCTGCACAATTGTAATTAAGTCATGAACCGCATGTTTGGAGGTTTACTGTCCATTTCCCCCATAGAACACATCTTCCCCCATAGCTCAACAATAACAGTCAATGAGCCTACCCTGTTTATTAAAAGCTCTAACAGTGAGTACGGGATCTTGTGATGATAGTGGCTCAGTAAATGTTTGTTGAGTGAATAAATGGATGCCTGAATGATGCCTTTAGCATCTGAACTCTGATGACCATCTCAAGAAGTTTGGACACAAAAGGTAACTCAGACCACTCTCGGCTGTGACTTTACGGAGATCGTTCTGGGTTCACTTTCCTGTTTCTGTGTTTCTTGGCCGTTGGGGTTTCGATTTCCCTTCAAACAGCGCCTAAACATTACAGGCTCTGCAGAAGTTGCCAAAAGTGAAATAAGACAATCCTAACACAAGCAGGCAAGAAGTTCTGCTACTAATCCTTAAACGTAGAGGAGTAGGGTAGGCAGGATTTTCACGCTTTCTATTGGTGAGTCCCTGTCATTCAGAGAAGTAGGAAAGCCATGGTTCAGATCACCCAACAGAAAATGAATCCAAAGAGCAGATTAGTTTTGAAAAGCCAAAATATTTAGATATGAATAATTTGGGGAGGAATGATAGCAGTAAAGGTCGAAGGGTTGGGGCTCATGGAGGAAGAAAGAAGTCCTATCACAGGCAGCCCGGAGAGCTTAGGCAGATAGGACAAGAGATAAGTCCCTTTGCTAAGTTAGTCAAACTCTCCCACATACAATTCTCGTGGCAAAGGTTCCTTTGCTAACAAAGCAAGCACATATTTTAAACATAGTGCAGTATACAGCTAGGGTGCCTATAAATGTAGTTTTAAATACATTTTTTTAAGATTTTATTTATTTGAGAGAGAGAAAGAGAGTACAAGGAGAGGAGGGACAGAGGCAGAGGGAGAAGCAGACTCCCCAGTGAGCAGGGAGCCAGATGCAGGACTCGATCCCAGGACCCTGAGATCATGACCTGGGCCGAAGGCAGACGCTTAACTGACTGAGCCACCCAGGTGCCCCTTAAATACGTTTTTAAAAGCATCAAAGGAGGGGCGCCTGGTGGCTCAGTCGGTAAGGTGTTCGACTCTTGATTTCGGCTCAGGTCATGATCTCAGGGTCATGGGATCAAGCCCTGCGTCCAGCTCCATGCTCAGCGCGGGGTCTGCTCATCCCTTTCTCTTTGCTCTTCCCCCTGCTTGGGCACACTCTCTCTCTCTAATAAATAAATAAGTAAAATCTTTTTTAAAAAAGCATCAAAGGAGTGGAAAACAAACAAGATCTGTGGTTTGAGAATACGAGAATACTAAGATTCCTTGGGTCCTGTGGCCACAAAGGTATAATCAGGTTTCCTCACTGCACTTTAAGTGAAGGATAGTTTCTAAAAAGTGGTGTTTGGACCTTGAGTCCCAGACAGCAGAGCCAATGCTAATCCCGATGCACTAGGAGGTGGAATACACCTGCTGATTCAGAACAAGACTCCCGAAGGAAAGAGAAGAGGAGAAGAGGAAGGGACAATCGACTGGGAGAAAACGCATTCCCTTTTCTGCAGCTCTTCAGGCTAATCCAACAGAACCTCTCTTCTGTTCAGCTCTAAACTCATCCTACCCGAGAGATTCTGGTCCCCGATGGTATTAATGCTGCTGGCACTGCCATTCAAAGCTAATCCTACAACGGTCCCTTAGGAAGGGAGCTTGTCAAGTTTTATGGCTAAAAGAACATTAAAAGAGCTGTGCATAGTGGGAGAACGTTAACCTCTCAAATGTAAGGCAAAGGTAACACTCTAAACCCGCAGTCTAAATAAACAAAAGCAGAATCTAGAGTTCCAGCCATGCCTTTTCTATCTCTTGGCAGATCGTTTTTCTTCCTCTGTAATTTCTCAGTTTTTCTGTCTCTCCCCTCACCTCTTTTGTTTCCTCTCCCATGGCCTTCACTGGTCATTAACTAGAGTTAAGGCTAATTTTTAAATACTCATCTTATGTAACAAATAAAATATAATGCCCATGCTGATGGTGCCAAGCCTGTTTAAAATCTTTCATGTGCCGCATTGTGTATACCATGAAATTCAAATGGAAGAGTACAGAAACCCAAGTTCCCCAATATACAACCCCAATTTGTCCCTCACATATTCTATACTCCGTCAAACCAGACTGCATACCATTTGATCTTACTTGGATGGCCCACACATTCCCAATCACTTGCAAATAATAAAATCTTAACCTCTCTTCAAAGCCCAAAATCAGGGATGCCTGGGTGGCTCAGTCGGTTAAGTGTCTGACTCTTGATTTAGGCTCAGTTCATCATCTCAGCATCATAGATGGAGCCCTGCTTCGGAGGGCTATTTCTGTGTTTCTTGGCCGTTGGGGTTTCGGGGCATGGGCACGGGGCCTGCTTAAGATTCTCTCTTTCCTTCTGCTTCCGCCCCTCCCATCCCTCTTCCACCACCCCCCATCCTACTCTGTCTCTCCAAAAAAATAAAAAACAAAAAAAAACAAAATCTAAATCAACCATCCCCTCTTCTATCAAGCATTACTACCTTCAGGAATCAGAACTCAAGTTTATTTTTGTGTATACAACATTTGTACCTTTATGCTGATTTTCACATTTATTTATTTCCCTTATTATCAAGCAAGCAAAAGGTAAACTCAGAAGACAAGACTTATCTTAGACATAGTCATCTCTCTCTCTCTCTCTCTCTCTCTCTCACACACACACACACACACACACACACACACACACAAAGTGTTGTATTTTATCTTGAATAGATGCATCTTTAGGAAGTGGGAATTTCAAACTCACTATTCAAGTGTTCCAAGGTTTTCAATTCCAATTTCTCTCCCCAAACCTTATTTTTGAAAACTCATGTAATCTCTGATTTTTTTTCCCTATGCACTGGTGCCCAAACAAATGAAAGCAAGTCAATCATCCTTGAAATCCATGCTTCATAATGACATCATAACATTCTGATAGTTGCACTTGCAATATGCGTTATTTGAAATATTACACAATGACAAAACGTTACTACTACACATTCAATAACTCTTTAAAATATATTTGCATTTTACTAGCCATAGTGGTATCTGCATGTAGAAATTGTGAGAGTCTGGTTATTATACCCAGCAAAGTTTGGCTTGGTCCACAGTGTTAACCCAGGGACATCTTGCAATAATTCCCTTCCTATTCTCATCCACTCAGACTGTGACCTACTACTGTGAATGTCAATCAAGTAGTTATTGCTTGGCCTAACTTCTAACAGCCAACTTTACTTCCAAACTTGCCCTTGAATGAGGAAAGGAAGAAAGCTCTATCCAAGACCAAACCAACAGCAGGACCTCACTTCTGATTAGATGTTTCAGAATACAGAAAAAGTGGGACTGAAATTGGCTTTAAGGTTTCCAGGCCAACTGTCTGAAAAAGTAGAGATACTATAACCAAAATAGGAAGAGAAGTCAGATTTGGGAGGGCCTGAGGTCAGTTCGGCAGTCATTGACTGAGATTTTGTGTTGAGATGTTCAGGAAGCAATTGGAAATACAGGTGTGGAGGTCAGCACGACCAGGGATGGAAATCTGAAAAACATCTGCGAAGAGCGCAGGAGTCACAGGAGTGGAAGAGCTGAAGATGCAGAAAAAGTTCAGGAAGGAATTGGAAATACCGTATTTCAAAGGCACTTGGAGAAAAAGTAATAAATAAGGCAGGCCATACAAGAGAACATAGAGTGAGACGGGAACTAGAGTTTACTGAGCACCGCCAGAGACAAGGAAGACACTTTACACAGGCGACCTCACTTAACCCTCATCATTTGCTCTGGTTGTGGCCATTGTCAGTTATACTCACTGTGTATGCAAAGGACCTGAGAATTCTGGTGCCCAATGCCGCCGATCGAAGGCTATATTCATCATGGAGGAACCAGGAGAGTTCATGAAGAAAGTCAGAGATCAGAATTTCAAACCGTCAAGAAAGGCGTCAGGGAGAATGAGGCCTAGGAAGAGACTGGGATTGTCAATGTCAAAGGTGTCTGTAAACTTTGAGAACAGTAGCGCGGAGGTGGTGGGAGTGGAAGCTTAATGGCAGGAATGGTCCAGTTGATAAGTCACAATGAATCAAAAAAGTGAGCTAACAGCACCTGGGCAATGGCCAATCTAGAAATTATATAAAGACAACAGATTTCTATTACAACGAAGTTCATATTGCCAGAATTTAAATCCAATAAACACCATCCCAGAACATGGTTCAAGCAGGGTCCCCACATTTCATTTACTTGTGTTCCATTTTCAGGAATTTTACCTTCTGAGAGTTCAATCACAGTCTTAATATCTTAACCCAAAAGCCAATACCTCTTGCTATAAGTTAAAGGTGATATTAAAATTAAATATTAAGAATTTTTTTAAGCTGTCTACAACCATCTGTCTATGACGTGTTTAAGGATCAATGTATATCTTAATAACTTTACTTAAGACAAGAAGATACAACATATAAGAAATTTGTACTTGGGGTGCCTGAATGGCTCAGTTGGTTGAGCGGTTGACTCTTGGTTTCGGCTCAGGTCATGATCTCTGGGTCATGAGATCAAGCTCTGGGCCGGCTCCCTGCTCAGCAGGGAGTCTGCCGGAGATCCTCTCTCTCCCTCTCCCTCTCTCTAAAATAAATAAGTAAAAATATAAATATAAATATAAATAAAATAACAATCGTATCTTTATAATTCTTTAAGTTCCCAAATGTGTGCTATCTCTTGTCTCATTTACCTGGGATAAATGTTAGGGAAAGGAAAAAAAAAAAAAAAAGGACAAATTTCCTAAGTCCATAAATATGTAATTTTATAACCTTCTGAAAGAGCTTACTATTTTCAAATAGTCACCAAATTACATGCCAATGGTAGAAATTTCTATTTCATAAAAGAATGCGATAAAAATTGATGATGTAAATGAGCCCAAGCTGTCAAGTAACTGGCATTCACCACGGCCTCAGGGCAAAGCGGGTGCAAGACACCCATCCCCTGCCCTGTGTACCCCGAGAGGAAATTCATTATGTCGCGTGAAACCTACCATTTAGGCGGATGAAAATGGGGACTAGACTCAATGTGCAATGTATATATTAAGTTAAAAGGTTAATTTTCTGACTCGTGGTCTGGATATTAGAGCTGTGAAGGAAAGCGAATCATCGTATGTTCCCTGAATTAGCTTTCAGTGAAACACACTGAGGGAGGGGAAAAAGGGATATGTCTTCTGTTTAGCTCCATTAGTTCCAGCAGCGGGGATGCTCCCAGTAACACCTGTGCTGCCTGTCAGGGGTGGAGGCGCGGCAGCCAGGCCCCCGCCTGGATGTCACGCTGGGATGGAATAACCCAGCTGCCACACACAGCGGGGTGGGACCCCTAACGCTCAGCTGTGGCCCCCTCTGTGAAATGGGGACATGATGTGAAGAATAATGGGAAATGGGCCACAAAGGACTTGGCCGGGAATTCAAAATATGCTGCCATTCAGTTGCCCTGAGGTCGTCCCCACGAAACATAAACTTAGAGCCTACATCCTCCACGTAGAAGGGTTTCCTCCCGAAATGGAGATCCCCTGGAAAAAGATGTTGCCAAGAAAAGAGGCTAGGAGCGGACAAGGGAGAAAAATCCAATAGAGTATTTTTAGGCACTGTGTCCCCATTAGTGCTGGATATTGCCTCTGATCCTATTGCAACTCTGAATTAGATACTGTTTTTCCTATTTTATTTTCTAGATGATGAAACAAAGGTTCGGCAAAGGTGCCAACTAGTTAAATGGCCAAAGTGGGGGTCAGATTGAGGTTTATCACATTCCAAATATAATTACAACTAATATTTATTGGATGGTTATAGCTCAGCACTCTACATAATCTTACTAAATACTAAATGATCTCACCAATAAAGAAATACATTCTATTTTAAACTAGGGAAACTGAGGTAAGCAGAGTTAATCAGCTGCTTGAGAACACTTGGCTGCTAAGCTGGAGTCAGTGTTTGAACAAAGCTGTATAATTCCAGAACCACTGCGTAAAATACACATGCCTCCCGAGGATCTGTTTTTCCCCTAGGTGCTCCAGGAAGAGGGTCCATGGTCAAGAAAAATTCACACACACACACACACACACACACACACACGTGTTTAAATTGAGAAGATGTATTAAAGTCCCAGTCTACTCATTTGTCTTAGAACAACATAAAAGAATAAATTAGAATAGTGTGGAAATCAAGTGAATCCAACATGTCCCATTTCTCTCACTTGAGAAGATTTTTATTAAAAAATATGTTCTACACCTCAATGACAAGTGTCTCTGATTAACATCCATGTGCACCTGCCCAGTCTCTCATGGGAAAACAGAAAGAGAAAGGGAACAGAAAAGGAGAAATACAAAACCCTGCGAAGAGGTAGCGGAAATGAATAGACATATTCCACCAAAGGCACCCTGGACAGACCTTCACGGTCTCCAGATTCAGGACAATGACCCATCCCCACAGGATGGAGGGGTCATCACCTGACGTGAGGCCCTGACCCTCCACCCTCATTCCCACCTGGATATTTACAGCCAGGTGTGGTGGCCCCCAGCCCGAACAAGAGATCCTCATGGGTCTGCTCAACACTCAGATGTGCTCAGAGCAACTGTACCTGGAAGCCCATTCTTTCTGAGGACCACCTTAACAAACCCTCCATAAGGATTCAGAGCCAAGGAGGCCTGGATCGGTCCTGAAGACATTCATGGCTTATAGTTACTCCACAACAGCCCAGTGTGGTAGCTACTATTATTATTACCTTTTTTACCAAAGAGAAAATGGAAGCACCAAAGAGATGAAGTCAGCTGGCTAAGTGATGGCTGGGGCAGGGTTGAGACTGAGGCTCTCTAACTCCAGAGCTCGCGGTGTTGCCCTGCAAACCCCTTCTTTCAATATTCCCCCAGTTTCTGAGGCTCATGAGCAGAGACAAAGAAATTCTCTCACATATAAAGTTGTTTCTGTACCTTTCCCAGGCCTCATCCCCACACAACTACTCTCTATTTCCCCTCCCCCTCCCTTCCCCACATAGAACACAAACCTTATCTGTGGTGTAAAACACTGAGCTGGGCCTGTCCTGTTCACTCTTGTGTAAATGCAGCCAGATTCCTGATATCGTGGCCTGTAATCCCTTGTAAAAGTCTGATAAGAGTCTCTTAGGTGAAGAGAGTAAACACACTAGCTTTACAGGAGAATGTACTCATCGAGTTAAAAATACACAGACTAAAGAAGAAAGAGCGGCCAGCATAAAATAGCAACTAAAATAATCCCAATTTCAGGCTGGATGACCACCTTCACAGAAAGCACACATAAACCACTGGATGCATTAACGACCACAAAGAAATCAAACAGCCAATTACACTGTTTTACCTGGCGCCCACCCACATCTTCCAGCCGCCTTTGCTCACTTTGTCCTTATTCCCTCTGAACCCCCAAGGTCAAGCCTGAGCTCCTTTTTCATTTAATATTAATATTATATTTAAATATAATTTTATGTATATTTATTTCTTCTTATGTTTATTTTATAATTATTTCATTACATTTACTTTATAAATAAAATAATATTTAATACTATTATCTGCTTCTTGGAGTGCTGATCTGCAGATCATTTTCACCAACAGTACCTCATTTAATAAACTGAAGCATTAACACAACCCAGAGAAGTGGGAGTTCTCCCATTTGACAGAATAGGAAACTTGAGCTTTAGGGAGGCTACCCGGCCGGCAGAGCAGGAACCTGAGCTGATTGGAAATGCAGTGCCGCTCCTGTTCTGCCATTTTCAACCCCTCTGAGGTGGGGTCCGCCTCTCACACCCTTCTTTCTCTACCCTAGCCTTCTGGTCCTGTGCTCTTCTGTGCCATCACCGAATGTGTGACATTCCACAATTTAAAATAGTTCTCAAATAGTCACACAACTAAAGGCAGGCTCTCAGCCTCTGTCAGAAACACCCCTCTTGATACAACCAGATAAAGATCAAATTAGAATGTGCAGCCTCAAATAAATTAAAAGCAGAGAGTATTAAAAAAAAATTCTATCCATATGCCAAAACAAAAAAAGGAAAAGAAAAGGAAAAAGAGATACCTCAAGAATATACACAATATATTAATAGTGGTTCTCTCTGAGTGATAGCATCGTGGGTAATTTTCCTCACTCCGGTACTTTATGCTTTCTAAATTTTCTGTAATTAATATATATTACACTGTTTGACATGGGGAAAATGATGTGGAAAGCGATAAGCAAGGAAAACACCAAAATGAGGAGTCTCCTAAGGAAGGAAGGAGACCACGGAGGGGGCGGATTTTGCCAGGTCCTGAGGAGGCTGTAGGGAGGTGGGGGTGAAGGCGGCCACCACCATTCCCAGCGCACAGGGGACCCTGAGCAGAAGCCTCCGTCTCTCCAGCAGGAACTATGACTTCTGGGAAACAGGCACCTCGCCCTAAGGGCTGCCAACCCTTTCCACATCCAAACACGCTGACTTGTACCAACAGAGAATGCCTATCCTCTAAAACAAGTTTGAAGATGGTTTGGATCCGCGCTGAGGAAGAGTTGATTATTCTGTAGGCAGAGCTAATTATTTTGACCTGATGCTTGGAGATCCCCCTGGTATCAAATGTCTGACTCAAATTCATCTCCAAGGTCATCCCACACTGTCTTTAATCCTAGTCTTAGAGCAAAATTGAAGTTTTCATAGCTCTGCGGTCACATCGCTAAATGGCTAAATTTGGCATCAACTGTAAAGGTTTCTAGGCACGACTCTTGGAGCTTTTAGACCCAAATCAAGCGCCCTGTTTTCCTTCATGTGGGCAAACCCTCGAGTATATTTTCCTCAACGTGAAGACAGTACACTGGAAACAGTGAAGGTGTTTTAATGTGAGCATTGTTTTCATAGGAGGAAATCCGACCTACCACAAAACCAATTCATGAAAAGGGAGAAAAACAGATTCAGAAAGTGAAATGATTTCAAGTGTTATGTTAACTGAATATCAAAATAATCAACACCAAAAGCAAGCAGGCCAGTAGGAGCAGGTAATAAATCAAAATACTTGTGGGAATGGGACCTCATTAGGCTTGAAAAAAGGAACAGTGTTGCACAAACTGGTTATTAGCACAGGGTTCTCGCTCCCTCCCTCTTCTTTCTTTTTACCTCTTAAAAAAAAAAAAATGGGACAAAGTCCAAACCTTTTAATACGTAATTTCTTTCCTTATTGTACATGTCTCAGCACGTTGCCATCAGCTGTTATTTGTTGTTAAGGATCCGTGTAAACATTAAGGCCAGGAGATTGACTCACCACCCATCAGCACAGAAAGAGAAAGGATGTGATCACCTTGTTACTTTCAACTGCCTTCACGTTCAGCATTATCCATTACAGAGGAGATGGCAGTTAACACTCCCTGACATGAAGCATTTGAGCAGGGTCGGAAGCAAAATCTAGAATGGAACAACGGAGCAGCAGGGAACCACGGTGGGCTGGTGAACTTGGGTTTGGGCACATGCACTGGAGGTGGGTCTGCCACACAGCAGAAGAAGCTTATGGGGCTCCCGGGGACACATGTACCCCGGACATCCTTCTCAGGAGCAACCACCAAGAAAAGCTGCTACTCTAGGAACCCTTGCATATGTGGGCTGATGGCTTGGTGTGTCTGATTCGGGAATGGGACACAAAGGGAATTCTGTTTTCCAGCTCCACTGGGCGTATCCATAGCCCAGTGGAGCCAGGAAGGGAAGAAGTACAGCAGGACATGGGGGTCTGCAGGAAGGCGGTTCTTTTTGTTGTCAAAAAGTTGTATATCCTCCACCTGCCACAGATTCCACTACTCCCCTGTATGGTAGGTAAATGCAATTCTTAGAATTTTTTTTTTTTTTTTTTTTTTGAGAGAGAGAGAGAGAGAGAGATAGCAAGGGAAAGAACCAGGAGAGGGAGAAGAGGACTCCCTGCGGAGCAGGGAGCCCGATGAGGGGCTCGATCCCAGGACCCCAGGATCATGACCTGAGCTGAAGGCAGCCCCCCGGCCACCTGAGCTGCCCAGGCGCCCCAGTAAATGTGATTCTTTAAGCGCTGCCCCCGAACACCAAGTACCCTGGAAGTCCTTCAAGTACAAGCTGTAAGTGGCTGCAGACTGAGTCCACACCTCAGGGGCCTGGGAATTAACTTACAAAGGGTAATTTAGAATCACTTGATCAGCCCAGTGCACCCAGCTACAATCAAGAATCAGATGTTAACTGGATTCATTGTGGTGATCATTTTGCAATACATACACATAGCCAATCATTGCATTGTATATCTGAAACTAATATAACGTTATGTCACTTAGACCTCAATAAGAAAACCATTTAAAAAAAAGAGAGAAAAGAATCAGTGAAGGTACAACTGTTTCAATTGCAGCAAATTGATGTTCTAAGACCACTCTAGAAAGCAAGGTCAAGCAAGAAGAATTACCAGAAACATCCAACAAAGCCTTCTAACCATACTTAGTACTGAAAGTGAAAAATGAGAAATGCTTTTAAACTTTCTCTCTGAGATAAACTAAACATGAAAATCTAGTTAGAAAATGTTTATACGGGCCGGTTTATTACTCTAGTATAGATTAATAGATTAACCACTTCAATGCTTCTGAAATACTGATCATTTCTTACATTCTTCAAAGCATTAGACCTGTTTCTGCTTGCAGAAACCATGTGTACTTTTTGAGCTCAGAGTCAATTTGCCTGGGACTCAAAATCCTCTTTCAACTAACTTTTGCTTTGTATAATTTTTACAAAATTCCTGGCAGTCCTCAAGCAGGAATTTTATAACAATCACAAATAAAAGCAGAAAAACAAAAGATACTCTAATTCAATATTGAACCATGATAGAAAGGAAAAAATATGCAAATTTACTTCCTCTACAAATAAGTCCTTTTGCTTTCCAACTCAGGGCTGATTCTGGATGATATCTCCTTTTTCTTCACTTGATAAATGTGAAAAGTTTTTTTTTTTATTTAAGAACAAAAATAGTATAAATATTAGGGTGACATTTATGACCATCTATCTGTATCATACCAAATCTGGACTAAACAATTTCTGTGTTTCTAGATAGAGACAAAACATTTTTTCCAAATGTCCATTTTATTTTTTACTTTACAGCTACTCAAATCCAAACAGAATTTTTCTATTTGGGTAAAGGCCATGGCTTGATTTTCCTCTCAGCAAAGCAGAGACTTCAAATACAAATGTTTGCTTGAAAGAAGGGAGAAATGTACAAAGACCACGTGCAGAATTTCCCAATGAAAACGTGTCAGGAGCGAGCACTTCTGTGTCACCGACCCTCTTCCTTCATCAAGGGAGTGACCAGTGCTCTTTCAAAGGGGGCTGGCTGAGACAAACCAAATACATTGGTTTCTGAAAAGGAAATTTCTAACATGGATCAACCATCACCTAGATATTTCAATTTATCCCGTTGAAAGATAAGAAAAACTGATCAGTTGAGATTTAACAATCTAGTTCTGATTGCTGGCCGCTTTAATGCGCTAAGTAGGCCCATGAATTAACCAAATCCCTTATCGTGAGAAGGGCACAGAGTATTCACTTTATTCACTTCCAGTTCCTGCTCAAGGAACCATTTCTGAGCCATTTTATGAGCCTCCAGGGTATGAGCAAAAATTCAAAGTAGTCATGTCAAAATTGTCCAATTTCATTAAGCCACCCAAACTGGCAGAGAAAGTGTTACAAAGTTACCTCACTGGCATCTTTTTATTCAAAATGTGTTACAACAAATCATAAGCCTGGTCTGCCTTCTTTTGACTTGGTTTCTCTATTTCTGTTTGTGGCTCTTTGCTAAAGTTGGAATAAGGACACGGAGGACAGTGGGAGTCACGACCCCTTTCCGGGCCCCCACGTGCATCAGTGAGGGGTACAGATGTGCACGTATTTAAGGGGGCTGATGACTGAGGGAGGAAAGCTGTGTTCAAAGCAAAAACTCAAAGGCCTGTCCCTGAACGAAAAATACTGAAGCCCCGCTCTACACCCATCTGTGACCCCTAAAGTCAACACAGCTTCCAGACACACAGATTATAGCGCTCGGAATGAGCTCCAGTTTATGGAGTTTCTAGAAATATGTAATAATGATGGTACCTGGAGCTTTGCCTCTTCAAAAAAAAAAAAAAAAAATATATATATATATATATATATATATATATATGTATGTATATATATATGATTTCAAACACAACCTGACAATTAGTTTTGCAACTTGTATGCCAAAAACATGCCTCTGAGGGGGGACTCGAGAGAGAGAAACTCTCTCTGGAAATCAGAAGAGCTTTCTATGGGGCTACGATGCTCCAACTTCTATACTCTGCCAACGTGGGAGCCGTAGTGTAGAAAAGCGAGCAGAACAAGCCAGAAGTGTTAGGGCAAAAGCCCTTTGGGAGACCACCTTTTCTCACACCTCTGTGGCTCCAGTGTGTCTCATACCTAAGTAAATAAAATGTACATATAGTAAGAGTCCTAGTGACGGCACCCACTCTTGTCTACTGCTTTTTATTTAGTCTGTCTAATCTGGAAAGCAGAGATTCGATTGCAAATATCAATCCAACGACTTCTCTTGAAGGGTATCAGCAGAGACCATTTTAACTGGTATCTTTTTTTTTAATAAAGATTTCATTTATTTGCCAGAGAGAGAGAGAGAGAGAGAGAGAACGCACAAGCAGGGGGAGCTGGAGGCAGACGGAGAAGCTGCCCCCCACCCCAAGCAGGGAACCCAAAGTTGCTGGGCTCTATCCCAGGACTCTGGAATCATGACCTGAGCTGAAGAAGGCAGATGCTTAACAGACTGAGCCACCCAGGTGCCCCTAACTACTATCTTTATAAGGACAACTTTGAGAAGTGACCCACAAGGAGAATAAACTGTACTCTGCTTAATAAAAATGAACTGATGCAAAGCAGACCTCTAATAAATCAATAAATCATTGGTGTTCCAGCCACCCACAAGCCATGTGGGAAATTTCTCTGCCCTGGTCTTAAGCCCTGACGCTGGCCTTAATTCTATTTCCATTTGTTGGTCTTCTTGGCTAATCCACTGCCAGGCCTGCTCTAAACAAGTTTTCTTTTTAACCAAATGCTTGGTTAACTCCAGAAAATTCTGAGAACTTTTCTCTGCAAAAGCTCCAGTGTTCTAACACTGGGAAGGAACTCTCTCCTGGAAAACTTGCATCTTACAGGTGCCCAAGAGCCTGAAATGACCTTCTTTCCTGGTCTGGCAACAGTGTGTGGGGGCAGGGGTGGAGGGATTTCCCTACTTTTTAGAAGGAAGAGAACAAACATCCTGCAGGCTGTGATTATCCCTGCAACCCCAAGTCAACTTGGTGGCTCTGTCTGCAAGTCTTAGTAGCTGATAATTTCTGATGGGTCTTCTCTGCTCTGCTTGTGCTGCCACATTCAGTTTTATGCCTATAACCCAACTGAAGAGCTTTTTACTTCCATGTAGCTGTACTTCAGATTACCTGCCCAACCCCCCCACCCCAGAAAAAGTTTCCATAGAAAAGAAGCTCTCATACCTCTCCAGTAGACAGAATTGCTCCTCACTTGGGCATCTATATAATTTAATTTTTAATTTTAATTTATTATTATCATTATTTTTATTAACCCAAAGGAACGTTATTCAGAGCATCCAATCTAAACATGTGGAATTGGCTAATTTCTACCTGGCTGGAATTGACCTGGTTAGCCTACATGGGTGCTGGCTCGGCACTTTCTGAATCCGCAGGCCTTTCTCTTCCTACCAAGTTAAAGAGAAACGAACGGCACTATTACCTCCCTTCAATCTTGTACTTAGCAAGGGGACCAGCAAATCACTTTCAGCTCTGTGTCAACCAGACTTCTCCGTGTGGGCAGCAGAGTTCACAGTGGCATCCACATGCTATTTCCTCAACCTACCAGAACCACCTGGAGAGCTTGTTTAAAATTGAGATCACAGGGGCGCCTGGGTGGCTCAGTGGGTTAAGCGTCTGCTTCGGCTCAGGTCATGATCTAAGGGTCCTAGGATTGAGCCTCGCATCTGGCTTCCTGTTCGGTGGGGAGCCTGCTTCTCTCCCTCTCCCTCTGCTGCTGCTCCCCCTGCTTGTGCTCTCTCACGCTCTCTCTCTGTCAGATAAATAAAAATCTTAAAAAAAAAAACAAATTCAGATCACAAACTCAAAACTCTTGGGATGTATCCTTAAAAATGAATATTTGTAGCAAACACCCAAAATGATTCTAAAGTCCATTTTTGGAACCCTCAAGGTTCAACATCAGAGGGAAAGCCCAGAAAGCGATCATCTTCCACTCACTTCTATTATGCCATTCTTAACACCTACAAAAAGTAACAACCAGGTGCCGACCTGACCTCCTCTAACAGTTGCAAATTCCGAATCTAAATAAACATCATCAACATTTGTGTAGTGCCCTAAACTACCCATCTACAAGGTAATAAAGCATCAATCATCCCAAATCAAGAGCACTTTTTTTTTTTTTGCTCTTCAAACAACTGATTTGTTGTTTTCTCCTTTGGTTGAAATGAAGCCGATCATCCTTTAAATATAACCTTTAAGTCAACTTTACTCTGAGGCTCTCCTTATCTTTCTGCTGCATACCTAAAGTGGTAGAACAAAGATTTTGGTAAACATGACAAATCTGGCTATCAATGTGCGCATTCCCTTTGCTTAGATGAAATATCTAGACTCTTCCAAGATCAATGGCTCTCAATGGCCAGAAGATAGCAGGCAATCAATGACTATCTGAGGAATGAGCCAGAGGAAGAGAACAAGCCCCTCTTGTTCAAAGTCTTCCTCAAATCCAGTCTCCTCAGCCTCTGGGTGAGACAGCCCTGTTCCCAGCTCGTGGACACCCACTCCTCTTCTACCACCTTTATTTATCCACATTTAATCAGGTTCCTCTTCAGCTTGGAAGCCTTCCCAGATAACTCCAGTCAACATGGATGGTTCTTTTCAATCTCCAGGCAAACAGCGTTGATTATCCTCTCACACATTTGGACGCTTAAGAGCTAAAAGGCATCGATAGCTGACTTATCCCAGCTAATTACTTTCTAGATGAGGAAACAGACGTGAGAAAGCTAAGGAATTTGTCCATGACCAGGTAATTGGATATTTTCAAGAGAAATTAGAAACTCAGTCTTTCCACCCTGAAGTACTCTTTCTCAAGAAGATTATAGGCCTTCTGGGAGTTGGGCTTTAGATGAAACAGTATTATTATTATTATTATTTTGTAAGGGAGAGAGTGTGAACACAAGCGGGGGAGGGGCAGCGGGACATAGGGAGGGAGAATCTTAAGGGGGGCTATATCTCCCAACCCTGAGATCATGACCTGAGCGAAAATCAAAGAGTCGGACGCTCCACCAACTGAGCCACCCAGGCGCCCCAGATGAAAAATTATTTTTAATAAATGTCCTAGGGCTTACTCTTTCCCTGAAGTCTGACCATCAGAGTACTTGCCTTGGGATGTTTTGCAGTAGAGCCGTGCGTGACATTCTTGAAAGTTACATCCCTAAATCTCCACTAATTCTGGAATTAGAAAATCCCTCCATAAGCCATATTTTGGCCAATTCCCTTGTCTCTGAAAGGGGGTTATTATATCCTCAGTTTAGGATGACTGAAATGTGAGAACATGTATCAAATCAGAAAAACAAAGACACACAGAAAGGAAGCAAAGAATCTTAGTTAAGGTGTAAGTCAGCAGCCAGACCTCGCAAGCTGAATCCCGACTCTTCATTTACTAACTGTGTGATTTGGGGCAAATTGCTTTGCTTCTCTGAGCCTGAGTTTCCACATCTATGAGGACAGGATAATGACAGTCATTCCTTCACCAGGTTGTGGTGTTACAAAGAAATACTGAAAGTAAACTGCTTAGCACAAAGCTAAATTTTCGCCAGGTAGGTGCACAATGGCCTCAACACGAATGATTTAAATTAATGCCAGAAAGTATAAAAAGATAAACCACTATATGCGATGGGCCTTTGCATGCATTTGTGAACTGCTGTTAATACTGATTCATGCATGCTTTCATTTACTCGTTGATTCATTTCAATAGCAACTATGCGTCAGGCTCAGCTCTACGTTCTGAGGATTCAGTGGGACCCAAAGAGGGCCCCACCTTCATGCCCATTGTCTTGTGGTTGACAGAGAAATCCCCAGATGCTGGAGACCCACCCCATCCTTATTCCACTAATGTCACCAACATTCCAAATACTTCTTTTGAGCTGCATTCAAAGCAAGTTAAAAGTCACTCAAGAAAAGAGTTTGTTATTTTGCAATCACTCATTGTTCTTGACGCAAAAGCAAGATTACACAGCACGCTTGATCTTTTCATTTATCAACAACCTTGTCTATGAATTATTTGATTTCCAAAAATTAAATCCACCTTAAAGGACAAAATTGCCCAATACTGAGCACGTTTGAAAAGAAGGCATCAGATCTTTTGAAAAAGGCAATTTCAAAAAAGTTCCAAAGTCGTGGCAGCATTGCCGTAATTCTACAAAGCTGACAAGGTGACCACTTTTCAAGGAGTCATTTGTGGGAAAGTCTCTACATTTGCTCTTTATAAAAAGTCATGTTGTACTCCAGAGGTACACAGACTTTTGTGCAACTATACTGTGCAGCAAAACTGAGGGCTGGGCATATAGCAAGCACAAAATGAGTTATTTATTGAATTGAACCAAGAGCCTAAAACATACTGGCATGAAATAGATGTGTGGTAGGGTTATAAGTCTTCTCTTCTAAGACACAAATGAAAATCTCCTTAGGGATGCAGCTCTACCTGTAATTTATCTCTACATTATTCTTGTGTGTAATATTATTTTTGGCATGTTAATGCATTATCAAAGAATTCCAATCTAGTGACATGACAAAAGCTGTATTTCATTTTGGAATGTAAAAAGTGTGAAAATCAATTGAATTATATACCAATGACATGCAATAAGGATAACCAGTATATTCTGGGTAATGTCACTTTTCCAGAATGATTAGCAGCCTAGAGCTATTAGATTAATTACCAGAGTTTTATTCTTACTATTATAACCAGTTGGATTTGCTGAAGGGAAATAAAGGCTCAAAGCTCTCCCCGCCCCCCCAAAAAAGAAAGAGTGATTTGCCAGAATCCACATAATTCAGATGATTAACTTCCTTTCTTGGCACTTGACTAAACCCATGAGTTTATGCTGGCAAATAAAGTAAGTACTGAAAGTTGAAGTCACTCTTTGATCTAGTAAATAAACCCACAGAAAATTCGGCCTCAATAACATTCTTTAAATTTATGACATAACCAGAATTGTAACAAGATGGTGACAAATCCTGGTTTCTTACTGAAAATACATGATACATCTTATGAGTGCGCTTCAAATATCAATGGGCTGTTTATAAATAAACAAAATCACAGCGACATTTGTCTTTTTACATTTGTTTACTCATTCATTCATTCCAATAATCACATAAGGAGTGCCTGGACCACATAGGACCCTATATGCTATATTGTTTCAGGCACTGTATGGGGACGCTAAGATAAATGGAATATTGACTTAGCCCTGGAAGAACGAAGATTCTGGCACTGAAGTCCATATAGAGTTCTATCAGTTGTTCACCGAACAAAGGTATCCAACTCAAGGGGAAAATACAACTTTAATAAAATGCAACTTAAACTCTTCTCACCTAACTCAGGGCCACAACAACCCAGTAGTAGCAAGAGTAAGAGCTAATATTTTTTGAGTGACTACCATGTTCCAGGCGTGGTTCAGGGGCTTTACAAGTATTTACATGTCTAATCCACACAACAACCTGATAGAGTAGGTATTATTACTACCTGCATTTTATACATGAGTGAACTAAGCACAGAGAAACAAACTCACTTGCCTGAAGCCAAACAGTTAATAAGTTGTAGGGAGGTTATTCACTAAGGAATACTCTGTGCCCTGAAAAGTCAGAATGTGTCAATAGAAAATATAAGTGACTTTAGGGAATGTAATTGAAATACCCACCAAGTTCCAAGGGAGAAGAAAGTGCTGCTTTAACAATGTCTCGAAGAATGTGTACCATTGAGACAGGCAGGACGTGGGACAGCTTGAACTGTGGACAGAAGCCCAGCAGCGGGATGCAGTGAAGGAACACTTTAGAAAGAGCTCGGACCACCTTTCCCCAAAGGGCCATATGTAAAAACCGGAGTTATTTCAGAGTAGGAGTATCTGTGATCAACACTCAGGTTTAGGAAGATTTATAATCCTGGTGTGTGTGTGTGTGTGTGTGTGTGTGTGTGTGTGTGTGTATGTGTGTGTATGTATACATATACATATGTATACACACATATCCTATTATAATTCTATATCCAGCCTATATATTGAAGGCTGGGTACATTTGGAGGAGGGAAGCAGGCAGAAGAGGAGCGATTTGTCATCATGCCCAAATACTACTTCATTTATTAGCACCTGTCCATTTTTACAAGACAATTTTCTTAATTAGTTCAATAAATCCTCTCTATTCAGAGCAAAACACACAGCTGCCACTCTTGTGATTACTTAAGTTTCTATGTGCAAGACAAAACAAATATACATCCAACTAGTGATACCTTGAGCCAGTGAATCAAGCCAATTTCCTCAGTTGTCTTAACATCTGACAGAAGTAAACAGCATCCACATGTAATTTAACCTGGCCAATGGAACTGAAGTTCCCAAACAGGCGATTTTTAATCAACTTAGTATCTTTCCTCTTTTTGTACTGATCTCACCTTTTTAAAAATTTGATTTTATACTCGATGGGCATACCACAAAGCCTTCTGTACCAACTAGTCCTCTCAGCACAGGATGGGGGAAATGGTGAGAGAGTTTTTATTGAATCCATGAGTGGGAGGGGCAATTACTATTGAATTATATAATCTTAAAATTAGAAGGGACCAGAGTTAATGATTCCCATCTGTCTTTCCAGCGAGGGATACTTGCTGAAGCTCCTCTTACCCAAAAGACTCCCTCTAGTTTCTGCTTAAACGCTTTCCATGGTGGAGAGCTCACTGCTTATCTTTGATGGGATGGCTGTCCAGGCATGTAGAAACCTCACTGACACAGGTAACAGAGGGAGATAGGGACTAACCGGAATCCAGAGGAACCAGGTCTATGGAAACAGACATAGGGCCAAATTCGTGTCCCAAATGTTGTGCAAAGCTAGGCGTTGATTTGGGACAATGTCAAACTCTCAGGACTTCGAGCCACAAGGCAGAGAACAGAAGCAGCTGGGGGGACGCAAGAAGGGACCATAGTGGAAGTCAGGCAGGCAACCCACATTCAAGCTGATAATTCAGAGGAAGATTCTGTGAGATTGAGAAACCGGGCGGCAGCAGCCTTGGGGAAGGGAACGGCAGGCTCATTCATAGAGGATTTCGGGAATACAGCCAAAGGTGCTGGTCCCAGTGGGGAACTGGAATGCTGAGCTGGAAAGAGACAGGAGTAGTTATAGTTTCTGGGCCAATAAGGTGTGTGGGAAGCTATAACACCACAGGCATGTCGATGCCAATATTCACCCCAAGCAAGACAGGAATGCAGTCTACAACAGCAAAACGCTTCCATACCCAGCAAGTAGGGGATTCGAAGGCTACACCTCTGAACCACTTCCTTGGTCTGCACTGGGAGTCGAGAGGAAAAAGCAAGTCCCACCACGTAAGCAGAATAAAATCATTCTGTCTTTAGACATGTCCAGCAAGAAGCCAGAGAGGATAGGTACCAGGAACATTCCCAAATACGACTTCAAGTCGACTTTGTGTGTGAAAGTGTTTCTCTGCGTTTTCAAAATGCTCTACAAGGAACGGTATTAGTTTCATGAATAAAATGTGTTCATTCATTTAACAGAAAAAAAACAGTAATATGGCTTTATATTTCACATTGCTAAGAGGTTAGTTGCAAAAAGCAGAATGAAATGTTTTAGGTCTGAAGAGATGCATTCATGGTCTCATTGTCCGTGGAGACTCTCTACCCTATTTCCAAATGACAAGCTCTTCCAGATTAGGGCCAGTGTGTGCGGGGTTCTTTCACTGAGAAAGAGGGAGCCAAGAGGATTAGGAAAAGGTGGGAAAGAAAGGATGAAACAGTTTTCCATTTTCCATCCGTGCAACTGGAAAAAATAACCTGCAAGATGCTAAGTTTGTTTTAAAGTGGGAAAGGTGCAAAATTGAACTGGAAAATTAATATTCCATGGTGAAAAAGTGGGTCCCTGGAGAAAACAGGAATGCTCGTATAGGCACTTGGATGACCTAGTTTAAAGGTGTTAGAGCTCCAAAGTGTAACAAGATGAATTTTAAGGTCACAGAAACAATTGATTACACAGCAATCAATGCATTTAACTCATAAAGAAGGAGAAATCAGCCAATCCTACGGGAATTTGAACTCCTGGTTTCTATGTGTGTATTTTAAAGTCCATGTACTGTCCATGAGGTCATTTTCCTTTCCAGCTGGGGAAACCCTGAAGGCATTCTGTAAAACTGTAAGACAAAAGTGTCTAAGCGAGTATATAAAGACGATCAGCCCCATCAAGCTCACTTTAACAATGTCTTTTCGAAAGGCAAGATTTCTCTGGGTTTTAAGAGCAATGATGCTCCTTAGATAGGAGGAGGAAAAACTTACAGTAAATTTAGAGGCAATAATTTACATCAGGTGACTAAACCATACAATCCTTTATATTAGAGGTTATCCTTTACATTAAAGGGAGCTGCCAACAGCTATCACAGGTAGACAAAGAATCCTACATTTTGTTTAAAACAAGCATAAGAATGAATTGATTTTTAGCTTGAAAAGGTAATTTTTTGCCAAAAATTTTTGTTGGCAAAAACCTTGAGAAGGTAAATCCTTAAAAGAAGTTTTCTCACATGCAAGTGCAATAAGTAAAACTATCTCAGCTTCGGGAGTTCGTTTTGTTAATGAGTATTGCATGGAAATTAACACATAATGTCCCTAAAGGTACACTACTTCTCCTTGTTTGTTTCAAGCTCCGGTAAGCCTGAACCTCAAAACTGAGCCTTCTTCAATACATGTCGAAGCCTTTAAAACTGCGTATTTTTCAAACCAAGAATTATTAGAAAATAATTAAGGCTATATTTGAGATTTTGCCGTGATGATACTCAGGACGATGTTACTAAAAGCACCAAATGGAAAACAACCCACATGTAGAATTCAATGGGAGCTGGCTGAAGAAACTGTCATATACCCAAGCTGGAGAAAACTCTTATTTACTGATCTGGAAAGATTTTATGATCATGCTATATGATGGATAACTCTTAAAGTGTGTGTATATTGTATATATAAAAAAAAAGTTTGAAAGCATAGAAAAGTTTGAGAGCATGACTCTCATTATGTGGTGACATTATAGATGATTTTGCCAGTCTTTCTTTTTCTTTTTACTTACTTATGTTACTGCATTTTTCTACAAACAACTTGTAAATTTCTTGTGTGTGTGGATTTTTTTTTTTCCTGAACCTGATAACCCGTGATTCATCACTTCCCTTGAACATGGCTTAAAACCATAGTTAGATACTCCAGTTAAGCAGGGTTTTCCACACTACACCTGGCAGCTATGCACATAATTAAAGCCAGAATACACTTAATGAGAAAGCTATGTTATAGCCTAGGAAGTACTAATCAGCTAAAATTTAAAAAAATTACTATCTTCTTTAACCAAAGATATAATAAATGTATAAATAAATATAACACATACTATATACAGATCATATGAATTACACTGCAAAATTCAAAGTAATAGTCTCTCCATTTCACAGATGAGGAATACAAGGGCTTAGAGGAATCACGTGATTTGTAAAAGATTCATACTCAAAGAAGAGCCCTGGTCACCAGAGCCCAAGCTGTAGCCTCATTAGCGACATTGTTTTCATGAGAAACCCACACAGGCATAGATCAATACATAAAATAAACTCTGAGACAGGAAGACAGAAAACTTGATACAAAGGCTAAGTTGTAACAACCTGTCAGGTGGACATGTATTTTATAGAACAAAGAGAGAGGTATCTTTCATCTCCTGTGATGGAATGAAATATATCCCCCTAAGTATTCATATGTGGAAGCCCAAACCCCTAGTGTGACTATATTTGGAGATAAGACCTTTAGGGAGGTAATTAAGGTTAAATGAGGTCATAAGGGCAAGGCCCTAATCTCACAGGACTTGTGTCCTTTAAGGAATCTCTTGCTCAACACACACACACACACACACAAAAGGCCATGTGAGGACACAAAGAGAAGGTGACTGTCTACAAGCCAAAAGGAGAACCTTCACCAAAACCAAATCTGACGGCACCTTCACCTTGGACTTCTGGCCTCTAGAACCATGAGAAAATAAAATTCTGTTCGTTAAGCCACCCAGTTTATGGTATTCTCTATGGCAGTCCAAGCAGCTGAAGATATTTCCCAAAGAATATCAAACAAAAGCCTCTCACAAGTTGTTTTTCTACAAAGTCAAATTCAGAATTGAAAAATAAATAAAAATGTTTTCATTCTCCTTTCCTGGACCAGTACTCTCATCCACTCAGACATTCACAAGTATCAACTAAACTAATCCTTCATCCTGCCACACCAAACCACCATCCCTTAAAAATTACCACATCCTCTAGGATTTTTTTTCAAAGATTTTATTCATTTATTTGAGAGAGAGAGAATGAGAAAGAGAGAGAGCATGAGAGGTGGGAGGGTCAGAGGGAGAAGCAGACTCCCTGCCAAGCAGGGAAACCGATGCGGGACTCGATCCCGGGACTCGAGGATCATGACCTGAGCCGAAGGCAGTCGCTCAATCAACTGAGCCACCCAAGCGCCCCCCTTGGATTTTTTTAATATAAGAATGAAATCACCATGTACTGATGGACCAAGACTAAAACTTAGAAGTTGCTCAAAACTTTTCCTTTCACATACGCCCTTTTTTCCATTGGCTGCTGTATCCATGCTCCGGTTTCCTGCCGTATGCATTTTGCCTCCCACTGACCAGACACAGTAGATGCTTAAGAAATGTTTACAGTTGAAGTCAGCTGCTGTTCAATACTCATGTTTAATTTTCCAAAAACATTCCTTCACACCTCATCTGCAATGATATTCAGCATTTCCCTCCTCCAGGTCCTCACCTGAGCTTAGTCCATTTCTCAGATACTATAAACAGTTTTACAAAGCTGCCTGCTCCCTTAGACTGAACTCTTTGCTAAGGAACTTTTTTGAAGAAAAAAAAAAAGTGGTGCATGGAAAGCATGGAGCATTCAGTACGTACTGATGTAGCAGAAAGAGGCATAGTATATCCAAGGAGTTCAAGTTTATATGAGGGAGAACGTTTACTGAAACCCCAATAAATGCAATCAAGGACCAAATTTAACCTTTTCTCAAAACTGAAGAGTAAGGCTTAGGTATAGGGCACTTAGTTCCCCCAACGTCCTCCACCCCTCCACTCCCGCATCAGGCTCCTTGCTCAGCGGGGAGCGTGCTTCTCCCTCTGCCTGCCACTCCCCCTGCTTGTGCGCGCTCGCGCTCTCTCTCTCTGACAAAAGAATAAATCAAATCTTAAAGATATGCAGATACTACTTTGCCTTGGCTGCCCACATCTTTTCTGGGCTTATCCTGCCTTGGCAGGATCGAAATGGCAGGATTCTACAATTCCTGACTTCAGGAAGCAGTCCTTACTCATTTATTATATGTGTTATTAATTTGAGCCTCAGTTTCTTCATCTGTTAAATGAGAAACATGTTCTAACTGCAGGATTCCTGGGGCCCTACCAGCTTGAACATTCTCCGCTCTTAAGGAAGACAGATGTCCCACTTCACCGAGCAACAGTATGGAACTTGGGTTTCCCTTTGCCTCTCTCAGCAACAGAACCCAAACTAGTCCATCTTGCCCTCAGGATGAAAAGGGAGGACAAAGAGCCATCCAAGATGTTTCCATTGTATATAGGACTATAAAGAAATCTTTTGGAAGGGCAACTACTCAGCTTGGGCAAACACATTATGTTTTCTGTGCGCAACGCTTGTGTAGAGAAAAGTAGTTTGCAAGTTAAATTTTAATCGCCATGTTAAAGTAATGACCTCCTTTATTAATTAGGATTACATCGCAAGCAACAGAAAACCCGATTCTAAACGGTTTAATCTAAAAAAAAAAGAGAAAAAAATTAAATAAAGGAATTTTTGTTACTTACAAAACAATTCAGGATGGAACTGTTTTTAGGTGCTGAAAGGTGAGCCATTTCCACGGAAGCCACAAAGTAGCATCCCAGTGGGGGAAGGGTAGAATGGATGGTGGGGGGGGTGGCTAAAGGAACTGACATCTACAGCAGTCCCCCTCATCCTGGGTTCACTTTCTGTGGTTTCAGTTACCCACAGTCAACAACAGTCCAGAAGCGGATGATCTCCCTACTGTCACCAGATGGTCAAAAGCAACCAATCGCCAAATCACAACGCCTACGTCAGTCCCCTCACCGGAGGCGTTTTATCATCTCACGTGAGTCACAAGAAGGGTGAGTACAGTACATTAAGATTTTGAGCGACAGACCACATTCTCAGAACTTTTATTATAGTTTATTGTGATCACTGTTCTATTTTATTACTAATTATATGGTTAACCTCTTACTAAGCCTAATTTATAAATTAAACTTTGTCATAGGGATGTTTAGGAGAAAAACAGCATATACAGGGCTTGGTACTATTTGTGGTTTCAGGCATCCGTTGGGGGTCTTGGAATGTATCCAAGATAAGGTGGAGGGGGGGACTATTGTACCACCATTTGCAATTGTTTACCCATGTTTTTTCTCTTTCCCCTTATTATAGAAATGTATTACCTTCCAAATGGGTTCACTGCCATTTTTTTCCCTGCACACACTTCCAAGTAAATGCTCTACCTGAATCAGCTTAAATGCACATGCTCAACATTTAGATAATTAAAAGTTCGCCATCCTTTTCAGATTGATTTTCCTTCTAAATCTCCCTGGATTTATTAGACAACATGTGAGAAATCAAAAAGTTCTCATTCTCTTAGGCTGTCCTCCTGTTAAGATGAGATGATGCTCTGTCTTATGTAAACTTGGGTCTATGTTTGTACCTTCCTCTCTGCTGTGATACCAAGTCAACATAAGAATAATTTGCTCAGTAACACACTCTAGGACAAGGTCTTCAGCCTTAATAATTGCAAAGTCACAATTTGCTCTTTGCAAGGCCATTCAAAATAACACAAAGGCCACCCATTGGCAGATGAATGTTTGACAAATCTTGGGAGTAAACACAGGGCACTGTTTACATAGACTTGGCATTTTAAATATTCTTCTTACCTTGTAAGAATAGAAGGTGATCCCATATTGTCAACTCGGAGAGTTTCCTTTCTTTCTAACAGTTCTTACCCAGGCAGAGTAGGGTATAGAAGTGGCACATGTGGAGGTTGGAGCCAGTCTAACCGGTTCCAAATCGTCTTGGGGAGTCTACATGACCTTAGGCACCTCTCCATGCCTCAACTTTCCCAACTGTAAAATGGGGATAATAAGAGTAACATCTGGTCTGTTACAGGGACTAAAGGATGCCGCAGGCATTTCGTGCCCAGGAATTGCTCAGGATATTAAATGCTTGACAGAGCTGCAAGGCTTGGTGGAGTACTCGAGGAAGTGGTGGAGTACTCGAGGAAGAATCGTCCTGCCCAGAAGGACAACGGTGTCCCTTTTGGGAAACACAGGATCTCCAATCTCTAACCTGTTAGATGCCCTGGGGTCATCCAGCCAGTGTGAACATGTCCAAAATATGTGGAGCTCATGGCCTCCCAAGGCACGGCACTCCGCTCTTGCCTAGTTCAAAATACTAGACAGTTCTTCCTTATACTGAGGCAGTATCTGTCCTCTGGTCTTCATTCTGCCTGCCATAGCCTACGAAATAATTTGTCTGTTTGGCTAAATGAAAACTGAAATTTGACATTCCTCAAAACCAATATAAAATATTTACAAATTATTATGTCAGCGTTGTGGCTCTAAGGAGCACCAGATGTTTCTATTAACAGTGGATCTGTCATTTCATGGTCTGTCTTTCTCTCTCAATAAAAAAAGGATAGTAAAGCACCACAGCTCAGAGGGACTGCATCCACATTCACCGGCAGTGAAACGCAGCTTTCCCTAATGGGATATTAAATATTTCCTCAACTAGATTCTCATTAACGACCGGGCTCCTGATTAATGAGTAGCTCAACCATGCCAAAGCGCTAACTCCAGGTCCAACGATCTGTTACATTTACCTTCTATTTTCAAGATCTGCACGAGTAACATGAAATCTCAATAACGGAATTATGGATGAGAGCAATGTGACATTTTTGCTTTTTCCCTAAAGTCAGCAGAGGCTGGGAAAGGCCCAAATCAGAGTCAAAGAGCACGTCTACTCTGTTAGGGTTGAAAATGTGTGTGATTTGAAAAGCAACGGAACAAAATGCCAGGGCCAATTTCTTTTATGGGGTTTTGTACTTTTTATTGAATTCTAGCAAATAGAAAAGTGCCCAAATCATAAGTACCCAAATCATAAGCCAGTTTTAATGGTGAAGTCCTTCAAACTCGCAGAGAAAAGCTAGTTCTCACGCACATTAACGTTCTGCGGTGTTAATTAAAACTGGAAAACTAGCGGGACACCTGGGCGGCTCAATCGATTAAGCAGCTGCCTTTAGCTCAGGTTGTGATCCCAGGGTCCTGGGATCAGAGTCCCACATCTGGGCGGACTCCCTGCTCAGCGGGGAGTCTGCTTCTCCCCCTCCCTCTGCCTGCCGCTCCCCCTCCTCTGCTAGCTCCCTCCCTCCCTCTCTCTCTCTCTCTGACAAATAAATAAATAAATAAATCTTAAAAAAAAAAAAAGTTATCCAAATTAACTTTACAAATTGACCGTAATACCAAAACCTTCTAAGAACAGGATCAGACAGAGGGCAAGGAAGACATACAGTTGTAAAGCAAGAAAGAGAAATAGAGAAAGAGAATATATTGGCTAATATCAGTTGAATAGCTCTTAAAGACTCATGATAAAATAATAATAACAATTTCCACTCCACATTTTACTGACCACTAAATAGATGCCACTTCTCAAGTGAAACTTATGTACATTGTTATGTACATTACATTCATTATTTATCCTAAGTCTATTCATGGAGTAGGTATCATTATCCCCGAATTACAGAGGAGAAAATTAAAGTACTAAAGTAACTAGCCCATCATCACATTGTAAGTGATAAAGCTGAGATTAAAATTAAATTCTTATCCCAAAGCTTTGGCTCTTATCCACTATTTTCATAAAAAAACGAAAAACAAAAAACAAAAAACAAAATTCAAGAAACTATCAAAATTTATTGCCAACTAATAGTTTTTTTTTTTCCCACAAATGCAAAGAGAATTTACGGATCATTTTCAGAAAAATCTAACATGTTTAATATTATAAATACAACAAGCCAGAAAGGTCACATAACTAAAAGCAATACTTGAAGTAATTTAACAGAATTTAAAATTCCTTCTCTCTGAGAAATGTTTAGGAATTGGAAATACGATCTTAAGAAAAAAAATATCTCATATCATACTTAAACTATGCTCACTAAAAGTGGGCATAAAATAAAGATGTTCACAATCCTCTACTGGCTTTTATTACTGGTCTGAAAATTCTGACCAGTGTTGTAAGACAGAAATCAGAAATAAGAGGTTTAATTTTTAGAAAGAAGGGAAAAATATATATATTACTGCATTCAGTCAAAACTATTAGTTCTCTAGAAAACTCTGGAGAATTAACTGAAAACCTATTAGTATTCACAAGACAGTTCAATAAAAAATTGGTTGCAAGATAAACATACAAAAATCAATAGCTGTCCTGTAGATCAGTGATAACCAGCTAGAAGATCTAATGGAAAATATTGGAAAAACTCAAAAAGTTTGTGTCTTTCAGTCATTAACTGTAGTAGAAGTCAATAATCCTTTCTTCAGGGAGGGGTTCTTTTTAGGATAACCATTTTTTAAAGTTATGATGATAGTTGTGATGTTTATAAGAGCAGACATTACTTTCAAGAAATGACTTTATATTTTCCTAGCAGAAGAAAAAGAAAGATCTAACAATGAATTTTTTAAAAACCCATTTCAGTACAATTGCTGAAATCAGAGTGCAGGATTCTTACCGTATCAAGTACCCATTTAAAAATTATTGAAATAATTACAGTTACAATGTTTTGTGAATGAGGATCCCAGAGTCCTTCATAAAGGTTAGGATAAATTACGGACTTGGTTTACTTTAGCTAAGTACAATCGCCATTTTTGCCCTGTGGAGGAGAACTTCCAAAATCTAAGGCCATTGGAGACCTTCTGGTGGTGTTTCAAACCTTTTTTTAAATATTTCTTTTCATTCATGCAAAGATAACGTTCTCATTTTTCCATCAACATGGGTTCCTTTCATATACATCCACCACACTTTTATATTGGTTTACTGGAGTCTTGCATGAGCATTAATTTAAAATTCTAGGCTACAGAAGTGCCGAATTACTATACTGTAAACCTGAAACTAATAAAACACTGTACGTTCGAATTAATTAATTAATTAAAAATTAAAAACAAAAGCAAGCAAACAAAAAATCTAGGATACAGGGAGGTAGTTCCTAAAGAAAACATTGCAAATGGAAGCCTGAATGCTCAAATATTACTTTTGTCTCCACTTCTTTTGTTGGCACCTCCTTAGAAAACAGAGCAATGAAATCTCAATTTCTCCCATTAGTTAATTAGCCACCTTTGCATCTTAAGTAATGGAAGCATTATACTGTTAATTACCTGCAAGTCCACTCTCAAAAATCAGTGACTGGTTTTTTTTTTCCTTATGCATAGATTTGCACAAGCCTTAAAAAAAAAAAAAAGAAACCTATAAAATACACACAGGCTAAATGTTACAAAATGGAGTGCTCTAACAGCTGAAGGTGAGTTCAGTCAACTAGTGCCCTTCTATTGATCTCTTATTCCTCCCAATACTTTTCTTCTAATCCTCTCCATAATTACATGAACTGCTACAGCTTTCTCGAAGCTGTCAATGCCTCCCGCGTCCGTTTTCAAATGACCAGAGAAGACGCAGTCTGGACACTAGATCAAACTGTCAATGTTCCCAACTCAGCAATGAACAATCCTCTTGAAATCTCCTGGCACATCTGTCAAGGGCCTCCTAGGGTTCTTCAAAACTCTTCCCCCTCCGAAGAGAGTAAGAAGGATGGAGGGGCCAGAAAGGTATTGATCTAGTCTTTTAACATGCTAATTTGCCTGGGGGCTGCTACAGTCATTGCCAAGCTGGACACTTCAAAAGGAAACTGTTTTTTCAAAGTGGAGATGTCTTTTTCAAACACTTAGAACTGAAAACAAATGAACCCAAGCATCAAGTTCACAGTGCAACGTGAGGGAGTCTGGCCAATTAGAAATGGGAGAACTCATGTAGAGAAAAGGGTTCTAAAATTAATTGATGACAGCAGGAAGTTGGAAAGTTTGAAACCTAGTTTAAACTTTGAAAGCCTGTGTGTGCATCACAACCAGGTAGGAAATAGTCTATTGGATCGCCTGCCTTAATCCTGGGGAGAAAAATTAAGACTTATGTGATTAAACTGATGTAAAGTATTAGAAACACTGATATTGATGAATGCTTGGACGTCTCCATAAGTGACAAAAATGGAAAATAAAATTGATTGTTCGTTTAATTACACCTCTAACTGGCAACACACCATTAAGACAAGAAAAAGGCGGAGGGAGCTGTAGCAAGATTATTAAGGTATCTTTGTCTACTACCGCCTTTGTCATCAGTTTATTATTTCATCAATGAAACATACAGCACAGATAAGACCACAGGACACCATTAAGTGTGCAATGATGGTGAGGTATTCCCATATTAAGTTTGCAAAATTAACTCATCCAAAGCAATGATCTGCTCACAGTTTTCAGGTCGTATATTTCTGTGGGATATCCTGAATGGTTAGCAATGGAAAATACCCTATCAAAGAGACAGTGGTGCTCCTAATGATAGCTGGGAAGCTTGGCATCTTAAATCAGTGACGTTCTTAAGGACAAAAGCCCATGAGAACTGCATTCCTCACTGATCTGTGTCTTAACTGATCATGAGGTTGGCCCATATTTACCTGCCATGGTATTATGGGAGGAAATCAGTATTCTGTTAACCTCTGACCCCTGGGATCTGAAGCAGACAAAGGCCCAATCTGGAGTCCTGGGAGAACAGAGCCAAATGTCAAACAGCAGGGAAGCGATTGTTCCGGAAACATTTGGCATGGGCACAGCCAGCTTCATTGGGGCAAACTGCTATTCACGGAAACAAGCCATGAAGAGATAACGCCATAAAATATGAACAAAATGGAACCTTTTCTGCCTTGCTTCTCAATTGTTGGCTTTATGGGACATCATGCTGAACAGTATGAAAAAAATCCAATTTGCTTTGAAGCGCATTAGTCTGTCTAACATCCTAATTATTGTTTACATTGCCATTTGCCTTCTATTAAGAATTGAATAATTACCCAGCACTTCATAGCTTAAAAATACAAGCAAACAGGATTATCTGGGTAATTAAGAAACAGTACTTTAGCTTTGTACTGCTGCGGGAAATATCTGTACACGTAGGGGAAATGATAATTATCAATCAACTTACTTCAAATGGTATTTTAAGGATTTTGAGCAATTTGAGATCTGTAACTTATTAAGAAGAGGTTAGTAAGATCACCTTTGAGAAGTGTGGGTCTGTTTAAATCCATCCTTAGAAACAAGAGCCAGATAAGCAGCTGAATTTTCTCATCCACTAATGACACCAGAGAACACAACAAGTACAGAGCCTTCTGGTGTTCTTTAATCCCCTAATAATCCATCCCAAATGGACTTTGAACAGCATCATCAAACTTTGTCAGACCATGTGGAGCTAACCCAAAGCTCTTCCACATTTCGATGATGTTGTTTTAGCTGACCTGCCTCCACTTAATTACACTGCAAAGTCAGGCTATGCCCATGTTCTGCCCTGTGAAATTAGCTTGAACTCAAAACTAACTGAACTTCAAAAACATTTCATGCGAAGTCCCCCTCTTCTACTTTATAGAATGCATATGATCATGGCCTTCTGAAGATAGCGCTGTGGCCAAGCAGGGTGAAGTCTGTGGTGTTAACATATGCAGTGCGCTTGCATTTCCATTCTAGGAGAATAAAGCAAAGGTTATTAAGTCAATTTGGAGACACTGGGTGGGATGCGAAGACCGAACTCAGAAGGCGACGTTCAACCCCAAGTGAATGCACATACAGAAGAAGGAACAGAATTATAGTCAATACGCCTTTTAAAGAAATTTATCTGGGACATAAGCGAAGGTAAGGGCTTTTAACTGTGAGTCTAGATACAAAGACTGATGTACTCATTCATCCATGTAGAAACAGATGAAAATACCAACGGTGATCTTGAGTTATATGCTTTCAGTATCCATTTGTTGAAGGAATGAATGGATTCCAGCCCACTAGTGACCTGAAGCCTATTTTTGGAACTTCCTGAGGTCTGACAATTCATTTTCAAAGAATTTTATCTTTTTGCTTTACAACTTTTTTAAGCCCTTTGTTGGGACACTTCTAAACATTCCTCGCATAATCTGAATAGTGCCATCTCCTACCTCTCAGAAAGAAGTGCAAGATCCCAGCTGAAGCTGTCACTAAACAGACAAGCTAAAGGAGTCACCAAAACTAGGTTACTTTCCAAAGGTCAAAATAAAATGAGCAGCAGGAGCTTGAGTTGTTTTTCAAGGGGCAAGGGGCCCGGGGAGTGACAAGCAGCCCCCCGGGGGTGGGAGGTGGGGGGTGAGGGGGTGCACAAAAAGAGCCCAGTGCAAACAGTCCACTCTACGCCCCCGCCCCCAATCTCTGGAAGCATTCAAATCAAAACCGAATTAATTTGCATGGTGTCTAAATCATTGGGTTCTGCATAAACAGAAGGAGATTTTGGCTGGAGTTTCCAAAGGAAGCCTTCACTGCCTTTGTGCGAGGGGGAAATGGGTGTGCTGTTTTGCATGAGGGAGCATACAGAATATGCAAATGAAGACTCCGCAGCCTGGAAATGCAACCCTAGGCAGACAGCTGACGACCCGCATTTACCCAGAAAACGCTTGGCGTCTCCAAAGGGAGTTGTAAGCGGTTCCGACAGGATTGTTTCCCAAGAAGCCGAAACAGACCCTGAATATTCATAAAATGTCCATTTAGTCATGGGACTATTAATTACTCTTCGGATCAAGAAATGGAGTGCCCTCACCTGCTCTCCTCCCCAGAAACAGCTCAGAGGTACCAGCTGTAAGGCACACAATGAAAAAGGTTTTGTGCCCGAAGTGAAAAAGATACAGTCTCTCAGGGTCCAGGGGACAGCTGAGACGTTCTTTAATCATGCCTTCTCACAAGGACAGTAAAACTAAAGAGCGCAGAGCCATCTTCTTGGACCAGACAAACAGCTTTAAAAGGGTAAAAGCTACAAATTGCTGTCTAAGTTTATAGAAACATCTAAAAGGTTGAATAAATAAAAGGTCATTCTTCTAAGCTACCTTCATCTCCCAGATTCTGAAAGTTTTCAGAACTTTCTTATTTCATTTTAATTTTTAACTATCTGCAGCAAGACAGACATGCACCCCACCTACCTGCCAGAGAAACTAAAATGCTGATGGTCTCACGGTCCCTTTACACTTTTAAAAACACTGAGGATGCCAAAATGCTTTTGTTTATCTGCCTTAAAACTGTCAATATTTACCAATAAAAATGGAAATAGAGAAATTTTAAAAGTAATTATTTATTAATGCACTTTAAAAAAATCAATGGTTGCCCATCACGTTTACATAAATAACATGTTAATGAAAAAATAACTATATTTTCCCAAAATACAATTCTTTTTAAGAGTGATACTTTTTTTTTGCAAATCGCTTTAATGTGTGTTTTAATAGAGGACAGCTGGATTCTCCTATTTGCTTCTGTATTCAATTTGATGAGATATCACACGTCAGGAAGCCTCTAGAAAACGCCACTCATGAAAAAAAAGAGAGGTAATAGGCAAATGATAACTAAGTATTAATTCAGAAAAGTTTTGACCTTGCAGACCACAACAAAGGGTGGTGGGGAATCCAGATAGAACACACTTGGAGAACCACTGCGCTGGGGCGGGCAGTAACATGGAGAACAGAGGATCTAATCAATGCATATAAGATCAGCCATTTCATACCACCTCCTACCCTTGCTTATGTAACATCATCCCTCCCCCTGCCCCCCAAAACAAAAACAAAAATACTTCTACTCTGGAGCCTACATGAACTGCTTTCATTGTTGGACAGACACTGGTCCAATAACCCATCAACATTATTTCTACCTAACAACAATAAAATTAACAATAACCACTTCCACTAAGTGCTTAATGATTCTAGACACTGTGCGAAACCCTCTCCTCCAAACATACATACTTATGTGTGTGTATCATACATAACATACTATTACCACCAATTTGCATTTGTGAACTTGAGGTTAAGTTAGTGTCCATGATCACACAACTGGTTAAGTAGCACAAGTAGAAACTGAACCCAAGTCTCAAACTCCAAAAGCAGGTCTTAGCTATTTTATACTAACAACTCTGTTAACCCATGCACTGAGGAGATTTGTGAAAGTTCAGGCACAGAGATGAATCATAAACACGATGAAAAGAGTTAGGACCCAACTGAAGTAGGAATTATAAACTCAGACCTCATTAATGCATCAGTCAGATGCAAAGATTTTGATATATTATCTTGACTCCGTGAAACATTACTCCACCAACTAAATATTTAATATGAAACAGGCCACAGTTCCTTATGCATTTATTTATTCATTCATTCAATGAACATTTAATGAGACCCCACTATGCTCTGTAATCGTCACTGGGGTTACTTGTCTGATTATACCATGCTGCACTTCTTCACATACGTGCTCACAGTAAGGAAGTTTGCTAAGTTCACCTGTCCAAGATAAAGCCAGAAAAGCCACAGAGCTAGCCAAATCATTCGATTTTTTAAGCAAACTTGTACATGTTTGATTCATAAATTAAAGTGTTTGTTTAAAAAATATTGCCAGGAAGAACTAAGGAACCTAAATATCTACCACTGAGGGAAAAATTATAGACTTCATACTACAGAATATTAATTAGCCATTATGAAGGATGAAGAGTGATATCCTCTAACATGGAATGATGTCCATAATAAACAGTCAAGTGTCATAAAAACAAGATGATAATGAAGAGGATGATTCTGGGAGAATATTTGGGTTGTCTGACAAATTATAAAGAGTGGTAACTCATAAAAAGTTGAAGAGGTTGAAGCATGCCATTCTTTGGTAATGTGAAATTCATCAATTAAATGGGGGGGGGGGACCTAAACCTGAAGTAGTCAAGTTCAATGATAGGAAAGTCAAACTTCTATCACAAGCACCTCTGCTTTGCACAGTAAGCAGTAACTGAAAAGCAATTTACTCAGTCTTTTCCAAAGACTCAAGTCTTCACAGAATAATGATGTCTTAATTCATTTTTGAAAGGTAAGAGGAAGCCCAGTTAGACTAAAATAAGTCATCAAATCTTAAATACCATATTCAAAAGTCCCTCACTGAGAGCATTCCTATGTGATGATTTGGTGCACCCACAATAGAGACCACTCCATAATTCACACTCACAAAAGAACCCTGGTCACATGAAGAAGGGGGAAAAAAAAAGTATAACCAAAAAAGCACAATAATTAAACCCTGTTCTTCTTGTATATAAAGAATTGTGTCTTTCAGTGATCACAGCCAGGCTTCAAAGCTGGAGATAAAAGCAGCCATGTGATTCAAGCAATTGATTCTTAAAGACATGATTCAGAGGTAGAAGAAAAATTTCAAAGGTGGAAAAGATATGAAGCAGCATCTCTCTGAACTATATTTTAAATGCTTCCTTTCCAGTACTTCTTTCTCCTAAGATCTTTCTAGAGTGGAGTAGGAAAAACCAAGTAATTTCTTTTCTTTTTTTTTTTTTTTAACGTAAATCTCTCCCTCTTTTCAGAGCCCAAATTTGAAATATTTCTGTTATAGCCATCAAAGCCTTTCTATCTTGTTCTTTCTCATAAGAGCTTTTACTGATACCTTTTGCTGATATGAAGGCATCATATATTAATGAAATATATTAGGCCCTGGATATGTATGACCTGAAACAATCTACAGCAACAATGTGTCTTTCAGCAAGGGCTTGATTCCTATGGAGCTTGACTTTGTCGCCGCTGTGATTCTTCGGCTTAAAGAGTGACTCCAGAAGAATGCCTTCTTTCCAGCAGTATAAGCAGTGCTTATTAATATTTCACAAAGAGTAAATCTGTGACTTCCCTTTCATTTTTCAGCTTTTTAATTAAGCAGAAAACATGTTAATAAAGCATCTTTTCCTCTCTTGGTCTGTTTAATCTTTCTGAAGGAATGAAAACAACCCTCCAGAACATTTGGACCATTTCCTCACTGGGGGGGTATATGCGGGGGGCAGGGGGGGAGGTGGCGATGCTGGGGTCTGAGGTATATTTTCGATTTCCTCCAACGGTCTGAGGAGACTTGGTCACGAGACTAACTAGAGCAGTGACTTATCCTCTGCAGCCAATCACTGGGCAAGTTCAAACTCTGCTGAGGCCAGCCAGCCATGCACTCTCCTGAAGACGCCCGAGTGGCTACTACTATTCTTTGTTGTCCGAGGAGACGGAGCCACATCATTTCAGAACATGTTATTCAAGAGCAGAATGAACTTGCAGCTGCTTCAGAGGGCAAGCCCGCCATCACCTCTTGACACTTTGGACGTAGCTCTCCATCCCTCGCCTCCATTAGCATGTACTGCTTGGAGGTAAGAAAGTCAAGAGGAAGTGTCACTCTGTCCCCGAGGTCCCTTGAGGACTCTGGCAGCTGACGAGGGTTAGAGTCAAACAACAGCACACCCCAGGCCCCCACCCACCCTGGCCATTTTTGCCCAAGGATCCTTTGTCAAACATGTAAGATCTTAATCCATCTTCGCTCTGACCTCCCAGACCCCAAGGAAGATGGATGAGGAAGTGAGTGACCTTTCCCCTGTTCTATTCGGCCTGCAACAGTAGGCCCACTGAAAAGACAATTGGGGAGGAACCTGCTGCCACAGTTCTGAAGACTTGCCAGTTCCCCTTTTCATCCCTTCTTAAGCTCTCTCTGCGCCTGGCCTTTCTTGTCCCGCCCCCAAATCACTTTTCTCTCACTCAAAGGAAAGTTCGCTTTCCGACAGGGGAGAAATAAAATGACACTCTCCAAACATTATTTTCAACATGAAGTGTAAAAACAGACATTATTCTTTGTTAGGGCAAAGGCAATTCTTCCATCCTATCTTTAGCTTTGACTTCCAAGAGGGGCTGGGAGATGGATGAACTTCTCTTTCGCTTGTTCAACTCAATACCTTAAAAGTCCATGACTATGACTGTGAGAAGGACAGGGTTACCAAAGAATTGCTAGCATTAACACTGGTTTAATGCTTAGGATCTGAAAGACGACTTCTACTAATCTTACATCACTGTGTCCTTATGGCAAGACTGTAAGCTAAGTACAATTATTTTCAACCCATTTTATAGATGAAGAAACCAAAGCTCAGAGGGCTTAAGAAACATGCTCAAGGTCATACAGTTAGTTACAGGGACCACAGTTGAGACACATTTCTTTGTCTCTGTGTTCTTTCTGCTCTACCTGGATGCTTCCCAGTAATGACATCAACGATGGAGTGAACGTTTTTATTACTACTAAGATTTTTACAGTCTTGAGTCATCTTTAAAAAGTCTCACTGAGGTTTGGAGTTGAAGAATCTTGCCATTGAAGTTTTTCCTTCCTCCCTAAATTCATCAGCAATGCCTACCTGGTACTATCAAGAACAAACAAATAAACAAAGGGCAAGATTTTGTTCAAAAATTGTCTTCTTGAAAGAGTTAGGCATTTTATGAGCAGCAAAGAAAATACCTGGGTAACCAGAGTGAGAACAATGAAGATTCTAAAAAACGGCCTCAGTCAACCTCCCCTTCCATTAAATATCTGGCCTTGTGTTAGGAACAGTTACCTTAGAAACGGACTGAGTCTAAAACATGGAGCCCCACCCCTTCCATGAACCATATGATTAACTGGATTCCCAAGATTATTTCCATAAAGCAAACTACTAAAACGTTCAATTGGCTTTACATTCACTTCCCCCTCCATCTTTTTCTCTTCTTCTTCTAATTTGGGTTGTAAAAATGTCAAGGAGTTTCACAGTGTAGCGATGTATGAGCTACGGGGCTCTACAACAATTGAAAATCAATGACATTAGATACGGAGATATACTAATGCCGGAGCAGGAAATGGAAGACAATGGTGTTCTCTCTCTCGCTCTCTTTTTTTTAATACATACAAGAATCTTGACATGTGAAGACGTGCAAGTCCTCTCTTATAAAAATCAAAAAGTCCGAATAATTTACTCTAAAATGTGATTCAGTGTCATCGCCCTGTTCATGTCACTGTACCTGCTATGATGATTGCAGTGTAGGTGCCAATAACAATGCACTCACGTATATTCTCATACTGATACCAGGTTAGGTTTCAGGGTTTCAATTTGGTACAGTTTATCCAGTAGTTGCTAAGTCAAGAGCCAACACAATGATCAAGAAATTAATCTTTGCAAACAACAACAAAAAAAACAACTTTAAATTCCAACTTCAAAATTTTCGAATTTACGAGTTTAGCTTTTTACTCCGAGTCAACAGACAAGGTAGCCAGCCTTTATTGTTCTATTTGCAATGAATTTACGACATTCCTTGTTAGCTACTCCTGGAAATAACTAGCAAATCAGGAATGACATTGTAAAACAGTATATACTATAAAAGGGAAAAATGCACAACCTATGACATCAAATTACCAAAAATGCAACTTTCTTCAGGTTATAGCTGTTGATTTCCAGTCAGTCGAGTGGATTGTCCCATAGTTAATCCCACCCTGTCATTAAGATGGTTGAAATGCCAGACAAATTGTTCGGCAGTCAGTTATTTCGGGGTCTTTAATCACCAAATCAGATGAACCATGTGGCAATCAGTCTACAGCTCAACAATCACCCTGAGAAAAGATTAATCGGATCTGTTCCATAAGTTGGGACCAGAGTTACACTGTTTAATAGTAACCATAATAAGATTGGCGGCAGTAGACTATTGATAAGCCCTAAAAATAAACACCACGCAAAAATAACAACCTTGGGATAACTGATTTTTTTAAGCCCTAATCCACACACCACACGAGCACTCCGTATAAATATGAACTCTTCTCATCTCTTACTTGGAAGCAAAGCTGCTACGAAGAAAACTATTTTACCAACTCCCCAGAAAGGGGAAATAAGAGAAGAAAGAATTGCATACACTCCACTGCAGGTAAGAAAGAAAAAAAAAATCACCTTAGTAATGTGATAAGTAGTAATTAGCATGATACAAAAGTCTAGATTTCTTCAAAAACTCAATAACCAAAATGGATCACAATTTACTCTTGCCTCTGACCACACAGATCAAATAAGACTCTCACTAGTTCTTTATCACCTCCTCAGGGAAATCAAGAGGTCTTTCATCAAGATTAATGTCACTTGCAGACCCTATCAATGGGAGCTCAGTGGAACAGAATGCACCTGAAACTTTGTCACTCCACTTTGTTGGGCCACGTCTACACAGGCCCATGAGGCAGGACAAACTCGATTTTAATCAGCAGGCGGGATTTGCAAGCCGGGAATCCTAGTTTCACATTTAAGTCGTTCATGTACATATATATACCACAAGAGATATTTACCATTTTTGCCATTTCACCAAGTCTATAGCCAGGGAAAACTAGGGTTCAAAAATGTGTCTGCCCTCTTTAAGTAAGAATCAATCAAGTCTGTTTCTTCAGCTTGTTCATTTACATTTCAGAGGGCCCGTCAAGCCGGTTCAGATCTAAGCGCCTGTTAGCAAATGTGTTTGGCCTTCTGCTGATTACACAGCATCATTTATTTTGTCAGTATTAGAAACGTCTTAGCCTTGCCACCTGGAGCTATAGCATTTACTCATTAGACCCCTCTGTCCCGCCACATCCCACAGGGGCTGCTAATTACTGGCTTTACTCCATTTAGTCTCATCTCTGATTTAATTACGTGCACTAAGAACTAATGAAAAGTACAATATGGCTCTTCTTACCTTGGCATTCTCCATTCCGCTCTTCATGCCCAGCATTGCATAGGCAGTTGCCAATGGGTACCAGCCATTCACCATCTGCCCCACAGTACATTTTTGGCACATCCTTCTCTTCTGAGTTGTTGACACAGGAGCCTCGAACTTCCACCAGGGAAGACGTATCGGCCCCTGTGATGGTGTCTGGAAACTGGGCCAGATTGCGAACGGTGAGCGGACACTTCTTATAGAACACACGGACTGAGACCAGGGCTATGCAGGCCCCCACATCCTGAAAAGCCAGATAAAACCCCTTTTTGCTCAGGGGCCCTACATCCCGGATCTCGGTGTTCAGCTTCATGATTCTGTCACCAATGTCCACTTGGGTGAAGCTCTCATCGGCCGCAATGGTGTCAATCTTGGCAAACTGGCTCTCTCGGATAAAACGCTCTTTGTCGTTGTCTGATTCATAGTAGTAGAGGTTAAACGTCTCCTTGCAAGTCCCCATGACACCCGGAAGACTGTTGCAGTCTCTCAAGGTGAACTTGATTTCAATGTACACCCTCTGAGCCCCCTCCCGGGTGATCCAATCAGTTCGCAGCCAGTTATTCTGGCTGGGTTCCATTACGTTGCACACTTGGTAGGTTCGGATTGGTGTATTTTTTTCATCCATTATACTCACTTCCTCCCACTGCAAAGATCCAAAGGAAATGTATCAATTACAAAATGTCATCATGCGATGACTTGTCAATTCTATTTTACACTCATAGGACAGTGATGATTTTTGTTTCAGGGAGGTAGAAAACTACTGAGAACCAACCCTCACTAACAAAACATCTTATGGGAGTTAAGACAATATTTTATTGGGGAGGTGTTTTGTGTGTGTTTTTTTATTTTTTTGTTTTTTTGGGTTTTTTTGGTGGTTGTTTCATTCTTTTGCCTAAAATCCAGAGGCCTGGGGAGATCTTTTGCTTATGGGTTCCCAGCAGTTCCTTGTGGTGGTCTAACAACCTCAGATTCACCTATTACAACAACTACAATTTCAAGTGGCAACAGTTCAAATTTACTCATAAATGAAAAACTAGTATGTGTATTGTTTCAACAACTGAGCAGAGACCTGCAAATTAAGAGCAGGAAGAAAGAAGCTTGCCAAAGGAAGACAATTATCAGTTAATTAGTGGTGCTCCTGTCAGAACTTTGCTCTCTAATACCTAAAAAAAAGTGTCAATTTTTTTTTTTTTTTTTTTTTTTTTGGCACTGTCACTATTCTTTAAAGGGGTAAAGAAAATCTCACTCTTCTGGTTTTGGTAATCCTGGGAAGACAGAAAGTAAACTTTATGGTTGGATTTCTCAAATCCACTGTTATTTATAACAATTAAACACTTTTCCAGAGCTATATATTCTTATTTTTAAAACATATACCATAAGTAAACAAGAACACACACATGTTTTGCTTCTAAATATTCTGTGGATATTGAAAATAAAATAGTAGGTGGTGCTTATGACTGAAAGCCCAAGAAAATTAAAGGAGAGTGGTAGGATTTTCTTTGCGATCTACTTCCTAACATAAAGATTCTAACAGTGGGACAATCTGAACTCAGTGTGACTGGAGTAGTAAAAACTCTCTCGCCACAGCTTTTAAAAATAATCCTAAAAGCAGCAAGATTGTTTGGGGGGCTCCTATAAGGCCACTAGGCAGCCTCCAATTCTTCACAAGTATCTACAGTAATGCATTTATATAGATCTGGTATAAATCAGCTTAAGTATCTAACACATGAATATAATTAGAAGAAAAAAAGATAGTTAAAAAAATTCATATTCTATAATAGCTCCCCTTAAAGCTCCATTCAATCCAATGAAGTACGTAGAACCATAATGTATCTTTTAACGAGTTTTCCATCTGTGCATTGGAAAACTATTAATGGATGGAAATGTTACTACGTGAAGGGCCATACTGCATAAAATTCTGTATCCTTTTTATCTGCTACCATTATGAAAGTTGGAACTGGGAGGGTAAGTGCCCTGTGGTGATTAAAATTTCTTTTTATCCGCTAAGCAATAAATCACCAGTAATTTACTTATTTGGGGGAAATTCATGTAAATCCAAAAATAGATCTCCACCTTCAAAAAACCCTACTCAGCATGCTTCTCATCTCAGAACAAAGGGAAAATGGAAAAACACATTTATCAGTGTAAATGAAAGCTCACAGGGATATCTCCACAGAGTTCATACCGGAGAGTTTGGGTCTAATGTGAATTTTCCAGCCTGAACTTAATTGTCTAAACACATTGATCAATTCGCCAGAACAATGACAAATCTCACCTTATTTTTTGTATTTTACAATCAGTGTCAGAAACACAATATGCTCCTTTAAATGAACACTGCCAAGAAATTAGAATTTTTTGCCACAATGTTGCCATCAGGAGCCATGACTTTCTGTTATTCTTATGTTCTGCTTAGTTGTTCTTACAGAAAAAAGACAACAGTGAGTTGTCGCTGACTATATTTCATATTTTACTTTGTGGTACTGTCAAGCAAATTTTCTGTTTCTTTTTAAAAATAACAGTAACAACAGATAAATGTCATTATTTATTGACAAAACCATGACCCCAAGTTTCCAGCCAAGAAAGATGTGAATCGTCCTAACTCTAAGTAGAAATTTCAGAATAACTGAAAGACACAAATGTGCTTTTATCTTCAGCTGGAAAGAACTTTTTAAAGCTAATCCATCCATACTAGGTAGATAATCTAATTCATCCCTTCATTCTACGCCTGAAAAAGTCTTCTTTAATTATAAAATCTACAAATTAATGAACCTTTATAATCTGACACAGAATTTCTCAATGGCTACTATGTATTTTGGAATGACTATTTCTATTATACATAAATAAAATTTCATTTCTCACCCCTCACAATGAGTCCCTAAAATATTACACCCACCACATTTAAGGAAAGAAAGATGCTACATTCTACATTCAGAAGTCTACATTCAGCCCACAGAAAAGTTCTGGGTTGGACACAATCAGCTATATATGCATGGTATTATTTTAAGAAACCTCAAGACGAAAGTTTTGTGTTTATAAAAAGCGAGCAGGTGTTCTTTCGGCAGTTTGGAGTGGGTGCGGGATATGGGATGTCTACAGCATATTAAGTTGCAGTAAAAGCTTTCCAGAAACTAGATAGACCATAGACTGTGCTCAAAAATGTGTCATTCCTTGCTTTTATACAGGTCACATGTATATTTAGTGTAACAAGTCAGGTCCCAAATCATACTGGATGCATTCTCCCTTCAAACTTGAGAGCAGCCCGTAAGAAAAAAAGACTCATTAAATTTTTAAAGTACTGATACCTTCCATCTTCAATTTTGCTAGCAGTTCTAATACACTGAACTTACAGAGCTTTACTCCTGGTGTAGCCTGGGAAAGCCTCCCTGAATCACTGACCTTTCCAGGGTATAGGATTAACAAGAGTCTGACTCTCACAAGATAAAGCTGTACCTTTCTTCGCATTCAAAGGACGAGGGCAATTGCCTGCAATCAGCAGTGAATACAGCTTGTCTACACTGCCAGAGGCCTGCCAATCACTCTCCCTCCCTTTAAAAAATGGTTTTGAGGGCTGACTAGAATTTTTCAGCAGAGATCCAACCAACTGCAGTCAAGTTCAGGCAGAAAAACAGGAAGGCAAGGCAAATCTCCGTTTTATTTCACATGGATCCCAAAACCTGTTTTGGAAAAAGACAGCCTAACATTCTCCATTTTCATGACAACTTCCTTGCCTTATTTTTAAAACCCTTCCTCTTTTATTACAGTTTCCGTGCATCTTTACTGTTTTGATCCCTTATCGTTGATTCAGTGGACAGGTGGGAAGCACCATACTGGGGGCTGGTATTCCAATCGTCCCCTGCTAAAGATGCCTTGTCTTTCACCTCCACTGCTCTCAATCAACTGATTCAGTCACAGACTATCAAGCTGATAAAGGCAGAATGATCTTAATTTTTAAAGGATCTGAGAGTTCCTTAAATTTGACAGAAGTCGGAGTTACATGTTATACTGATTTCTTTCCCTAGCCGATTCATTCTGACCTGTTTTGAAGGGTGGAGCGGGGAGAATGTGGCCATTGACCTGTATTCTCTGAATCTTCAGAAGGAGGCAGTGAAGGCACATTTCAGAAGAAATGAACAGTGATGCGTTCTCTCATACCTTCTATTCTAGCTTCCCCTTTCCCAGGGGCTCAAGATTCCAAATACGTAAACTTTTTTTACATTCAGCGCCAATAGCACAAAAGCTTGGGGTTTTTTTTCTGTATATATTGTGCCCCTGGCACAAGCCCATAGGGTTTCCTCACAGTGTGCAAAAGAGCTGCAGTTGATTTAAGGTTGTGAGATTTAAGGTTGTGAGATTTAAGGTTGTGAGAGGTAAGGACGTGCCCCTCCCCCGCCCCCATTGCCTATGCCTGGAACTAAACTTGTGCCTGGTACAATCAGAAATGTTCTCTCCCCTGATATCTTTATTTATTCATTTTCCTCATCTAGAAACAGAACAATTGCTCTAAAATTAACCCTGTCAGGTCTTCACGGCCATCACAGTAATAGGCACAAATTCTAATTTGGTCCCTGGATCATATTTCTTGTCAGTATTTTAGTTTTAAATAGGCATCTAAGTCTATGCCTCCACCAATCTCCTAATTTTGAAACCCCTTTCTGCCCTTTTGGTTTCTAGTTCTTCCATGACAGACCTATCCAAAGGGAGTATAGGATTTCTCCAACAAAGCGTAATTCACTTCATAGGCCATGGCGGAAATCTGAACCCCTCACCACAATCAACAAGAATCAAGCCATTAGGACTCTCAGAAAGTTGCTAATCACTCCTTTTTACCCTTTGGATCAGAGAGCAACTCGGAACTTACCCCTCCTTCCAGAGGGCTCGCTATCCACCCAAGTTCTCCCTGAACAGATCTGGAATCCAGTAAGGTAACTGCAAGAAAACAAAGGAAAATGGATTAATTTCCGATTGCAAAAAAGCCAATACTACAAAAACCATTTGCCTGAGCGTTTCCATATGTTCTGGGGGTGTGCATATCCAACTCTGATCAAAACCTAAACTCAGTCTCACTTATGTAAATAATCATTACTTACTTGATCTTCTCCCATCTTTAAATCTGCACATTCTTATTTATTTAACTTGCTTAGCATTTAAAATTCCATCCCAGGCGTGAGCTGATTCATTTTCTAAAAAGGATGAATAGAGAATCTCAAGTACAATTCAAAAAATAAATATATCTATGTAGGGCAGCTACACTCCAGAGCAAAATCAGCATTCATCTCTGTCTGGTATCTACTAGAGTTATTTGTTTTTGCAAGTTTCAGATGACCACATAACTCATCATCATGGTGACAGAACCACAAGTGAATTCTAACAGAGAGTATTCAAAGGGTCATGAAAAGGCTCTCTCCTCTACAATTTCTTTTTTCCCTCCCCCACCAAATAAAGAGGCCCCGGATGTGGTATCTGCTGCTTTTTTAAAATATCCAAGTTTCAAAGGGGTAATGGCAGACCTGTAGAATTTAGAATGCCAACACACTGGAATACTCTCTTCCCCAGGTCTTTTGGAGGACAACCAGAGACTCGTCCTCAGCCTAGGGGGAAATCAGGGGTTTGAATTTTAGATGAAGGAGTGCTGCCTAATAGATTGAGTGTTTGTGCTTCACCTAAGCGTGTGTGTCGAAGCTCAGGGAACAGGGAAGCCGGCTACAGAGCTGCTATCCCCCCACCCAGGCTGGAACTGTCCTAGGCACCGAGGACATTTTAAAGGACACAATGGATTCCTAACCTCTCCACATTCCCTTTCCCACCAAGATCTGCAGGCCTGGGGGTCGAAAGACCCATCTCAAGGGAACCACTGGGTTATTAATTTGATCAGTGAGGCTGGCTCTTTAGGCTGGAGGAGGGGTGGGAATGGGGAGCCCTCATCCTTGCTCCTGAGCATTCCGACTCTCCATCTCACCCCTAGGCCCCTGAATTCTGCCCACCTTCCCTCATTTCATCCCCAAGTCAAAGGAGTTAAAAACTGACGCTTTCTCCTGGTTTTCCCGAGGAGCCTGAATTCCTAGGGTCTCTTAATTATTTTAAAATGTAGAGCCTTCCCTGGGTCGCTCCCGCCTGGAGTTGCGCCCCCCTCTTCATTCCCTCTTCTTGGTCCCTAGAGAAAAGCCCGCTACATCCATTTGGATTTATGTAAGGTGGATTAGGGACACAAAGGGAACAATAAGACCCAATTTACAAAAAAAGGGAGGGAGTAGAAAAGGAGGGTAAAAGGGAGAAAAGGAAACGTGATGGGAATAAAAAGCAACAAAATGAATTAATTTTTAGGGGGGAGGAGGGGCCGGAGGGGGGGGGAAACACTCCCCTCCTTCGTTCTACATCAGCCTACAGCTCCATCAACACCGTTTTTGTCTAACGCTCCCAAGTTTTCCTTCCAAAAGAAAAGGCAAGAAAGAGGAGGGGGGAAAAAAGAAAAAAGAAAGAAAGAAAAAGGAAAGAAAAAAAGAAAAGAAAATCTCCGTTACGTCTGGAGCCAGAGAGGTCTTGAGGGACGTCCTAACAAGTGTGCGAAGTAGTCAAGAGAAAGCGAGATCCATGATTCCACTAAAAGGAATGACCCTGGGGACCGAGGGACCGCAGCGACCGAGAAGGCACCAGAAGTCAGTTAAGAAGAAGGGAGGAGATCGAGAGGGTGGGAGAGCGCCCTTTTCTTCCCAAACGGTGTCTGCCGGCAGGTGTGTGAATCTCTCCCAGCCTCCGTCTGGCGAGCTCTGGGTACCGGCTGCCCAGCCAAGGCTAAGTTGGTTTTTGGCTCCCTCCTTCGGAACAGGGAAAATGATAGATAGCGCAGGGATGCATGGACGGATTCTGGAGAGATGGACGCCTGAATAGATGGATGGATGGATGGATGGATGGATGGGGGAGGGCGCGGGGCGGGGGTGCTGTGAAAGTGTCGACGAGACCCGTGCAAGGCTAGATGCACGGTGACTCGAGCACAAGCAACATGGAACAGAGGCTCACACAATCAGGGCACTCACGCATAGGCACACAATCGTCCGCGTCCACGCGGGCACCCGCGCCCCCACATACACGCATTTGCGCGCGCGCGCGTACACACACAGACTCACGCTGACACACAACACACACACACACACACACACACACACACACACACATTCAATTCGCCTTTCTCTGAGATCATCAGAAACTAAATGATCAACACCCACCTCCCCTACACAGAAACAGACACAATCTTTCCAGCACGTCCGAAGAGACGCGCAGAAAACAGCACCCAGACGGGTCCAGTCCGTCCCGCGCGTTCCATCCAAACTAACCCAGTGTATAGTTCTGGGGGCAAAAAGCAAAAACTACTACGTTCAACTTGCCAGAGGGTCCCCCGTTCTGCGGGGTGATCTGAAGAGAGTGGGGCCCCGTAGGCCAGCGATTGCACACCCGGAGCGCGCGGCCCAGCCGGGAGAAAGGTGTCTGACGCCGGATGCTACAGAAACCAGGTCGCTGGCGACCTGCAAAGCGGCGCCACGACCGCTGTGCCCCTGAGGCCCCGCAGCTGGGTCCCGGGAAGCCCAGGGCTCGGGAAACTTTGCAGAAAGCTTGAGCTCCAAGGCTTTCGCAGGAACCCGGGAGCACCAAGCACTCATTAGCTCCAGGCTTCCGTTCCCCCCTTGACCGGGGCTGGGTTGGGAGCGGTGATAGGGAACGCTACGTCCAAATAATTTATTATTATTATTTGTTTGTTTAGTCCTGGCGTTGGCTCTAGTGTATCCCCTTGGGCGCCTGGAGCCCGCCTCGCCGGCAGATGCTGATAAACTTTGTCCTTTCGCTACAAACTTGGGTAGCCCAGCCGAATGCAGGGTCACCGCCCGGGGAAGGCTGCCCGGCAGCTTCCCCACTCCCCTTCGCGGATCCCCTCGTCCGGGCCCCCTTCTCCGGAGTCGGGGCGCACCGCTCACGCCGGGATCCCCTCACAGCCTCCGGCCTTGCGCTCCCGGGGACCATTCACCCGCAGGTCCACCTCTCTGCCCGGGACCACGGAAGGACCGCCTCGGTCTTACCTTCATTCGCGGGGTACACCCTGGAACCGGTGACAGCGTCGCAAATCCCAAAGAGAAACGAAAAGAGGACGAAATAGAAAATCCCAGCCATGGTTCGCCGGTGCCAACGCTGCTCCTGCCGCTTCTATCCCAGTGGAATAAATGCTTAAGTTAGGAGTGCAGCAGGCTGAAGACATTGCCAAGGGGGTGGGCCCAGCCCGTGACGTTCACCCGCCAGTCCGGGGCCCGCGGCCAATAGTGGCGCAGACGGGACGGCCCCGCCCCGCCCCACTGAGCAGAGCCCGCCCCGAGGTCCCGCCCCCTCCGGGCTCGGTGGGGCGCGCGGTCTCCCGCGGCCTCTGGGGCCCAGCTCTGCGGGGTTCCTACCCCCGCCGGAGGGAGACGGCGTGGTCCCAGGACCTCACCTCAGGGGTCCAGCCCTTGGGCAGCGGAAGGAGCTTCGAAGACTGAATTGACTAGGGGGAATCCGAGGAAGATTGGCAACCCCCTCCCTCCCCAGGGCCCCCCCACCCCCCCGCCATGGGCGGTTTGAGATGGAGGAAAAGGTTCTTTTACTGCAATAAAATAAGTATAAAGTTGACCTGCCTCTTTACTGTTGCTCTTTTCTGAGGGTCGAAGCGTTTGCGTCTCGCTCGCGTGGCTGGCACACCGCCTATGCCACCCTCAACTACCTTGCCCTGTTTGTGTCTTTATGGCGCATCTACAAATGAAATGCTCTTTGGGGGAGTTCTGTGGTTTGATTATGTCTTTCTTCCTTGGTTCCCCAGCTGCCTGGAAAGCAGGGACCTAATCGGTTCCCAAAGTCCAGGGCCGCTGCCGGCGGGAGGTAAGGCTCAGCCACAGTCTCCAAAGACGGAACCAGTGACTTTCTAGCAACGGAGAAGAACCCTCTGGTTGTTCCTCGCGTTCACGCAGCGCGTCTCTTCCCGGCTCCGGGACAGGACTTGCCATCGCGCCAGAACGCCGCGAGAAGGCCGGGCCTGAGCTGCAGGGAACCGGCTGCGTGTTTCCCCGGGGGTCGTCCCGGAAACCAGGCCTGGTCAATCCCGGGCGCCGGGGCAGAAGCGAAGGGCGTAAAGTGGGAGCCGGGGTACCTGCTGCTGCCCAGACCCCGCAGGTGGGGACTCGGAGGCTGCCCGGCGCGGTTGCTGCAGCTCTGCGCTCCGACGGCTCCCGGGAGCTGCTGGGGACCGCTCTCCGAGCCCTGGGCCGGGTGGCGGACGGCAGAAGCGGCGGAAATCCTCGCAGCTGCCCCCACCCAGGCGCCGAGAGTGTCACTGTTAACCTCCGGGGACGTAGGCCCCACCGGGCCTTGGTCTGTCCCCAGATGTCCGGGCTGCAAGAGCAGCCACCTGAGCGCCGCCGGGCGACCCTAACGCTGCGGGCGGCCCGGAGACCGGACCCCCGACGCAACTCGGAGCGTTTCTCCCGACGTTTAAAGGGGCCGGATTCCAGACTTGGCCTCCTCCTCCCCCCCCCCCAGTCCCAGGCCGCCCCTCCTCTGTCTCCCTCCAGAGTAGGACCGAGTTTTTCTCCGGGGCTAAGGTCCCAGCGGGTGGGCAACCGCGCGGAGATGGAAGCGCCTTTCCCGCTCAGGCAGCGGCTCATCGTGAGGCAACCGCGCCACCTGCCGGCCTGACTCGGGAGTGCGCGGCCCCCGCGGAAGGGCGAGCGGACAAAGGCTGCAACCTGCAACCGGCAGAGCGGAGGTGTGGCCGTGGGGCACCTTTTCATCCGCGTTCCCACGTCCTGCGCACCCTGGCCACTCCTGCGGTGTGTTGGCGGGGGGTGGTGCAGAGGACCCAGGAGTCGTGCTTCTCGCCAGCTGGGTTACGGAAAATGGAATCAAGGAGAAACTCATAGTCAATATCCCCAGGGCTGACTGAGTAGCTGCAGTCCCTGAAAACAAAACAAAACAAGAATCCTAGATAAAACAGCAAGAGATAGGGCGGTGTGGAGGAGAGAGCGGATCGCGGCCACGGCTTCAGGTTCTTGGCCCCCGCAGCCCATCGTGTCTCCTCGTGGTTGGAGAGCCGCACCCTTGCAAACTCAGAACCCGGCAACTCTTTTTTGAGCGCGCTTGGCGAGGTTGTGAGCAGTAGCTGTGTGCGTGGTGGTCTCGGGGGGACAGCTTGTGCGGGGCCCCAAGTATTTTGCCTTCTCGGCGAAAGACCTCCTGAAATGTCACAGTGTGAGGAGGTGGATTTCAGTTATTGTAGCTACTGTTTTCACACAAGTGAAAAGGGCAGAAATGCACACGGGAGGATTTATAGGTATGTGTATGTATCAATTATTTAAGTAACTGCACGAAGTCCCTTTAAGGGATTCACTTCTAGCTTCTTTCGTGTGTCTTCCTGAGCTTTATAGGAAAAGAAGATGAAATATTTGTCCCCTGCATTTGGCACAACGACTGGAAAGAGGAAAGAGCAGTTTGAATTCTGTCTAAAACCTAACAATAGGTACCGGTTGCCTCTCTGCACGAGTTTGAGTTGTATGTGGTGGAAGGGGAAATTGCCCGCCTCCTTAAAAACAGTGAAATTTCTAGAACATGTACCACGTTTCCCCTCCTGGGATATGCACGCTGAATATTAAAGCCTTTGCAACCACAGCTGCCTGAAAGCAAGGCTTCATTTGCTAGGGCACATTCAGTGACTCCCCCTTTTTGCGTCCCATTTTCGTTTTTCAGATCCCAAAACAACCCAATAACCTGGAGAACCAAAAGGCAAGAAATTCAAACTTGGAAAACTGAACTATAACTTCCTCTTTAAAGAATTTCTGAGATGAATATCAGAAATGAACTACTGGAAATTCTGTCCACTGTGACTACCCAGAGGAAAAGTTCTCTAACCTAACAGGCAAGGTTCCTTTCCAAAATAGGGCAAAAGTGGGAAAAAAAAGATGGTGGCCCAGTCCATCAGCAGTGTGGAACCCCACCCCCAAACACACGCACACTTTACTGGAAAACACCTAAGAATTTTCAAGCATTTGAGAGAATTTATAACACATCAATAACTCACTGGTGTCATGAGCATACAATAGAATACCATAATCTCAAAAAGTACCTAAAACCACCTTCTTTTAAAATAAATTAGCATGGCTCAGTCAGTTAAGCATCTGCCTTCAGCTCAGGTCATGATCCCAGAGTCCTGAGATCCAGTCCCACATCTGGCTCCCTGCTCAGCGGGAAGCCTGCTTCTCCCTCTTACTCTGCCCCTCCCGCTGGCTTGGGTTCTCTCTGGCTCACTCTCTCTCTCTCTCTCTCCCCCTCTTTCAAATAAATAAATAAAATCTTTAAAAAAAGAAATAAAATAAATTAGCTTGACTCCAGAGGGAAACACCCTAAATGCTGTGAGAATTCGAGACAATTTTGAATCCATTAAGAGATATGTCAAAATATATGTGCTTATAATTTTAATGAATATAGTAATCCAATATCTCAAAAACTTGGATAGATTTTTTTTTCCTTTGTTTACAGTGCCTGTCACAAAGACTTGGGCTTCCGAGTCCATCTTAAATGTAAGGTTGACTTAAGGTTCATTTTCAGAGGTCTTTCTGATTTGTAAAGACATTTTAAAATAGCACCAAGTATCTCAGAGTTTCTGCCTCTCCGGGGAGGGCCAGTTTCACCAAAGTGGTGAGAAAAGGGCCTTTGACCTGTGGATAAGTAAGCAGTGACCGAATTCTTTCAAGACCAGAGACAGGATAACAAGAATCCACGCGGCCTTTTACGGCTAGATTTTTTTTTTTTTTAAGATTTTATTTATTTATTTGACAGAGCGAGAGAGATAGCGAGAGCAGGAACACAAGCGGGGAGAGGGGGAGAGGGAGAAGCAGGCTTCCCGCCGAGCAGGGAGCCCGATGCTGGGCTCCATCCCAGGACCCTGGGATCATGACCTGAGCCGGAGGCAGACGCTTAACGACTGAGCCACCCAGGCGCCCCTAGATTTTTTTTTTAAGATTTTATTAATTTATTTGTCAGAGAGAGAGAGAGAGACAGCGCACAAGCAGGGGGGAGGGGCAGGCAGAGGGAGAGGCCCAGGCTCTCCACTGAGCAGGGAGCCTGATGCAGGACTCGATCCCAGGACCCTGGGATCATGACCTGAGCTGAAGGCAGACGCTTAACCCACTGAGCCACCCAGGCGCCCCAATCCGCTAGATTTTTTTTTTTAACAAGTTTAGCTGGATTTCCCTGGGTAAGTCTTGTTATCAATGAAATGGAACCCCCAACAGTACCGTGAAGGATTCTGCCATTGCCGGGAGCAGGGATTTCAAGACAGACATCTAGCTGGTCTTTTACCAGTTGTGTGTCTGTGGGTAAGTTATTCAACCTCTCTGAGATATGGTTTCCTCATGTGTGAATTGTAGTTATGTGATTCTTCTAAAACGTGAATGAATTTTGTAGAGCACCTGGTATAATGCCTGGCACGTGGTGGACAGTTATTACTCTCAAATAATATTTCACTAATAACTATTTAACAGTTAATCACTTAATATTAATCATTTAATATCACCAGTTTAATATCAATAATTTAATGTCATTAATTGAGAAATCATGTGTTCAGCTTGAAGCTTCCTTTCTATAAGGAAACTGGGCACAATGACTCGTGCTTGTGCTCCATGGGAGGAGAATGTTTTATTTCATCAACTCTAAAATTCTAAATTCTTCAAGAAATTCTAAATTCTTCCCTTCCTACGTTGTTGATTTATTACAGCTCACCGTCAACTCATTCTTAGATGGTACAGTTGGATTTGAACCTAGAGGTAGTACTTACCTCCAAATTTAATAGTTTCAAAAACAATTAAGTGAAACAAGGTGCAGAGAACCCCAAATCCCACAACTAAATCAAAATATTGGTGATCAGGAATAACCAAAGCTCCATCGAATGACATAGCCACCTTAGTCAGGAAGACACTCCTGACCCTAAGCCACCACTGAAATATTGTAACCTAAAACAACATTTGGTGAGCCTCCTAAAGCTTCCAGGAAACCGTTTTGAAGACTTCATCCTTTGATATCAAGACTTTGATGCTATTTCTGATACAAATAAGAAGCAGGACTCTTGTTAGCCCTTGACAACTGAGTGGGAAAAATGGCCACAGAGCCCAGGTCCTGACGAGTCAGAAGAGTGAGGGCAAGACACAGGAAAAAAGCCTTCCCGAGTCACTGAGATGGAAAAGGACAAAGAGTTCTCCAGGAAGAAAGCTTTTCAGAAACTTTGGCGTTGTGCCCGAATTTTAATTCAGTTCTAGCAAACATTTGTCACGCGCCTACTGTATACCAAACACCACATGTTTAATGTGTTAAAAGTTTCTTCCCAGCCCTGACCATTCATGACACCTACCACCCAGGGATGTGGGGGCTGAGCAGAAACCATCAGGAACATTCTGTCATCCTTGGGGCCACGAAGAGGAAGGTGGAGAGAGAGGAAGACCCTCAGTTCAGTCCTGGGGCAATTCTAGACCCCCCCCAAGAACTAAATATTTTGTAGAGACAGTGAACCTTTCTTCAGGAGAATTTGGAGGAGGTCATTAGCATCTCTTTTTTTGGCTGCATTGGGAACATGAGTTAAACACTGAAACTATTTTATTTCGTTAGTGTGAAAGAAAAGGCTGTTTACTTGGAACTCTTCGATACAATACTTATAAAATGCTGTTCACTCCCTCTAACTCAAAATATCAACATAAGGCTTCAAGTTACAGCGATTAAATACTTTACTATTTAATAGCTATATTGATTTATGATCATTAAAAAAACTGGGAATTATAGTTGTTTTATAATGAAAAAACTAATGATAATATATATGTAAATAACATAAACTGGTACAACTTTTTTAGCCATTTTTAGAAAAGACATAATTATCTGGCTAGAGAACCAATTTATGGAAAAACTGCAAAAGCCCTCTTTTTTTTTCCTGAAAAACAATGTGCAATTGCAATGAAATGTCGTTAAGAAAAAGAACATAACCATGAACATACTTTATGATTTACTGCATAATGAGAATGTAAGTTTGGAAACCTAACTTTTCTTTTCCCCATCGTAGTCTAAAGCGTTTACCAAGTATTTATGTCCCAAACACTTGTTTTGTAATTTCAAAAGATCTCCGAATAGTCTAACGATGTCTAAAATGACAGATAATGTATTTCCTTTTGTATAACATAAGTCTTGTAAATGCTTGTTTAGATAATAGAGGCTTATAAGTGTATTTACAGAGGAAATGTTACTTTGGATATTATATTTATATATTATTTCTCTAGCCTAATCATTTATGCCACATAGTAAATAGGAAAAGCCTTTTCCCTGCAACAGATGATGTCTCTTGACTCTATTTAAAGGGGCTAAGAGGAAACTCAGTCAAAACTCCAAAAAACATAGTGCAGGCTCTTTCCTGCATCACATACTACTTGAGCTCCACTGTAAATTAATGAAACCTTATTGAAATCAATTGAACATAAATAAAATTCCTCTATAAAGAAATACAAAAGTGAGATTCATGAACATGGTTTAGTTAGAACTAGCATTATTGGGGGGGCATTCTGGATATATGATGTGGAAAAACAATGAAGAATTTCTATAAAATAAATGCTAGCCCAGGAGTGTATGCATAAGGTTGTATGTGATGCAGGAAAGCATATACTATCTTCCACTAAGTTATATGTAGAATCACTTTTTCTTAGACCTTGACTATCTGCACAAATAAACTGGTGTGAATTCAAGCAAACAATGAGTTATTTGAAGGAGTGAGGTAAAAGAATTTAGTTAGTAGTAAAAGAATTCAGGTAGTAACAGATCATTTGACTCAAAGTGACATTTAAAGTGTATCAATTCAACCACTTGTTTTTCCTCTTATTAAATCCTATGTGTATGCAGCCCTGGCTTTCTTTTTGCTAGGCAATGACAGAAAGAGTTAAAAATTAGGCATGAAAATACAGATAATGATATTTCCATGAGATTTATTATTTAAACTGGTGCAAGTAGCCTTCTGAGAACAGCACCCTTAACCGTCTCTAGCTGGATTGGGGACGGCGTTGGTGCCAATTTGGAATAAATTTTTCTTCTGTAGAGAACGCTAGTACATTGCAAATACCATAGGGTTTATCTCCTGAGATTTGATGTTTCACTCTGATACTCAGGATTAACATGTGGGATAATTTACATATATCATCATTTTTTAATATGTCATCACTTTTAAGTATGTCACCTTTATCTCTTGCAGCTCTGAATTAAAACAAATTTGAATCAAAACATGCACAGGTGATTATGAGAGAGATTCCAACATATATTAACTTTAAGAGTGAGGTCCCATTGCTGCAACTTCGACCTGCCTATTTATATTACATTAAACACCTATCAGAGGTAATTGAACATTGACAGGATATTAATCAAGTCTGTTCCATTAAATGGTCAGTTGACTGCAGCTCAGTAAAGCTGGGCCCCATTTCCTCTGTGTGTCTCATTATGTTCTCATTTGAAACTTTTATAGTTTTCAGTCGGATTGTTATCATTTAAAATACTTTGATAAATGCCTACTTGTACCCATACTGCCTAGCAGGCCACCCTGGTTAAGTTACTCGCAAAACTTAATTCGCAATGCAGAAATCACCACAAGGTAATAAGAAAATTTAGGATGCTTTGGGTCTTTCCACTTACAGCTGTCTTCAGCAATATACTTCTTGTGCCATTTTACAATATGTGTTACAGATTTACTTATAAACCTGGGTGCTGTTTCAAAAACCTGGCTTCGATTAAAAATAAGATTAGCTGGTTTTAAAGCTCCTAAAGCCTTCGAAGTCTGGGCAAGTCTGTGATTTAGAACCTTCCTCTTGCTGTGTTCTGATTGAATCTGCTTGGCTCTCTGTTTTGTTCCATGTCCACCTACACCCAGCTGTCCATCTTCCTGAAACCTTTTTGCTGTCAGTCAAGTGACAGCCTTGGATAGAAGCTTTGTGTACCAAGGCCTCCTGAGGCCCAGCACCACATTTAGATGGAAAAGGGTAGGGGGGATATAACAAATTCTTCTTGGAAAGCTGGAGGTGGGAGGGTAGTGGCGGGGCAGTTTGGGCCCACAGTCCTTCAGAAACTGCTTTCGCAAACACACGCAAAAATGCAAACACATATACCAAACCCCCACATCTGTAGCATCAGCACCAATGTGATGGAAAATCACCCCCCCCCCGGGAGGGCAGCATTCCAAGGCTTGGGGATGCAAAAAATTAAGCACCCATGCTGAATTTTATTGGGGGCTTGGAATCCAAGAATAGACCAGTTTCTCTCCTAGTGTGAGTGATCAGATGTGTCTAGCTTCCCCTTTCTTGGACTGACTGATTCTAAGCCGACTTGTAAGTACTAACATCTCTTCATAAAAATGGCCTGGGAATATTTGTTTTTGCTAATTGTAGAGTAACTGGAGGGATGTTCTGCTTCTGACTCTGTGGGGCTTGCATCCTGCACAATTTAATGTCTTAATATTGGAAGGAGGTTGTATCCTATAATATGAGGCCACACTATGGAGACATTTCTGTTTGTATAGTAGGTTATTTCCCTGAAAAGTCAGGTAGGTCATCAGCATAACTGAAAACTTTGATCTCTAGAAAGACTCCCTGAATTAAGATGTAGGCCTTATTTTAATTACTTTGTTTTTATTTGGTGCCATCTGCATTCTGATTATAAGAGTTTCTTAAGTTTGACATCATTTTTCTGATCCGCTAAAATTGCAGGATCTTTAAACAAAATGTTCCAGGTTTATGTTAAAATCACTAGGAGCCCTGATATTCTCTAAAAATAAACAGATTATTTTTCACCTTGTCTCGGGAAATGAAATATCCTTGTCTGTGTTTCAACTGGGGTACATGTCATCCAAAGATTCTATACATTATACTGTCGTAATGTATTATACTTTTGTATTAGCTGTATTCAAGGTTTTTTGTGTCTGATTTTTATTTTTTGTTTTATTGGAGGTAAGAAGATATAAAAGTAAAAAGTGTGAATGATATAAATTTGAATATTATAGTTTATCGTCCTATATATAAATTATTTTGCTGTCTGGGAGCATTGTTGCTTGTAACAATTAGGTTTCTCTTCTACCAGGCAAAAGGCAAGCAGAAGTTGTTCAGGGGCAAAAGTGTAACCAATAAACCTGAATAAATAACTCTATAACCCTGGAGTTTATTTAGGATGTTAACACAGATGCTTGGCAAATCCATGGGGAATGTTCGGCAAATGTTTGATTCACCAGTGCCTTAAACCTGTTGAGTGTAAAGCTAATAATTGCCAAGAAAATAATTTTGTGATTTTTTTTTTGTCTGAAAATAGTTAATCTTCAAAAAACAGTGCTTCTTCTGGCACTTAGTATAAAAAATAGAACAAGTTTAAATGTAAAGAATTCTGGGAAATTAATGCACACACACACACACACACACACACACACCTGAAGAGTAGCAAAGATAGAAGCCTTTAACTTTTAAAATTAAAGCCCTATTATTGATTATTCTCAGTTTACATAGATCTTTTTCAAAGATAATTTACTTGTATGTAATTCTGTAATATGTTTTGTATCTCATGTTCTGATAAAATACACATGCATAATTTAAATTTAATATCACTTAGAGTTCAACTTTTTTGACAGTTGATTAATTTTCAAAATGATGAAATTGGTGAGAACAAATGAAGTAATACTGGGAATTAATATTTTAAAGCTCTGAGAACCCCCAATAAATTACACGCGGTTGTAGATAGAAAGAAAGCTTTTAATAAATTGTCTTCCTAGTAAGATAATGCCAAAAATAATATTGCTCTTTAGAATTTAATTTGGGTTGATTTGGTATATTTCAATACAAAGGGTAGATTATCTGTACAAATACCACACACATATATGCACATGCATAAGCACAAACTCGCACAAATCCAGAAATACTCTTGGTATACCACTGAGGTTCATTATCCCTAAAGAATATACCTTCATCTAATACCATCTCAACTTCTAACTCAGAATAAAAGCAATTTATATGGGGAAGTGGGGAAACGATGGTTGAGTGTTAAAGAAAAAAACTCCTTAGAAATTGGCATCTGTATAAAATCGCCCCTTTAAACCTCAAAATAAGTTATTGATTTTCCCTTTTAAGTCCCTAATATTGAATTTCTCCTTAATTCTTCACCATAGAAAACATACATTTTTCTTTTTATGTTCAGTGTATTTAATTTGGAAGTAATAACCATAGAAGATGAATTTCAGTAGGTAGTCATACTGTGCATCGAGGGATGTTTTCCTATATGTGTATTCATAACTAAATCAGGGTGTAATTAATTTATGAAATAAAATTGAGCCAGCTGATGGTAAGAATTTTCCTGAAACTTTTGAAGGTTTACTTCTTCTTTGTGACCACATAAGATTTGCATTGACTCTCCTTAGGAGGCCCATTCATTACAGCCATTTGGGGAATAGATGTAGATCTTCACACAATTACTTGCTTGCTGCCAAACCAAAATGAATGGCCTTATGTTGTACCATATTGGACAAATGTGCCCACTTCTGTAAACAGAGTATCTAATTACATTCCCCATTGTCTCCACAGTCAACTTGTGATTTCAGGAGCTTGAAGATTGTCCCCAAAAGCCACTGACATTGGCTTTTTTGCTAGCTGATTATTTGACTGCTCCCAACAAAGAGAGGAATAAAACCCCAAACAAACACAAATAGCTTAGCTAATTGTTAGCAAGTGCACTTAAAAGTTAGATGGCTTAGAAAGTTCAAATTGGTGATTAAAATGAGATTTAGAGAAACGAATGTTTTAAAATCATTTCCCCTTGTTTCTACTTTTTTTCAGGAATCAAAGATAACTCAGAATTTGTTGACCTAATTGAAACTATTGTCAGAATTAAGCATTGTACAAAATCTATTTCTTCGTGGTATAACATAGTAAACCCACATACAGATTCAACATGCAAGGTTTTGACCATTTGAGAGTAATCTTGACTGACAATGGTGTGTGACTTCCAACTTCACTGAGACACAAATTTAAATTATGCACTCTCTAGCTAAAGCCATTTACTTAAAGGACATTAACTGTCCCTCTGGCATTCAGCATCAAGTCAGTTCTCACGTTTTCCGTTCCTCATCTCAAACACAATCATTCTCTTTACATTTATCACATTCTAGGAGAGAAATGCATGCCGTAGTGAGAGTCTCAGTCTCTTCATCTGTAAAATGGAGCTAATAGCAGTGCCTGCTTCAGGACTGTTACAGGGATTAAGTGAGATATTCTACATATGACCATAAATGGAGTGCCTGGCACAAAATAATTGTTTGTTGTTAAAAGTATGGTATCTTAACTTGGCGTTCAGTGAGTGAGGTAATTGTGGTAAGCCATTTTTTAAAATTCCACTGTATTTTTATAATTTAATTTAATTGTCTAGATGTTTTTAAAGAGCCTCACAAGTACTTCTCTGCCAACCATTACTATTTCGATTGGTTATCAGTCTTAAATTCAGAGTTGGACTCACCGTGAGTCCACCATGAATTGTCTTCCTCCCGTGTACTATCTCTTGCAGAAATTAAGCCGTTTTTATATTTAGATAATTTATATCTTAGGCTTCATCTGTTGCAATATGTGTTTGCACGTGTACAGACTGCTTTTTTGCTTGACTATCACAAGTGTGAACCGTAACTTTTTCCCTCTACCTGAAATTTACATCAAAATGCAGGTATCAGTCAAAAGTGCTCTCTCTCAAACACAGATGACCAAATCTTAATTAGTGGAGTATGGAGTCTGTTTATAATATAACAAAACAGAACATGGAAATCAAACAATTTAGTTCAGGGGGCTACAAACACATGTCAAACAATGAATGGAATGCCATATTAGAAAGAAAGTGTCCTGGATTGTTTGATGTTGGATAAGCATTGTCTCTCTGGAAGTCTCAGTTTCCAATCTAGATCACCGTGATGGTTCCTTTAAACTCTAAAATAATATTATCCTAGTTCTAGCAACTTTCACACTTTTTCCTTGGGGAAGAATAAAGCTTCATATTCAATCACTTCAAAATAATTACCTACTATTCATAAACAAAGCAAACATTGAGTGGGTTACATGCAACTTGATGTTTCTGGGTGTAAATCCTTTTATCTTCTGTAAAAATTCTGTAAGGAGAATAGTTAAAACCTATTTTGTATTTTACATTAAAAAAAGCTCTGGTTTCCAAAATTACATATTTCAAAACTCAACCATATGAGAGAAATACATGAAATGCTCCATATAGTTAACTTCTGTTATCATGTTAACCTTTATTGTGTTTATGAATGCAAGCTTATGAATTCATAACTCTCACAGTTAGAGGGTCTTCATAAATAAAACAACCCACTTAGATCTGCATGTTTCAAAAAGGAAGGCAACAAGCAAGCCAACAGATGGATGCATTTTTAATTAGTCAATCCACCGCTATCCTTCGGTTAGAAAATTTTCTTGCAGGTTGTACAAAATCTTTCATTGGGTGCAAAAACAAGGACAATCTCAGAATCACAGGTTTCCTGAAAGAATGATAAATTTCAATACTTTGATAACCTATTCAGATTGTGTATAGCGATAAATTAAACTAAATTATTGGTGGAGAAACAAATCAAACAAAATAATTTGAGGTTATTGTAAATCTGAGACATGAATAAAATTAACATCAGTATCCAGTTTCTTTTATGTTTACTGATTTTAACTGAGTTAAGTAAACCAGTATAATCCAATTCAATTCAAGGCTGTTTTTGCCATGTTATAAGGAGAGAAGCTACAATATTATGCTTCAATTTTTAATTTGCATTATACTGACAAATAATTTTGGAAAAGATGCTCTTTGTTTTTGAAAAATTGCTACAAAAATGAGAAGATAATATTTATCAAAAGAAACCAGATGCAAAATTATGCAAGGTTTTCAGCGATTATATTGGGTGGTTCCCAATTTTAAATGCTGTCTTTTTCTAAGATGAAAAAAAAAAAAGTCTATCAGATTATGTCTTCATATGCACAAAGTAAAAGGGAATGGAGAAATAAAGTAATTGTTTCCATAATTCGGGCACTTAAAACTTTCTTCTAAAATACCCAAATGATTGATATGATAATTTTGACTGAATTAGTCAAATTACTCTTTCACAGCTTGCCTTCTCATTACATGAGTAGATACAATCCAAGTGTGGATGTAACACTTATAAATGCAGAACCCTAAACTCATAGGTTACAGTAACTTTCAAAATTCATCCAATTACATATAATCATTTACCTTTTGGCAACATAGATAGTAACAATTTATCAATCCTCTTCTTCAAAAGCACCTATTGAGAACTTTTCCTCTGGGACTTTGTAGCATCACTATCCGAAAGAGTTCCACCTATTACATTAGGCCCTTATTACCATACAGCTATTGCCAACCACTGTGGCATGTCCATATACAAAATATAGGTGACAACATAAACATTGAGCTTGGAATTAAATGAATAATGAGTTTAATAATATTTTATTGGTCCATTCAATAAAATGTGTTACTGCCAAGAGATTATATGCTTCTGCAGAAGCTACAAAAAAAAAAAAAAAAAAAGAATCAGTCCTACATTGGAAATTCAACCGATTGTTTCTATAGAAATCTGAGGACACTTTTTATAAATTGTTCATTTTAATTGGCTACATTTTTACATGTTTGTAAGTTAGCAACATAGTACGAAAGGGGAAAACAAGTATACAAAATCTCCAAACGATTCAGCAGTAAACCCAGATAAAGAAACTAAGAGAGCCTCTGGAATCTAGGGTCATTATCTTCATGAAAATTACATATATTAAAAAAGAAGGGTACCTTTTGCTTTTGGAAAATGGATAAGGGACTGATCTGTTGATCATGCCTGGGGAAAGGTGCTTTAATATTAATAATAAAAGAGAAGACAGAAGACCTATTTAGCTTAATTTTCCTTCTTTTTCACTGAAATGAAGAGATAGGCTTTCAAATGGAAAAGGAAGGAAAAAAGATTGAAAATTTAAGCAGTCAACAATGAAGCCCTGTGTTAGATCCTAGGTCACAGTAATAATGAATGCAGATACAATTTTCCCAGGGTGGAGGAAGAGATGAAAAGAGAGAACAACTTTAAATAACTATACATCTTCAAGTACAATTCAATTCTTTCCTTGGAAAATAAAATAACTTACAGGTATGATTGCAGAGTCATGGTTGATAATCTTTAAGACACCCTGAGAATGAATGGGATATGAAAAAAAAAAGGGGGCAAGCAACAAATGGCATTCTGTTATTTGCAAAGTGAGAAGGTTGGACTCTAGAAATTATAAACCAGTTAGATTAACAATGACCTCTGGCAAAATGTCCTAACAGTCCTAACAGATTGTTAAAAATATAGTTTGGGAACATATAGTGATGGAAGAGGTGATCACTAGGCAGAAGAATTATTTCACTAAACTCAAGTCATACCTCAGTGCCTAAAAAATGTCTGGCGCATAGTAGGTACACAATAAATCATGTTGACAGCTCTTCTTTTCTGATGGAATAGTTTGATCGGATAACACCACAGTGTATCTGAATTTCAGAAAGACAGTCAATAAGATTTCTCATGTTGTAGTGGACAGGATGGCTCTGTCCAGTTCAACACATTTATCAGTGATTAAAATGAAATCCAAAGCAAACGTATCATGTCTCTAACTGGTACACAACTGAGAAGAACAGTTAATTTACTGAGCAGGAATCAGATTTTAAATGATCTTGGTATACTGGAACAGAAGAATAAAGCCCTTGCAAAGTGAAATTTTACTGAGATAAACATGAAGTCTTGTGTTTAGATTTTTAAAAAAATCAATTCTGTAAGTCTGGGATAAAGAAGCTACAACTTCATGCTGGTTTATGTGAAGAAAGATCTGTTAGGTTCAGTGGATGAAAAGCTCAACATGTGTCCACCACGTAATAGAGAAGATAATAAAACAAATGTGGTCTTGGGCTGAATAAGCCAAGCTCGGTATCCAGATGAAGAGATGCAACAGCCTTACTGTCTTCTACATGGTGTGCACCACGTCTGGAGTTGGAAGTCCTTTTTTGGATTCCACATTTTTACAGGGACATTGACAAATGACAAAAATCTGGAGGAGGGCAACAAGGATGGTTGAGCCTTGAGGCCATGACTTATGAGAAATTGTTGAGGAGAGGGGGTAATGTTTAACAAAGAGAAGCTTAGCTTCACAGACCATGACAGCTGTCTTCAAGGAAACGGAAGGCTACCATGTGGAAGAGGAGAAACCTTACTCTATTTTGTTCCAAGAGCAGAACTAAGATCAGCAGGTAGCTTTTATAAGGAAACAGATTTCTTTTCAATGTAAGAAAAAAAAAAACTCTTACAATTGTGGTTTTGTTTTTCGTTGGGTTTTTTGTTTGTTTGTTTGTTTGTTTTGGTTTGGTTTGGTTTTTTTTTCCTATCTGATGTTCTGTGAAGTAGTGGCCCTTGAGGAAAGACTCAAGCAGACCCTGGTTAACCATTTATCAGCATTGCTTTAAGAGGAAATTCCTGTGTTGATGGGAAAATAGAATTGCTTTTCCTCTAAGAGTATTTATGATGGCTAAAATAAGTAAATTGCTTGGCAATCCCGAAAGAATTAGGGGTGGAAGCTCTGTGTTGGATGACAACTATTGTAAATTCTCTAAAGATTAAGAAGGCAGTACTTATCAGCGGGAAGACTGGGAAGAGGAACCGATCATCAAGGACGGTACTGTCCGTAAAAATATAATATGGAACATATATGTGGGACACATCTGTTATTTTAAATGTTTTAGTAAACATCTTTTAAAAATAGAAAGGGCTAGGTTAAAATTAACTTTAATAATATTTTTATTTAACCCCCATATATCTGAAATATTTCCATTTCAACATGTACTCAGAATTCAGAAGTTTATTGAACTAATTACACTCTTTTTTTTCCCATAATAAGTCTTTGGAGACCTTTGTGTATATTACACCTACAGCACACCTCAATTCTTACTAATCCCATTTCAAGGACTCAATAGCTACATGTAGCCAATGGCTTCCATACTGGAGAGCACAAACTAGAAGCTGAAGTCTCCATGCATGGCAAGTTAAAATAAAGGGAGTTCTTAGTAAAACCAGGCAGAACTGTACAGGTTACCAAGAAATTCCAGAGACATAGCCAAAATAAAGAGGGTAAAGCTGCGGAATGTTTTCATTCTGGCAACCACAAGAGTGATAAGAGCCAGGAATACAGGTGGAGTTTGACCAAACGGAGCCGAGAATCCATTTGGGGCTGAACTGCACCTGCCCCACTCCTGGTTGCTCTGGCAACCGGACTCCCTCCTCATGCTAATGACATTATAATGAGAACATCCACATGCAAATGAATTAAGCAGTAATTACAGGCAGATCCTGCTTGTTCTACTAGCTCCACTTAAGGGGGTGGTGTTTGAGAGAGGAGTTGGGGAGAGTTGGATACTGCACAGAGGGGATCGCAAAAGGGAGGAATTTGAGTTGCAGAATAAAATGGCTATCTGGAGCTTGTACACCAGGCAATAAAGTCATGTAGCTACATATTCACGTTGTCCCATCTGTTCAGCATTCCCTGCTCCTACCATCACTCCAGGGAGACCATCCAGGGGAAGGAGACGAAAGAACGGGATGACAACAGCAAGGCAGGCACGGGGTTTAGGGGAGAAATGCTGATTCTCCCACCCCAACCGATTTCAAAATAAATTCCTTACGAATTGCTCCACCTCCCAACCCACCCATGGGGAACTACACTGCAAAACACTGAAACTCTGGGAAAAGATAAAAAGGAGAAAGAAAGCCTGTCCTTTATTCTTGAGTCTGGTTTGCTCTTAATTGCTTTGTACAGTTTCCCCCAAGTAGATCATAGCCCCATATTAATTAACAGAGAACAAGTTGAACATTGAACCTGAGATACTTGATAACTGGCAACACAGAGAACTTCACTGATGTGGGAATAGTGCATATATTGAGGTTTTGCATCTTGTAGGCATTTTTAGGTTTCCAGAATCTTTTAAGGCCTCTCGGAAAACCAATATGCATAAATATCTGGTGGATGATATTTCCAGGAAATACTCAGCAACTGAGCAAACAATTTAGTGCATTGGAGGGTGCATCACTTTGGCTGTCACACCAGTAGGCACAATAATATTATTAACACCATGCATCAGCAATGGCCTTCACATGTGGGTTTATAAAGGAAATATTATAGCGCTCTTCTCTTTTGGAAGAATAGTGAATAATTGTCTAGTGCTTATTAGATACTGGGACTATTCTAAATTCCATGGCAACCCTATGTGGTAAGCATTTTTGTTAGCCCACTTTACAGGTGAGGAAATATGCTTAACTAGTAAGTGACATATAACTTGCTTAACCTACTAAGTGGCAGAGATAAGAACTGATTCCAGTTACCTTGGCTCCAGAACCCTTAGATATATTCTGAGATGTCTGAGATAGAAACTTCTAAAGGATGAACCAGTTGTCACTGATGTTTAACTAATGAACTATTTTGCTCTCTAATAGAACTACTAATACTGTGGAATTATTTAACTGGTTATGACATTTAGAACAAAAAGTGGAATCATGAGCAGGCCAGCTTGGCTGGAATGGAAGATTCACGTAGGGCATAGGAGGAAGGGCAGTGAGGGCCCAACTGTCAAAGAATCCTAGAACAGAGAGGCTCCAGAAAGGTGCCATTAAACAAGTTTGCTGTGAGGAAAACAGTATTTGAGGACATTTAATTTAGCAACAGCATGTAAGGGTAGGAGGGAAAAGAAACTTGAGCTATTAAGATAAGTGAAACATATATATTTTTACCCAAGTAAATGCACACAATGATGGTGGTGGTAGGAATGAAGAAAATGATCAATGGACAAAAATTTCCAAGGAAAAAGCCCAAGTGAATCTCTGCCTATTAAATGGAGTGGGAAACATGAAAAATACAGAAAAGAAGGACAACAACAGGAATTAAATCCAATTCATTCTGCCAGAGGGACTTGGTGGCAGAAATGGGGAAGTGTCAGTAGATGAGGACAGAGTTTCAGCTTGGACACTATTCATATTGAGGGCCAGACAATTCTTTATCATTGGGCTATTCTGTGTGCTGCAGGATGGTTAGCATCAGCCGTGGCCTCCATGTACTAGAGGCTAGCTGCACCCCTCCACAGTGTGACTGTGTCTCCAGACATTGCTGAAGGTCCCGGGAGGCGGGCTGGGGAGGGGCGCATGGAGAGGGGAGGCAGGGCAGCAGCGAGATCACCATGGAGAAGCACTGGTTTAGGAAATCAAATGGGAGGTTAGTGGACTTTGAGGTAGTGGGACAATCAAGTAAAGTACCTGGAGCCCTGGGGAGTGCCATAACTGAAATTCCAGAGAGAGAGAGACAAAAACCCGACAGCAGATTTTTGTATTATCTTACAAAGAAGCAATAGTGGATGGGATATCTGAAGAGAGGGTTTAGAACAAAGAATGAATGAATGAATGAATAATAAAATAAAAGGCAGAGAGCTCTAGAATCAACGAAAAGGGAAGGAAGCCAGGAGTATCCTGAGGCCAGGAGAAGGAAGCCAGGCTGGGCAGTAAGAGCCTCCCCAAGGAAGGAGTTGCATGGAGGGAGTGAGGGAGGGGTCTGGGGATCTGCCAGCCTGATGGACAGACACTGTTGGTTAGGATGACCTGCAGGTCATAGTGATCCCAGAAAGAGAAATTATACTGACATCTCTGCATGTGTGTGTGTGTGTGTGTGTGTGTGTGTGTGTGTGTGCGCGCGCGCGTGCGCGTGCGCATGGGATGTGTGTTGGGGGCTGGGTGGAGGTTATGGTATAGAAATGAGATTTCACAAAATCAAGGAGTACATGGTGGTGGAAACATGGTGGTGATTTAGTGTGAATTAGTCTTTGAAGAGCTTTGACATTGACAACTACTGGAGAATTAGTGCCCCCAGGAAAAGGGCAAGGTCAATGGAAGAATTTTCCTTTTTAGGATTTGAAATAATAGAGAAAGTTTTCAATCAGGCAGCCAGATAGGAACACTGAATACAATGGAGAGGCCAACATTGGGGAAAAAATAAATAAATACCCCCCTCCCCCCGCCATTTGATCTTAACTTCTGAGATGAACACTGCTCCATAAACACCTCTTCCTAGAAACTCCAAAGAGTGAGATGTAGAACAGAAAACAACAAGGCACATTTCCTTCTTGGTGAAACTGGGAAACCAACTCCAAAAAGCTTTGTGAGGGAAGGGGGCTATTTGCTATATACCTTTGGGACTTTTTGATGTTTGACTCACGCAAATGTCTATTCATTTTTGCAAAAAATTAAATAATTTTGCTTAAAGAAAGGCAAGAGCTAGAAAATTAAATGCCATGTTATTTTGGTCTTCCCTCAAAGAGAGAATTCTAGAATGACATTGTGCACAATTTTTAAAGTACATTATCCTTGTGTTTGGGACTGTGTAAATTTAGTCTTTTGCCAATTGTCTGAGTTAGTTGTTTGGTTGTTAAAGTCAGACAACTATGGTAGTCATAAGCTGAAGGGGAATATCTCAGACAATTGGTAAGAGGTGTGAATTCTTAAGTTTTTGGAATCATCCATTGGGTTTTTTTTGTTGTTTTTTTGTTTTTGTTTTTTTAGTTTGTCTGAAGTGTCCCCTAGAAGAAAAATTTTTCAACGATTAAAATCTTTTATTATGGAGTTGACTTCCCGTTTTTCTCAACATTTCCATCTATCTATGTATTTAGAGCTAACTGGAATTAGAGGTGCTTGCCACATACCAAAATTTCACAGTGTTTTTAATTTATTGTAAGTTATTCTAAAATTAAGCACATTTGCTGAAACTTTTAAAATAGTATATGTGATTAAGAAAATCTCTCCATTCATCACTGTAGTTGCTTACCATCAGCACATCTAAGGCATAAATAATGCATTCTTTTGGCAAATATAAACATTATATAAAATTTAGAAAATCTAAGTATTGAATACAATATACTGAACTTGGTTTCGTTTAATTGATTTTATGGGCCTATTCCTCATGGAATAATACCTTGAGGATTTCAGAAATTTTAATCATAAAGCTTTACTATGTTTTGTCTATAACCTTCTTTCTCACTCCTTTTTCATTTGCCCTATGAAAAAGTACTTATTGAAAATGATTTACTGAAAAAGATTATTTGTGCAATGCATACTAAGATGCTCTGTGTAAAGCACTCAATTTGAATGAAATATCTTATATTACAACTGACATTCTAAGATCCTAATTACACACATGCATAGCCTTCTTGGTGTCTTCTTTTATCTGCTTCCAAAAGAACACGTGTATTTCATACATATTCAAACGTTTGCACATACTTTTTTGAGCATCAGGCATTACGTAAAGTGCTAGGAATGCTGGAAGGACCAAAGTAGCAAAGTCCCTGTCCTGTTAGAGATAAACCAGTGGGGGAGAGGGAGAATCACGCAAATGTGCAAGTCACATAATGTAATAAATTATCAAGGTCATTGCAGCCAAAAGTGAGGGAGCTTGGCCGTTACAGGTGTAAGATGTCACTGAAGGCCACTCAGAAGAGTTGATACACACATAGATGGAATATCTTCTCACTTTATAAGTAATGAATAAGTTACAGTTTTATATATAATTTTATGCTAAGTTAAAACAAACCTCTACTCAGCAAACCTAGAATGTCAGTCTCCAAGTATCCGATCAAAAAGGAACAGATATTTAAGGTACTGATTAATTTATTTTAGCATAATCTCTTGCTTGCATTTAATCCAGTTATTGGTAGTTTAAATCTAACAAGAAGACACTATTTACAGGAAATCTACATTAAGTAAATCCTTACTGTCCTCAGGTTCGTATTTTTTTGTTTGACTTGTAGTTTAAGAATTGGGTTAGACACACTATCTTCATTGTGTTACATAACATCAATTTTTTTCTTAATAATTACTAATAATCATGTGCTTGATTTTATTAAGATTTTTATTTATTTGTTTGAGAGAGAGAGAATGAGAGATAGAGAGCACAAGAGGGAAGAGGGTCAGAGGGAGAAGCAAACTCCCTGCTGAGCAGGGATCCTGATGTGGGACTCGATCCCGGGACTCCAGGATCATGACCTGAGCCGAAGGCAGTCGCTTAACCAACTGAGCCACCCAGGCGCCCCATGTGCTTGATTTTGTTCTTTCACTTCTCCCAACCCACATTTTGGTCCACAATTTATAAACTGGAACTCAATGGAAAGTTTCCATCAAACAGGGTAAGAATCTGTCGTTCCCAACAGGTCATCTCTACCGTGAGTACACCTGATAAATATGAAATATTTTTTATTGCATCAATGTCCAAAACAAAAGTTGTTTCAGGATGCAATACAATATTAAAATGGTACCAAGTTCTAAGACTCAAACAAGGGAATATATTCCAGAATGGATACAATTACTTGGCCACAATATAAATGAAGTCTTTCTGGGTGTGTGGTTAACATTCACACAATGTTAGAAGAAACAAAGATAGATAAGATCTAGGAAGAAGTAATTAATATGGACGTATTCAAAGGATATTGGAATAGAGATGAAAACAGTACACAATGCCTAGATTACATGGATTTTCCCAGATAAACTTGAAGTGCCAGCTTCAGGATAAGGTTGCTATTATCCTAGGGTTGTTTCCAAACACTACACTCATTCAGTCAACAAGAGACCCAAATGTCCCAATTATTTTGCACTCAAACAAGTTATTGCTCTGGAGAACTGTCCTTTATTTGTAGTTTTTATGGATCTCTATGCATTAGTAACAGAATCACCTAGATGCACCTGCAAGTGGGCTATTTATGCTGTGGCTTAAACAAGCTGAGAACATCAAGTGTTGGCACAATTTTTAGGATATTAACCTGTAAAATCATTCTGAGCGAGCCTAGAATTTCAGGCTACTAATATCCTCCACTCAAGTGATAAAATTTAACTGCTTAGCTTTATATTTCTTTAATATGGTCCAAGTTAATAATTTCCAACCTTGGTTTTTTTCACTCTGCATGTTGTCTTCTGTTTTCTTGGATAGCCTTTGGAAATATTAGGAACAAAAGCAAAAACAAACCGTTTTAAAACCAACTGACCCGTCATCAAGCAGCGAGTATGCATTTAATATTGACTTAGGTCTGGTGAGGGCCAAAGGGCACCGCTACCCATGGCCCCTGTCATTTTGTTGGGAAGATGAGATAAAAACAAATGCAGAATGCAGAAGTTAAAGCAAGAGAACATAATACAAATTTAATTACAGCTCGTTCTAATGTTAAGTGTGTGTGTGTGTCCATGTGCTGTGTGTGAGTTACTTTAAAATTAAAGAGCAACACTTGGATGTAAGTGACAGGTTGCTATCACACAGTGATATGAAAACACAGCTTATATATTTTTCTTGCTCATCTTAACCCAATCGGAATTTGATATTTCGAGATAATGACTTGAAAGTCAGCCCTGTAAGGAAAACTGAAAGAAGTGGATGGAAGCTTTGGCCTCCTGTCTGTGTCTCTTGAGCAGCCGCCTGCACGCCTGGACCGCATTGTTCTGACCCCTTTGGAACAGCGTGGTAGTGCGAACCCAACTGATGAGCTTCGGCAACATCTGGTGGCATTGGCATCCCCGTTCAGCTCTGATTGTCACTCCCTGTCACCAGATGAATGTGTCCCGAGCGCCGGTTGGGGTGTGCGATAATGAAGCCTGCGTTAGCAAACGATGGGGCGGGGGCGGGCAGAGGCATTCTTGGGCCTTCCTCATGCAGTGGCAGGATGCACAAAAGTGCTGATACCAGAAGGCCTGCCACGGCGGCAGGCGGTACGTGACATCTCGTGGCTTTGGGCTGTTGTCGGGTGTGATGTATGTCACCGGCATGATGGATGACTTTCAGATCTTTCCCATTATATCATATCTGTAAGAAATCCCCTCTTCCTCAAATGTCTTTTTGTTTCCCAGCCCCGGAGCTGCAGATGGCGTCTACCCACGCATTCCCATTGTGTGAAGCCCACAGAGAACGTCACCATTCTTCAGGGATCCCGGCTCATGGTTCAGTGGCTAACATTCAATTAAGACCTGAAATTATATCTTTAGGCAGTTTAACCTCTTTTAACACAGAGGAATGCTAGCTACTGTGGCCATTTAGCAATTTCCAGAGGTACCACTGATATATTTCATTAAGGTCCAAAAGGATAGAATGGGTAGACAAAATAAAGGCAATTGTTTTTTCCTACCCTTTCCTACCCTGTTCAGAATGAAATTATTCTTCAGAAAGAAAAAGTATCCTCTTTGTGAGTAAACCCATTTGTACACATGCATGAACTCCTAGTAAAATGGGAAGTGATCTCTCAATTGCAAAATCCGGCCTAACGATATTCATATTAGATGCAGAGGTTAAACATACACGAGATGATGGTAGGCCCAAGTAATAGCTTCTTCTTTCTTTCTCTCTTTAGCTCAATGACAGAGACTGCATGTCTGATTTATGCAGCAAATATTTTTTGCTTAAGAGAGGCTGAGATGATGAGTAATGTGGAAAGGAGCAGATTGGTTGTACAGTTTTTCCTGTTCCTTTCTTATGATTGTTCCAAGCATTCTATAAAAGAGAATATAAGCTGTAGTTATGGGTAAGTCAGTGAATGAGTGCAGGGACTTCTTCCAAATTATAGAAAGAAATCGATATGTCATCTGGCTGCTCTCATATCCCCCATGATATGTGCAATGTGCGGGTGGTTTAGACACCTTAAATGGAACACTCCAAAGTCACGTTTAAATATTTGTGGGTTGAAGTAACATTAGTTATAGAGGGTGAAAGCCACACGGATGCCTGGCAATTGCAGATTCATTTTAAATAATCAGTCTCAGACTCCAGGTTCCACGTAAATTGGGTCTCAAGAGAATTGGATCGAGGAGCATATACCCCGACAGTTCTCACTGGAATGCTATAAATTCCCAGGAAGGGCTCTTGCGGCCACAGATAAAGAATGAAATGACTCTTGAGGAAGTCGGTATCAGGAGGGACATTCAGTTAAAAGGAGAGAGAAGAAAGGAACCAAAATAAGAGAGTAAATGAAAAAGAGATAGAATTTGGGAAAAGTAAAAAGATGCAGGGAATGCATCTTTACATCATGGATGTAATAAAGACAGGGCTCTGGGCCAGTGGCTGAGAAGGCTAATAATGGCTTTTGAAGACTGACCTTTCGAAATGCTAATTCTTATCTACACTGATCATGGCAAGGGAAAACAATAGTATCTAATGCTTAATTAAGAGCTGAGTAAGTGCCAGACACTTTCCTAAGTATTCTGTATGTATCATACAACCTTTTGAAGGGTGGCTACTTGAGTTAGTCATAATTTAATAGAGTGTCTCTTGTGGTCTCCATATATGTGCATTCTCCTGGGGCACTGTTTCCCAAATTACCAAATCCTATGACTCAGTGGGTCCCATTGAAAAATACAGAATCCTAGGGTCCTCCCACATAGGTCTTGGTTGAGCTAAGTGTCTTTTCTTTTAATAAGCAATTCTACATAATTTTTATGCTGAAGACATTTTGGAAAGCACTGACTTGGGGAAAAATAAAAAGTTTCCCTAGTTTTGTTTTGTTGTTGTTTTACTTTTTAGGAGAATATTTCCACATTCAGAGGTAAGCCTAGCAAAAATGTATACTTTCTATATATATTAGAGAGTGGACCTTCAATACATAGCTTTGAATAATTGTATGAAAACCCTGGGTTGTAGAATATTCCTAAAGAGATGTAGCCTAAAGTTCAAAGGTAGCTTGACAATTCGTAAAAGGAATTTTCAAGTAAAAGTCTTGCCTGATCTGTTTTAATTAGAATTCTTAGAAATAAATGACTTGTAATAAGTACATTGCATGTTACTAAATGACCTCATGACTTACTGTACCGTGGATCCTGTCACATTGTGTGGATCAATGCTGGTTTCTGAGACCACAATGGCGTCTGGTGCATTTCTTTCACTGAAGTATGAAACATCTGAAAGAAGGTGTTGCATTCTAATGGGATGGCTGAACGGATAAGCTCCAAGCCTCCTTCTTTACCAACTCCAAATCATCTAGAATTCTGATTCAAACTAGCAGGAGTCTACAAGTCAAAAAGACTAGAAGAGAGGATATTATTATTATTATTATTATTATTATTATTTAAAAGATTTATTTATTTATTTGAGAGAGAGAAAGAGCATGAGTCGGGGAGGGGGAGAGGGACAAAGGGAGAAGAAGAGAGGGGAAGCCGACTCCCTGCTGAGCAGGGTACCAGGGCGCTGGGCTTGATCTCAGGACCCTGAGATCATGACCTGAGCCAAAACCAAGAGTTGGATGATCAACCAACTGAGCCACCCAGGCGTCCTGAGGATATAAATTCCCACCATAGCCAAGACTCTTATTCAAGAAAACTATTCAAGGGGCGCCTGGATAGCTTAATCGGTTAAGTGTCTGCCTTTGGCTCAGGTGTCCTGGGATCTAGCTCCAAGTAAGGCTCTCTGCTCAGTGAGGTGCCTGCTTCTCCTTCTCACTCTGCCCCCTGCTCGTGCTCTCTCTCTTTCTCTCTCTGTCTTCTTTCTCTCTTTCAAATAAATAAATAAAATCTAAAAAAAGGAAGAAAGAAAGAAAGAAAGAAAGAAAGAAAGAAAGAAAGAAAGAAAGAAAGAAAGAAAGAAAGAAAGAAAGAAAGAAAGAAAGAAAGAAAGAAAGAAAGAAAAAGAAAGAAAACTGTTGAACCTTTCTGAGAAAATCGCCAGAAATCTACCTATGTGTTACGGGAGAAAATGGGGTCTAAAGGTGGTTGAAAATCACTTCTTTGTGTGTGTGTGTGTGTGTGTGTGTGTGAAGGTCATAATTTGTAAAAATCAAATAATTTCCCAGGTAATCATGTATCCTGTATCGAAAGTTCCCACAAAAAGAAAAATATGGAAGTGTTATCTCCAGAGCTGCCAAGCCATTTCTGGGCATCAGACCTCTAATCACAAGGGGGATACAAAAGAGAAACAACCGTGTGGAGAATTACTTCATCCCAACAAAAGGTTTAGGCTTAAGCCAGATTGCTAAATGATGAATTCAAAAATCAAGCTGAATATTTGTAAAACTTTAAATGTTCCATACATAAACTTGAGGCATCATAAGCATCATTGCTATAAATGGATTGTGAATATGTGATTATTACCTAAGAAAAAAATGTGATTTGGTTATCCTTCAAGAAGACGTAAACTTCATCTCTTGGTAAAAATGTTCCCATGAAATCAAAGGGTAAGTGGTGGGACCTGCATTGCAGGATATTGAACGCAAATCTCTGCTCTCTACCTGTTTGATGCTGCTAGCACGCCTTACCCTATCATGACAATCAAAAATGCCTCCAAACATTGCCACGTGTCCCCTGGTAAGGGAGGGAAGAGTACCCCTGGTGGAGAACCACTACTGTAACGTGAGCATCACCGAAAGGGATGCTCTTCCATTTTGCCAGACCATTAGGCAGCTTGTTAAGAAAAATGGCCCCAAACTGTCAATGGTAAAGCAACACTGTACTTTTTGGCTGTGGGACTGTGTCCTTTTTTTTTTTTTTTTAAATCTTATCCTGACATTTCTAAAGTCCCTGACAGTGGAATCAATCAAATCCTCCAAAGCAGCCTACCCATACCTACGTGAACACACACAGATGGAGGGGGGAAAGAGTTCTCTCAGAAATTCCAGATGCTGCAGGAAGAACACTCACTTCATCTGTAGTAACATTCTTACTCTTCCAACACATGGTGCAGGGATATTTGCAACTGGAAAGTGACTTCTCTTCTCTGGACAATTGTTTGTTTGTTTCACCATACTTCGGGCTAAGAAGACATAAGTCCCAGTGTCTCTCTAAGTTTACTTATAATGCCTAGTTTTCCCCTCTCACACGGAGTCCCTTGCATATTGTACTAAGCAGAGCAGTAGCTTTCTTCTACTTCTCACTGCAAAAGAAAGCACTGTGGTCAGGAATCCCATGTCCCTGAACAGCACTTTGTTTGATGCAGGTGAAGGCTGCAGGTGAGTTGACCCCAGGAAATGAGCTTCTGAAGCATGTAAAGACTTTTGGCCAGAATAAAAGCCAGATAATGCTCAGGATCTAGAATAATATGAAAAATCCTGCTCTCCACAATAATACTATGATGTAAGAAATAGTCTCAAAATGAATTCAGGTACATTTGTTGGGGAGACGAGCCTCACAGAAATAGATCGCCTCAAATTTGCTTTATTTTTTTAAATGTGGATGCCTGGCTGGCTCAGTTGGTAGAGCATGTGACTCTGGATCTCAGAGTCATTGAGTTCAAGCCCCATGTTCGGTGTAGAGCGAACTTAAAGAAATATTTGCAATTATTATATTTATTTTCTAGGGATAAAATCATATGCACGTGTTAATGTACATATTTAAGACTAAATACCATTAGGCAATGCATTGCTTCCTGAATTTTTTTTTTTTTTTGCTTTAAAGAATCAAGTTCGGAAAATTTATTTTCAGTGCTAACATATCTGATTGAAGTTTACCTTGAGTCATAAATTTGTCTTCTCCCTAGTAGGCTAAATAGAATCATGGATTATTAATTTGCTATTTCTCCTCTTTGTGCAGGTATGAGCTTGCATTTCTGATAACAATCTGCTCTCTCTCACTCTTTCTTGCTCCCTCTGCCCCTTTCTCCTGCAGTCTGCATTCCTGGAGAGGGTAGAAAAGAGGTTCATTGATGTGAATGAGATGAAAGTTCTCGAAGGTCAGCGACAGAGACACATTTTTAAAAGACCGAATTACTTAAAATTAAGTACATGCAGTAAGACACCGAAAGAGTAGTATCTAGGAATCCCAAGAACTTTTTTTCCTCAAGAAATCAGCAAATGTTATTTAGTGTAGAGGGCTACTTAATATTCATTTCGGTCAGTGTCCCATCTCTAATGATTGCTTTTCTGAGTGGCATCCACCAGGGCTCCAGTGATAAATATTTAATAAAGGGACTCCCCCTACCTTTTTTTTTCTTTTTCCCATATGCATTAAATTAATTACTTCATTTTCACAAGCAAAGTGGCTCTCTCAAATGTTACTACCTCAATATTTCACACTCTTGAAAACTCGCTCCGTACCAGGCTGATTTACAGTGAAACACTTTTAGAGATTGAAGTTTGGGGAGTGGATTTTGACAGAAAAAGAAAAAAACACAAAACATAAGAGATGCTTAGCCCATGAAATGGAAAGGTTCTGATATGCTTCCCTCCTTTAGAGTTGGTGAACATTGCTCCATATTTGGTCATTTCAATGAAACAACATAGAAATTTTGCTTACTGCAAAGGGAAGAATAAAGACATTTTATTTGCTTTGTGGAGGGCTTGATTTCCCAGAGACTTTTCTCCCCCTTTTCTTCCCCACCGCCCCCCCCCCCCTTTTTTGGTAGAATTCTCTGTGCGCTGAAGACATTCTGTTCTGGTGAGCTCTGCACTTCTTATTCATGGCAATTACGTTCACATCTTTGATCTTGGATGAGATCTCTTGTGCATATTTTGTTCTATTTATGTCTTTGATCTGGTTTCTTGTGATTTTTTTTTAAGATTGTGTTTTTACTCGAAAGACATTCAGCCTACAATATTTAAAAAGGAAAAAGAGGTGAAATTTAGTTTATCCATATGACATTGTCTTTTTAGGCATATGGATAAATTAGACTGTCTCTGTACCTCTTAGCTTCTTCCAATATACCGATAATTTGTGTTTTTCAGCTGTCATAACAGTGGAAAGCTCAACAATCAGATGGATTGCAACATGGTTGATCAAATTCAGCTCAACATTTTTGCAATCTTGTTATTCCATTTGTCATAAAAGAATCAAACTGCTCTTCCAATGATAGGGACGGTGAGATAGCTAGAGAATAGTAAGGGAGTGGATTCACCATGCTCCTGCTTATGGATGGCTTAAGGAGTCTTATTTATTTGTTATTATTATTCTAATGTTATCTAATACGAATTTATTTTCTTGTTTATGTAACATATCATTTACACACAGGTTCCAAGAATTCACCCAGGTAGCTTAAAGGTGATATGTATTACTAAGGGGGGATTAGATAATAAGACAGCAGCTAGCAGTCACTGCACTGATAGCAAAGTGCTATGAGGAAGGAGGCCGCACGGGACCTGGGAATGTACATGACAAAAATTGGTCACCATGGCAACATTTGAACAGTGGGAGACAGGAGCTGAGCTGAGCAACGCAGAGCTGCAGTGGCCTGATTGAAAAGAACTGCCTATAATTTAGCTTGACTGACTTGTTATGTAATATGTTTTCTGTTCTATGCAAATGACTATAGAAATGAGAGAATCCAAAACAGTCTATAAATTCAGACTGCAATAAAGAACATACACCTTTCTTTGGGGGTAAAATTAGGAATTCCGATTTGTAGCCAGCCAGAGAGCTCTTTGTTCCTAATAATATTTGACTGTGAGCATTAACTCAGGTATTTCTCTAGAAAGCCGTGTCTCTAAACAAGATTGCCATATTTTAGAGGCTGGTTTATGCAAACACTAAATATCATTTTATGAAAGCAAGTACAACCAGAATTAGAAGGCAAAGAAAAGTGATCCAAATATAAGAAACTGCTAAGTCGAACAGCTCCATGATGAGCTGTATCATAGAAAAGGTAATTCAATAAAGTTTTTCTTTTAATTCACTTCTAGCAAGTGTTTGCTCTTTAAATTATGTGGGTAACTGTCCTTGCTTTTCTTTTCAATTCGTTTGTGTGACAGAGTTGCAGAGACATAAGGAGCCTCAAACAACCATATGATCTGGTAAACAAAGGCTAAATGGCATTTTTCAGTTTCATATTTGCATACTAGGACAGGGGACCTCTAAAGGGCACTCACAACATATGTGTAGATAAGGACACTCAGAGTATAGCTTATTAAAAGTGTTTTAAGAACAATGATACCTCGGTTAATAAATTTTCTAAACATTAAGTTTCTTCTTAAGATTCAGTGATGTCGAGCATATGAGCACTTTACAAATCATGTAAAGCAGAATTAGGAAGAATCATAGAGCTTAATGGCAATATCTCTCCTAAACTGTGCATGTGTTAATAATGAAATTTTAGTAATTATGGAAATAATGAGACTTACATTTACTGAGCATTATGTATATGCCAGGTGCTCTGTGGTGTCATTAATCGTCCCCAAATCACTGCAAGGTGGAAACAAACATTCTCCCATTTTGCAAGTAGAGGCTTAGAGAATTTGCCCAAAGTTACACAGATAGGAAATTGCTCTGATTTGAACCTAGGGCTATCTGGTTCCAAAACCTCATTTTCTAAACAGAGTTTCTTTCTGCCATGTATTCAGATTACTCTTTTTTTTTTTAAAGATTTTATTTGTTTATTTTAGACAGAGAGAGCTTGTGAGTGAGTGATGGGAGTGGGGGAGGGGCAGAGGGAGAGATCTCAAGCTGACTCCACGCTGAGTGCAGAGCTTTACTCGGGTCCACGACCCTGAGATCATGACCTGAGCCGAAACCAAGAGTGGGATGCTTAGCCGACTGAGCCACCCAGGCGCCCCCAGATTTACTTCTTAGTAAGAGCTTTCTTCTCTATTCCTAACACTGTCTCTGCCCATTTCATCTCCTGTCAGTCAATTGCAACCCTTCCTTGATGAGTCCCAGCTTCCAGTCATGCATTGAGATGCTGCAAACTTATTTCCTTTGTTTTGTAATCTAAAACTCATGCATTCGCCTCTTTTAAATTTTCTATTTATAAAGTTTTTCTCCTTTACAATCATGTATCAGTTAGCCTTTCCTTCTATTTTAATTGGCTAACCTGGATTAAGAAGAAGAATATGTCTTTGTTTAAATCCTGAATGTCTTCATTCCAGTTGTGTTTAAGTGTTGATGTCACAAAGGGATCAGGAAGCAAACAAAGAAGAACTGGCCAGGATTTGCTAGAATGCAAAATTCATGTAGACTAAAAGCACAAGGTCAGAGAGTTTCTCTACAATTAGGTGGCTTAAACCACAAGAATTTGTTTTCTCACAATTCCAGAGACTACAAGTCTGAGATCAAGGTGTCAGCAGAGTTTTTTCCTCCTGAGGCCTCCTTCCTTGGCTTGTAGATGTAGGTGGCCATTTTCTTCCTGTGTCTTCATGTGGTATTCCCTCTCTATGTGTCTGTGTCCTAATCTCTTCCTCTTATGAGGATACCAGTCATTTGGGATTATAGCACACCTTAGTGACCTCATTTTAACTTAATTACACCTTTAGAGATCCTATCTCTAAATATAGTCACATTCCGCGGTATACTAGGGATTAAGATTTCAGTATTTGAATTTGGAGGACACAGTTCAGACCATAACAGTTGTGGAAGGCAGATTGGTTGACTGTGGGGGTGTAAATATCTATACAAATGAAGCTTAACCAAAGATAAAGGAAGTTTTATGGGAAATTTCCAGGCTAGCAGTTTTCAACTAGGCTATTTATTTTTGACAACATTTTTCTTTTCTTTTCTTTTTTTATTAATTTTTGACAACTGTTTTCCAGAGAGTCACTTCAACAAGATGGCCAAATAAGACATCTCTCACTCATGTCTTGCCCTCGAACACAGCAATTTGGCATCGATTAATGGACAAAGGTGCTTTTGTGGGAGCTGAGGAATCCAGGTAGGAGACTGGGAAAGCCAGTGCAGTTCACAAATGAGGAGAGCTGTTTTGAGAAGACAGGTCTGCACTTAGGTGGCTGACTTGCTAACCATGGTCCCAGCAATAGACCACGAAATAGCTCTGTCCCTCTGAGGACTTGGCTACAGCCCCATTTGGCTTTAGTTCTGTCACCAGCCCATACATCAAGGGACCGGTGAGCATTCTCACCCACCTATGCATCAGGTAATAGGCATACAGACCTCAGTCTTGGCTGTGGACCCAAAGTGCCCCAGAGACTGACTCCTGCCCCTCTCAACTGTGATCTGGGAGTCCTTGAAGAACAGTGTATTAGATAATCACTCACAGATGAAAGAAACTTTGTAGAAGTCCCAGAGTCCAAGAAAAAAAGAGAGAGAGAGAGATCAGATGTATTGGAGAGGGTGAAAGGAAATGTTTGACTTTTCCTGCATTGCCCTTCCCCCGAGGCAGTACAGCTTGGTGCCAAGAGATCCTTCCTTGGCTTTTGATTTCTCCTGTGGGGGAAAATGAGAGCAAATGAGTGAGTGTCTGGCTTCCCTAGCTTTGTGGGATCCTGCCAAAGAGGCCCATTTCTCTCTTGCCACATCCAGGGTACTGAGTCATGAGTTGCATGACTGTGGGACATGAGGAGCTGGGAGAACAGCAGCTGGGTCTCAGAACAAAACATATCAAGGGGACGTGGATCCTTCTAAGCACATCAGGGACTCAATCAGGAGGGCTGTCCACGAGCCACCGGGGATGTCTTGCCTACAGATCCCCCCCATCTGGCCCATTGGCACTCACAGCACTCCATGGGCCTCATCCAGATACCTGCCCTCACCCTCTGGTGGGTGGGTATGGAATGAGAGGACTACCTATGCACGATCCAGGTGGTGGCAAAAGTGAGCTTTTGCAGATAGCTAATAAGCATATACAGAAAGCCAGTCTGAATCAATGGGTCTGGGAGTGACCACCCTTGAGAAAACAAAAGAGAGGGTATGAACACACAGCTTGGCTCTGCAGGATCTAGAGAAAACATACAAGCTTAAGAACTCTTCCACAAGAGAGAGCAAGAAGTCTGGCAGGTATATCCGTAGAAGGTCTGAGACAGCCTCAGAATCCCTAGCAGTACTGATAGAAGGCATTTCTCTCCTGAAGTCAGTCAGTAAGGACTGGAGGAACTGACTGCTACTTCAAGACTGAAGACAGCAATGCAAGACTTCAAGGAACATAAAATATCAAAGAAATGTAACACTATAAAAGGAACACAGTAATTTTATAGCAACCAACTCTAATGACATGGAGATCTGTGATTTATCCCATAAAGGATTCAAAATAGCTCAATGATCTACAAGAAAACAGAGCAAGACTATTAAATGAAATCAGGAAAAGAACACATGAAAAAAATGAGAAGTTTCACAAAAAGATAGAAATTGTAAAAAAGGATCAAACAGAAATCCTGGAGCTGAAGATGACAATGAATAAAATGAAAAGTGCAATAGGCAGCATCAGCAGTAGCATGGTTCAAACAGAAGGAAGAATCTGTGAATTAAAAGACAAGACCTTTAAAATTATCCAAGAAAAGAACAAAGAGAAAAGAATGAGAAAGGAGTGAAGAAAGCATCCGTGATCCGTAGGACACCATATAAAAAAACAATCTACAAATGATTGGAGTCCCAGGAGAGAGAGAGAAGGAGGGAAGAAAGCTTATTTAAAGAATAAATGGCTATAGGTGGCCTGGGTGACTCAGTTTGTTAAGCATCTGCCTTCGGCTCAGGTCATGATCCCAGGGTCCTGGGATCAAGTCTTGCATCAGGCTCCTTGCTTAGCGGGGAGCCTGCTTCTCCCTCTGCCTGCTCATGCTCTCTTTCCCTTTATTTCTCTCTCTGACAAATAAATAAATAAATCTTTAAAAAAAAAAAGGTAAAATGACTATGAATTTCCCAAATCTGGAGAGAGAGTTGAACATTCAAGTTCATGAAGCTCATACATTCACAGACAAACTCAGCTTAAAGAGACCTCCTCCAAGATACATTACAAAAAAACTGTTAAAGACAAAGAAGCCATCTAAAAAGAAGCTTGTAACTTACAAAGTCACTCCCATAAATCTATCAGCAGATTCCTCAGCAGAAACCTTATAGTAGTAAGGGTAAGTATATAATCAAATTCAGGATACTTTATATTGTAATATGGTGATGTGCTAACTACTTAACTCGAGTATAAGGATTAAAGGATGCAAGTATTAAAAATAACTAGAGCAACAATAACTTTTAAGTGAGTATGTGATATAAGAGTAAGTAAATTGTGACATAAAATACATAAAAGAATGGAATGAATGGGTAGTGTTTTTGTTTTGTTTTGTTTTTTGTTTTGTTTTGTTTTTGTATGTGATCAAAGTTGTTATCAACATAAAATAGAGAGCCATTTCTGTAAGGTGTTTTATGGAAGCCTCATGGTAACCACAAAGCAAAAAACTATAGTGGATACACAAAAGATAAAAAAGAAGAGAATCAAAGCATATTACTGTGGGTGTTATCAATTCTCAAAGGAAGACATCAATACAGGAAGGAAAGAACATGGGTCGGAAAACAATAAGATCACATTGGTAAGCCCATACCTATGAATAATTACTCTAAATATAAATGGTTTGAATTTTCCAATCACTTTAGCTTCAAGGACACAAACATACGCTCAAAGGGAAAGAGTAGAAAAAGATATTATATGCATCCAACAGCAGCAGAATACATATTCTTCCCAAGTGCATGGAATATTCTCTAGAACAGACTATACGTTATGTCACAAAACAAGTGTTAGCAAATTTAACAAGACTAAAATCATAATGAGTATCTTTTCTGACCACAATGGTATGAAAGTAGAAATCAATAATAGCAGGAGAACTGGAAATGTCACAACAGGTAGAAATTAAATAATACACTCTTGCACAACCAATGGGTCAAAGAAGAAATCAAAAGGGAAATCAAAATATATCTGGAAACACATAAAATTGAAAACACAACATATCAAAACTTATGGGATACAGCAAAAGCAGTTCTAAGAAGGAAATTTATAGTGATAAACACCTACGTTAAGAATATTATTCAGCCATAAAAAGAAGGAAATCCTGCCATTTGTGACAACAGAGACAAATATTGCATGATCTCACTTACAGGTGGAATCTAAAAATCCAAATTCAGAAACAGACAGTAGAATAGTGGCCAGGGCTGCATGGTGGGGGAAATCAGGAAATGTTGGCCAAAGGGTTCAACCTTCCAATTATAACGTGAATAAGTTCTGGGGGAATCTAATATATAACTGGTACAGTGTAGTGATTATAGCTAACAATACTGTATTACAGAGTTGAAAATTGCCAAGAGTAAACCTTAAATGTTTCTCTATCTCTCTCACACACACACAGTACTTATGTGAGTGATGGAGGAATTATCTAACCCTATGTTGGTACTAATTTCACGATAAATACATGTGTCAAATTATCACACATACACCTTAAACTAACACAACGTTATGTGTCAATTATATTTCAATAAAGTTAGAGAAAAAGCTTCCAATAGTTGCAAAGTTCTTCCTTCCCTTGTGAACTTGATGGCTGAGTGTTTGAAAATGACCCCCCTACACCCATTCTCACTTACTTATGGAGGCTCTTTTGTTGTATGGTACTGAACATTCTTTTATTTTTATTTTTTATTGTTATGTTAATCACCATACATTACATCATTAGTTTTTGATGGAGTGTTCCATGATTCATTGTTTGTGCATAACACCCAGTGCTCCACACAGAATGTGCCCTCTTTAATACCCATCACCAGGCTAACCCATCCCCCCACGCCCCTCCCCTCTAGAACCCTCAGTTTGTTTCTCAGAGTCCATCGTCTCTCATGGTTCGTCTCCCCCTCTGACTTACTCCCCTTTATTCTTCCCCTCCTGCTATCTTCTTCTTTCTCTTTTCTCTTAACATATGTTGCATTATTTGTTTCAGAAGTACAGATCTATGATTCAACAGTCTTGCACGACTCACAGCGCTCACCATAGCACATACCCTACCCAGGGTCTATCACCCAGCCACCCCATCCCTCCCACCCCCACCACTCCAGCAACACTCAGTTTGTTTCCTGAGATTAAGAATTCCTCACATCAGTGAGGTTATATGATACATGTCTTTCTCTGATTGACTTATTTCACTCAGCATAACACCCTCCAGTTCCATCCACGTCGTTGCAAACGGCAAGATCTCATTCCTTTTGATGGCTGCATAATATTCCATTGTGTATATATACCACATCTTCTTTATCCATTCACTGTCGATGGACATCTTGGCTCTTTCCACAGTTTGGCTATTGTGGACATTGCTGCTATAAACATTGGGGTGCACATACCCCTTCGGATCCCTACATTTGTATCTTTGGGTAAATACCCAGTAGTGCAATTGCTGGATCATATGGTAGCTCTATTTTCAACTGTTTGAGGAACCTCCATACTGTTTTCCAGAGTGGTTGCACCAGCTTGCATTCCCACCAACAGTGTAGGAGGGTTCCCCTTTCTCTGCATCCCCGCCAACATCTGTCGTTTCCTGACTTGTTAATTTTAGCCATTCTGACGGGTATGAGGTGGTATCTCATCGAGGTTTTGATTTGGATTTCCCTGATGCTGAGCGATGTTGAGCACTTTTTCATGTGTCTGTTGGCCATTTGGATGTCTTCTCTGGAAAAATGTCTGTTCTTGTCTTCTGCCCATTTCTTGATTGGATTATTTGTTCTTTGGGTGTTGAGTTTGATAAGTTCTTTATAGATTTTGGATGCTAGCCCTTTATCTGATATGTCATTTGCAAATATTTTCTCCCATTCTGTCGGTTGTCTTTTGGTTTTGTGGACTGTTTCTTTTGCTGTGCAAAAGCTTTTTATCTTGATGAAATCCCAATAGTTCATTTTTGCCCTTGCATCCCTTGTCTTTGGCGATGTTTCTAGGAAGAAGTTGCTGCGACTGAGGTCGAAGAGGTTGCTGCCTGTGTTCTCCTTTAGGATTTGGATGGACTCCTGTCTCACATTTAGGTCTTTCAACCATTTGGAGTCTATTTTTGTGTGTGGTATAAAGAAATGGTCCAGTTTCATTCTTCTGCATGTGGCTGTCCAATTTTCCCAACACCATTTGTTGAAGAGACTGTCTTTTTTCCATTGGACATTCTTTCCTGCTTTGTCGAAGATTACTTGACCATAGAGTTGAGGGTCCATTTCTGGGCTCTCGATTCTGTTCCATTGATCTATGTGTCTGTTTTTGTGCCAGTACCATACTGTCTTGATGATGACAGCTTTGTAATAGATCTGGAAGTCCGGAATTGTGGTGCCGCCAGCTTTGCTTTTCTTTTTCAACATTCCTCTGGCTATTCGGGGTCTCTTCTGGTTCCATACAAATTTGAGGATTATTTGTTCCATTTCTTTGAAAAAAGTGGATGGTATTTTGATGGGGATTGCTTTGAATGTGTAGATTGCTCTAGGTAGCATTGACATCTTCACAATGTTTCTTTTTCCAATCCATGAGCATGGAACGTTTTTCCATTTCTTTCTGTCTTCTTCAATTTCTTTCATCAGTATTTTATAGTTTTCTGAGTATAGATCCTTTGCCTCTTTGGTTAAATTTATTCCTAGGTATCTTATGGTTTGGGTGCAATAGTACATGGGATCGACTCCTTGATTTGTCTCTCTTCTGTCTTGTTGTTGGTGTATAGGAATGCCACTGATTTCTGTGCATTGATTTTATATCCTGCTACTTTACTGAATTCCTGTATGAGTTCTAGCAGTTTTGGGGTGGAGTCTTTTGGGTTTTCCACATACAATATCATATCATCTGCAAAGACAGAGAGTTTAACTTCCTCTTTGCCGATTTGGATGCCTTTGATTTCTTTTTGTTGTCTGATTGCTGTGGCTAGGACTTCTAATACTACGTTGAATAGCAGTGGTGAGAGTGGACATCCCTGCCGCGTTCCTGACCTTAGGGGAAAAGCTCTCAGCTTTTCCCCTTTGAGAAGGATATTCGCTGTAGGTTTTTCATAGATGGCTTTTATGATATTCAGGTAGGTACCCTCTATCCCTATACTCTGAAGAGTTTTGATCAAGAAAGGATGCTGTACTTTGTCAAATGCTTTTTCTGCATCCATCGAGAGGATCATATGATTCTTGCTCTTTCTTTTGTTAATGTATTGTATCACGTTGATTGATTTGCAGATGTTGAACCAACCTTGCAGTCCAGGGATAAACCCCACTTGGTCATGGTGAATAATCCTTTTAATGTACTGTTGGATCCTATTGGCTAGTATTTTGGTGAGAATTTTTGCATCCATGTTCATCAAGGATATTGGTCTGTAATCTCCTTTTCGATGGGGTCTTTGTCTGGTTTTGGGATCAAGGTAATGGTGGCCTCATAAAATGAGTTTAGAAGTTTTCCTTCCATTTCTATTTTTTCGAACAGTTTCAGGAGAATAGGTATTAACTCTTTTTTAAATGTCTGATAGAATTCCCCTCGGAAGCCATCTGGCCCTGGGCTTTTGTTTGTTGGGAGATTTTTGATGACTGCTTCAATTTCCTTAGTGGTAATAGGTCTGTTCAGGTTTTCTATTTCTTCCTGGTTCAATTTTGGTAGTTGATACATCTCTAGGAATGCACCCATTTCTTTCAGGTTATCTAATTTGCTGGCATAGAGTTGCTCATAGTATGTTCTTGTAATTGTTTGTATTTCTTTGGTGTTGGTTGTGATCTCTCCTCTTTCATTCATGATTTTGTTGATTTGGCTTGTTTCTCTTTTCTTTTTCATAAGTCTGGCCAGGGGTTTATCAATCTTATTAATTCTTTCAAAGAACCAGCTCCTAGTTTCGTTGATCTGTTCTACTGTTCTTTTGGTTTCTAGTTCATTGATTTCTGCTCTGATCTTTATGATTTCTCTTCTCCTGCTGGGGTTTAGGCTTTATTTGCTGTTCTTTCTCCAGCTCCTTTAGGTGTAGGGTTAGGTTGTGTATTTGAGACCTTTCTTGTTTCTTAAGAAAGGCTTGTATTTCTATGTACTTTCCTCTCAGGACTGCCTTTGCTGTATCCCAAAGATTTTGAACAGTTGTGGTTTCATTTTCATTGGTTTCCATGAATTTTTTAAATTCTTCTTTAATATCCTGGTTGACCCATTCATTCTTAGTAGGATGCTCTTTAGCCTCCATGTATTTGAGTTCTTTCTGACTTTCCTCTTGTGATTGAGTTCTAGTTTCAAAGCATTGTGGTCTGAAAATATGCAGGGAATGATCCCAATCTTTTGGTACCGGTTGAGACCTGATTTGTGACCTAGGATGTGATCAATTCTGGAGAATGTTCCATGGGCACTAGAGAAGAATGTGTATTCCATTGCTTTGGGATGGAATGTTCTGAATATGTCTGTGAAGTCCATTTGGTCCAGTGTGTCATTTAAAGTCCTTATTTCCTTGTTGATCTTTTGCTTAGATGATCTATCCATTTCAGTCAGGGGGGTGTTAAAGTCCCCCACTATTATTGTATTGTTGTCAATGTGTTTCTTTGCTTTTGTTATTAATTGCCTTATAAAATTGGCTGCTCCCATGTTAGGGGCATAGATATTTACAATTGTTAGATCTTCTTGTTGGATAGACCCTTTAAGTAAGATATAGTGTCCTTCTTCATCTCTTATTACAGTCTTTGTTTTAAAATCTAATTTGTCTGATATAAGGATTGCCACCCCAGCTTTCTTTTGGTGTCCATTAGCATGGTAAATGATTTTCCACCCCCTCACTTTCAATCTGGGGGTGTCTTTGGGTCTAAAATGAGTCTCTCGCAGACAGCATATTGATGGGTCTTGTTTTTTAATCCAATTTGATAGCCTGTGTCTTTTGATGGGGGCATTTAGCCCATTTACATTCAGGGTAACTATTGAAAGGTATGAATTTAGTGCCATTGCATTGCCTGTAAGGTGACTGTTACTGTATATTGTCTCTGTTCCTTTCTGATCTATGCTGCTTTTAGGCTCTCTCTTTGCTTAGAGGACCCCTTTCAATATTTCTTGGAGGGCTGGTTTCGTGTTTGCAAATTCCTTTAGTTTTTGTTTGTCCTGGAAGCTTTTTATCTCTCCTTCAATTTTCAATGAGAGCCTAGCTGGATATAGTAGTCTTGGCTCCATATTTTTCTCGTTTAGTACTCTGAAGATCTCATGCCAGTCCTTTCTGGCCTGCCATGTCTCTGTGGATAGGTCTGTTCCTAATCTAATATTTCTACCATTGTAGGTTACAGATCTCTTCTCCCGAGCTGCTTTCAGGATTTTCTCTTTGTCTCTGAGACTCATAAGTTTTACTATTAGATGTTGGGGTGTTGACCTATTTTTATTGATTTTGAGAGAGGTTCTCTGTGCCTCCTGGATTTTGATGCCTGTTTCCTTCTCCACTTTAGGGAAGTTCTCTGCTATTATTTGCTCCAATATACCTTCTGCCCCTCTCTCTCTTTCTTCTTCTTCTGGGATCCCAATTATTCTAATGTTGTTTCGTCTTATCGTATCACTTATCTCTCGAATTCTGCCCTCGTGATCCTGTATTTGTTTCTCTCTCTTTTTCTCAGCCTCTTTATTTTCCATCATTTGGTCTTCTATATCGCTGATTCTCTCTTCTGCCTCATTTATCCTAGCAGTTAGTGCCCCCATTTTTGATTGCACCTCATTAATAGCCTTTTTGATTTCGACTTGGTTAGATTTTAGTTCTTTTATTTCTCCAGAAAGGGTTTCTCTAATAACTTCCACGTTTTTTTCAAGCCCAGCTAGTATCTTTAAAGTCATGATTCTGAACTCTAGGTCCAACATCGTACTAATGTCCGTATTGAGTAGGTCCCTGGTTGACGGGACTACCTCTTGTTCTTTTTGCTGAGGTGATTTTTTTCATCTTGTCATTTTGTCCAGAGGAGAATAGATGAATGAGAGAACAAAATGCTAACAGGTTAACAACGTCCCAGCAAATATACTGTATACAAATCAGAAAAGACCTGAAACCAGGGAAAAGAAAGGGAAAGAAAGAAAAAAGAAAGAGAAAAAAAAAACACAAAAAGAAAAAGATAAAACAAAAACAGAACAATACAAAAAAAAACAGAATATGATCAAATATGATCAGGCCAGTGCATAGATCAGTGCCACACACTAGATTTTGGGCGTGTTTTGGTCTGTTAGAAAAAAGTGCCTCCTAAAATTTTAAAGGAAGAAAGACATATATGTACAAAAAAGGGTTGATACAATGGAGGGATGGAAGATGACTGTAAAGATAAAAATTATAAAAGATTTTATAAAAGGAATTGATAAGAAGTTGTTTGAAAAAGAAAGAAGAAGATATAAAAAAAAGGAAAAAGAAGGGAGAGAATGTGATCAGGCAGGAGACTAGAACCAAGCCATATACTAGTGATTTAGGGTATATTTTGATCTGTTAGAAGAAACTGTATCTTAAAATTTTAAAGAGAGAACAACTTATATATATATATAAAACAAGGGTAACTAGTATGAAGGGATAAAATATGACTAAAAATGAAAAATAAAAAAATTTTTTTAAAAAAAGGAATTGATAAGATGTTGGTTGAAAAAGGGAAAAATAAAAATAAAAAACAGTTAAAAAATTAACTTTGAAAAACTAATGAATCATAGTAAAAAAGGCCATGAATTCTATGTGCAGTATTCCCCTAGCGCTGGAGTTCTCCCATCTCCTTGATCGGTAAACTTGGTCTTGGCTTGCTGGCTGTTCGTGCTGATCTTCTGGGGGAGGGACCTGTTGCCACGGTTCCCAAATGTCTTTGCCGGAGGCGGAATTACCCCGCCCTTGTCGGTCCGGGCTAAGCAAGCTGCTCGGGTTTGCTCTCAGGAGCTTTTGTTCCCTCCAAGCTCTCGGCACAGCTTTGGAGGACCAGGGTGAAAATGGTGGCCTCCCAATCTCCACCCGGAGGAGCCAAGAACTCGGGGCCCCGCTCCTCAGTGCGCCCCCAGAGAAAAGCAGTCACTTCCGTCTCCCCGGTCTCCGGCCGCACTCCGTGCTCACCCGGCCTGTGACCAAGCGTTTCTATCTCTGGCACCCGACCCCGTGTGGAGTCTCCAAACCCAGCAGATCCCTGCGGTGCGCTCCCGCGCCACTCCTCCCGGGGGAGGAAGGGGAGTCTCCCCGGCTCTGCCGCTTGTTGGGTCCCTGCTGGAGGAGCAGTGGCCCGACTGGGCCGCGGATCACAGTTTATGGCAACCCCGAGCTGAGAGCCCGCGCCTCGTCTCTGTCTCTGCAGCCGGCTTCCCCGCTCCGATACCTGGGAGCTCTGCCGCACTCAGGCACCCCCGGTCTTTCTGTGACCCCGAGGGTCCTGAGACCACACTGTCCCGCGAGGGTTCCACCCCCGCTTAGCCACTGGAGCGACGTCCGTCAGCGGAGCCGACTTCTAAAAGTTCCGATTTTGTGCTCCGCGGCTCTAGCACTTGCCAGAAGCGGCCGACGGAGGCCCCCTCCCCCGCCGTCTATCCTCCCGAATATCGCCTCGGATTCACTTCTCTGCTCGTCCTACCTTCCAGAAAGTGGTCGCTTTTCTGTTCAGAGAGTTGTTGCTACTCTCTTCTTCGATCTCCTGTTGAGTTCGTAGGTGTTCAGAATGGTTTGATCCCTATTCAGCTGAATTCCTGAGACCAGACGAAATCCGGGTCTCCTACTCCTCCGCCATCTTGCTCCGCCCCCTGGTACTGAACATTCTGATTACCGAGCACGACGATGTTCCTATGGGGAAGTGCATTGCTAGTGCCAAGGTGAATACTGGGAATACTCAGGATTCTTTACCACAGGCCTCGAGGGGAGAGTAGAGGTTTCTTTTCATACCATTCAACCTGCATGTGTTGGTTGTAGGCCTGAAGCTACTGGGGCTGGGACTATGGTTCCCATGGCCAGACAAAGAAGAGCCCACAGCTTGGGTTAAGAGCACCTTATGATCTGAGTATAGAACCAGGGTAGGAACTCTGGAATGAGGCACGTAATAAGGGGGGCATGCTGAGACACTGGGACCGGGCATAGGGGATCAGGGGCTGGGATGAGGAGGGGCTGCTCTGGTGGACAGGTGGGACGGCTGGGGTGGGGTCAGTGTTTCATGGTTGTGATGGTGGGAATAGGGCCGACTGCGCCCCTCCTTTGCCTTCATCACTCTGCCTCCCCTCTCCTGCCATCACCAACAAGGTGATAAGAAGGGTATTTGGAGCAGCAAAAGGGATAGAAGGGCCGGGAAGAAAAGACAACAGTAAGATTTGCAGTAGAAGGAAAGAGAAGCAGATACGGAAGTGGGGCAAATTGATCGATTGCATAGCGGTTCCGCTGAGCTGTCACCCCAGGCCAACCCAAATGCCAGTTTCAGCTCCCATGCTCGCCAGAGTAAACTCACACCATCTTTTCATCATTTGTACTTTTGTGTTTTGTTTTTATCATCAGCCATCACGGCAACCTGGTCCTTTATTCTCCTGATGGAAAAATGGATAAATGATATCACAAATAAAAGCTGAACTAGTTTAGTTAAATTTAAATTTATCTAGAAATTATGAGACTCAAAGCTTCTTCCAGAAATCCCTCACCTTAAACATTTAGTTCTGGAAAAGGACATACTTTAATTTGGCTTACAAATTAAAAATTACAGAAATGAAAGAATTAATTTTTCTGTCAATATTCGTTTCGCACACCGGATGTTACATGAAAACATGGAGTCATTTAGATATAAAAGCATTTGGATTCACTCTGTGCACATACATTCTTTGCACTTGCTATCTCTCCGTATACATACTGCATGTGTTGTCAAAACAGCTTCTCCTGTGCACAGGGCCATGTTCCCACTAGCGCCATTACCTACATATGGTGCGATGTCATAATTCTAAACAAATAACTAAAGCATTGCCTACTTTCTCTTCCATTTCCTCATTTCTATTGTCTATCAGTATCTCTGCTGAATGCTTACCGAGAGAAAAGCACCATGCTGGCAGCGATGAGGTTTTACCTGGACCGAAAAATGCTCTTTTGCCCTTCAGCAATTTAGGAACTAAGTGGGGTGACAGCCATCCCAATTCCCAGCCCATATGTCAGGGGAGAGGACTGTCATATGGCTATATAATGATGATCACTCTGTAGAGGTTCTCTTCTCTGTAGGCACAGGACACTGAGGCCTGTTGACTCCACATATATTAGATTTGCTGTCTGGAAAATCTGTGCCACCTGGGACTGGGTGGGATGGGCCAAGAGAACCACGCATGATGTAGTTCCTGTGTGTTTTCAAGCAGCTGGGCAGCAAAGCCGCGTGGGTTTGAAGGAGTCCATTGTAACAAGGGTCTTAATCATATGGAGTTGGAGATGGGAGGAAAAGTATTTTTTGTTTTTTGTTTTTTTTTTAATCTGAGAAGTTAGAGGGAAGATGAGTTGAAACTCATGGAATAGAAGGCACAATGGGGTAGGGTGGCAGGCAGGGAAAGAAGCACATTCTTATAAATTAGCCATGGTGCATATTTATAATGCAGAGTCAAGGTGGGAAGAAAGAAGAAGGAGGGATGGTAAATCTGCTCCTTGTTCACATTCTTTTAAATAATTCGTTCAAGAAAGACTTACAAAGGGGTGCCTGGGTGGCTCAGTCATTAAGCGTCCGCCTTCAGCTCAGGTTGATCCCAGGGTCCTGGGATCGAGCCCCGCATCAGGCTCCCTGCTTGGCGGGAAGCCTGCTTCTCCCTCTCCCACTCCCCCTGCTTATGTTCTCTCTCTCACTGTGTCTCTCTCTGTCAAATAAATAAACAAAATCTTAAAAAAAAAAAAAAGAAAGAAAGACTTACAGAGTGCCTGGTATGTCCTAGGTACTACCCTACATTCTGGGAAGACAATCAAGAGGAAAACAAGCAAATCCTCTGCTTTTGTGGAGTTCATGTTTTAAATAGAGAGAGATACAAAGCAAGAAAAAAATGGGAAAAGAAGGTATATCATGTATTATCTTAGAAGGTGACAAGTGCTTGGGAAAAAATAAAGCAGGCTTAAGAGGATGGAAGATTATGGGAAAGAATGACATTTGAGTAGAATCTTGAAAGAAATGAAGGTGGTAAGCCATCTGTATAACTAGATAGAAGAAACAAGAAGTGCAAAGGCCCTGAGGTGACAGCAAGGAAAGTAGAGGGAGTAGAAGGTAGAGCAGAGGGTGAGCCAGAAAGGGCATGAGAGCCAGTCTATGTTGGGACTTGGGGACCCTGCTGAAGACGTTGGCTTTTTTACTCTGAGTCAAGAGGACAGTTGTGGGGGCATTTTGAGCAGCAGAATGCTCATGCATTCAAATACTCAATGAGCCTGAGTTCAGACCCAATGTTGTGCCAAGTACTGGAGATACAGTGGTGAATATGAAACAGTCGTGGCCCTCAGGAATTCACAGCTTATGGAAAATTTGGTCCCTGATGCCACCTAATGAAGGGACATGGCAGGCTGGGAGCAGATGTAGCAGAGAAAACATATGGTTGGCCAAAAATCTTAGATGTGGGCAGGAGCTTGGTCACATGCCTTCAGAAGCATAAGGAAGATGATCCAAGCCTCATCTTCAGTGACCACCCTTCCTCCCAAACTTTACAGACTACCCTCTAGAAACAACATCCCCCAGGGTGGGTTTCTCACTCTCAGAAGCCTGAAGCATTGACAGGTGTAGTTGATGTATGTCCTATAATAAAATCAAGTGCCTTTTCGAGGAGGAAGCATGGTCTTCATCTTACCAGTTACCATACCCTAGTGAACACAGTTGGGATCCTCTCTTTTGAATAAGTTTTGAATGGGAAAAAAGGGGAAGGTCTGAAGTGACTAAATGTTTGAAGTGGAATGAGGGTGGGAAATGGGGTGCCAGAGACCTATAATCATAGGGGTTGGTGACATGAAAGGTAAACTGATCCAAGGGACAGAATAGTAGGCCAGGGACTGTGTGACGGAGTGGAGACAATAGGGTTAGAGAGGTGTAAGTAGTAAGCCAGATGGTGACTAAAGCTATGGAAGGAACTGGCAGGGAAACGAGTGACTTTGGGCAAGAGTATGGAAGCTAAAGCATTACCAATTAGTAATACACTGGATAAGAAGTGTGCAGACAGGATTTCCTCTTTGGCACAGAGCTTCTGATATCTGAGTAAATGAACTATACCCAGCACATTGATTTCTTCAGGAATGCTCCAAAGTTCAATTTTTCCTTTAGGTTTGGATTCTCACTGGGATTTCCTTTGGGATTCCCTTTTGGAAACAACCTGGCATTATAAAGCATTAAAACAAAACAACAACAACTAAATATTTGATTGTTTTGTGCAAGAAAGAAAGGAAAGGAAGGAAGGAAAGGAAAGGAAAGGAAAAAGAAAGAAAGAAAGAAAGAAAAGGAAAGAAAAGAAAGAAAGAAAGAACAGAAAGAAAGAAAGAAAGAAAGAACCAGAAAGAAAGAAAGGAAGAAGAAGGAAGGAAGGACGGAAGGAAGGAAGGAAGGAAGGGAAGGAAGGAAAGAAAGAAAGAAAGAAAAAGAAAGAAAGAGAAAGAAAGAAAGAAAGAAAGAAAGAAAGAAGAAGAAGGAAGGAAGGAAGGAAGGAAGGAAGGAAGGAAGGAAGGAAGGAAAGGAAGAAGAAAGAAAGAAAGAAAGAAAGAAAGAAAGAAAGAAAGAAAGAAAAGAAAGAAAGAAAGAAAGAAAGAACCCAACAAGAGAGCTTCCATACTTATTTCTATTTTCTTTTTAAAGGATAAAATATCTAAATATTTATGCAATTCACCAAGGGTTGGCAAACATTTTCTGTACAGTACGAATAACTATTTTAGGCTTTGAGGGCATACATACTGTTGCAGCTACTAGGTCTACCATTATAGTGCAAAAGCAACCACTGAAAGTATGAAAACAGAGGAATGTGGCTAAGTTGCAATAAAACTTTATTTATTAAAGCAGGTAGTGAGCTGGATTTGGCCAGGAGCCGTAGTTGGTCCATACCTGCGTTTCATTACCATGTTAAAATCTGCCCTCTGTTGTAGATTTTTTGCTGTTGAGTTTCCGTGATTCATTTTCATTCCTATTTTATATCATGTTTTACACCTAAATCTAATGATTTTAACAGCAGAACTTTTAAATGGTTTAAAAGTTTTCATATTTTTCCTTCTTTCTTTTCTTTCTTTTTCTTTCTTCTTTCTCCTCTCAAATTTCAGTCTTCTGTGAACTTTTAGAATGGATACAGGGAGTGGTAAAGCTTTTAATTGTCCACTTTCTTTTCCCTGAAGGAAATAAAATTCATAATTTCTTGTGTCATTTTTATGCTACAGCAGCTATGCCATCAGTAGATTTCCATGGCAAATGTCATAAAAAAAAAGCAAAATTAATTTTCTATCGTTTGAATCAAAGTGTCCCAAGGCCTCAATATGGTACTAAAAGTAAAACTGTAAAGTTAATGGAATATTATAATCTGCAAGATGCTCTTTTGTTGAAGAAAGAAAATTGGCTCATCCTCCATGGTTTGAAAGGTTTATAGCAACAGGACCAACTAAATCAGCAATTAACAGTGAAAACACCAGATGAAAATGGATCAGTCTCATCCTATTTTACCCAAAGAGTAGAAATTCTTATCGAAATACTCAAATTTTTTTTCCTGTCTCATTTTTAATGCTTAGGTAAACAAACGCCTTTGCTTCTAAATCTTGCATTGGACCAAAAAAAAAAAAAAAAAAAAGCTGTCTTAAAAAAGAGTAGCTTTCTTTTTTTTTGTGCCTGCATATGAAGTGATTCAAACGTTGACGGCACCCCAGCGGCCCCCGAGCTTCATGACAGGTGCTGTTTCTACCGAGCACCACGGTAGAGCGAGGGCAGCGGTTATCGGTAAACTGCTCTGCTGGGCCAGGGACGGTCTGCCTCCATTTCACACCAGCATCTGGTGTCGCATTTCTAGGGTTTACTTCATCCATCTTTGACAGAGGCGGAGAATCCCATGCCCCATGCCTTCGCTACTGCGACAGAGCCACACTGGTCAGTTTTCCAAGACGGAGACCAGAGAAGCCTTTGTTCCCGGAACTTGACGCATTGTGCCTGCGTTTTGTAGCAGCCAACACGTTTTCACTTCTTGCACAATCTACATTAAGGAAATGGAAATTGCACTGAGTTACAGATTTTCCTTTTGGCAGGAGAGAGAATAATCGTTTCGATCAAGCCTCACCAAATGCGGACTTGAGACATCTTTGAGGCATTTTCAGTGTGTCCCAGTTTGTGGAGCAGCCCTGGTCACACGTCATCCCCGGTGACAAGAGCTTCAAATGCGGCTGTGGCAATGCTCCGGAGATATCCATTTAAAAAGAAAAGCATGTAAAAATCCAGATTTGAAATTCAATAAGGAATTCAGAGAAAAGTCTAGTTTTCAGGGCATCTCCTAGCTAAATGAACAAATGAATAGATAAACTATTGCATAAAAAAAAAAAAAATCTAAAAGGCCACCAAAGGAAGTCTTGCTCACTAATGCCTGAAAATAGCCCTGTCTGGAAAGGTATGCTTTTAGACTGAGAAAGCAGAAAAAACTAATTAGACAAGAAGCAACCGTGAACAAACATGTTAGCAGAATCAATAACTGGAACTGATCAGCTATTTCTTTAATTGTACCAGCTGGGCGTCGGTGATATGCTTAGCAGAACATAATTACCAGTTTCCATCTCATAACCAAGAACTTTTCTTTTCTTTTTCTTCCTTTTACATAAATCCTGGGCATATGCAATTTAATAATAATAACAATAGTAAGAGTAATAATAATCCTATTTAAAAAAACTGAAAAATTGAATGGAAAATGAGATGTCTCATGTAAGATGACATTTTATGAATAATTAGAGGGAGGCCAAGCAAGTATGCCAATCGTGCTAATAAGAATGTGAGCTATCAAGGAAATGTAACTAATTTCTTAATTTAAAGGTTATTATGTGCTCCATGTGCAAAGCTGCATTATTAAAAGTAGAGACAATTTGCTTTGCTATTTTAGCATGCGTTCCATAGTTTGTTCTCATTTGTAGAGCTATGATTGATTTGAGCCCAAAGCATTGTGCCTCTTGCAACTTGAAGGACCCCGCAATACAGTTGGCTGGTACCATTAGGAGGAATTAAGACACTACGAGTCATGTAAGTAAAAGGAATAGAGAAGAAAAAGGTTTCACTAGTTAATTCAAAGAAGAAAAACAATCCTGGCCCAATTGATTTGTACACTCTTTTCCCCCGAGTGACAGCAAAACAAAGGTTTGTAAGCATGTAATAGACTGGAAAGCCCTGTGTTTAAAAGTCCTAGTTTAGCTGTGTGTAACCACAAAAAGCTTATCGTTTCTGACATATTGCTGTGGGAAACTGGCCTCTTTAGGGCAGTTGTCACCTGGAAAATGACATGTTAAAGGAAATATGTACATAGGGAGTGAAGGGCAAACCAGAAAGCACTGGAAGATTCTGAAAAAAGTAAGGATTTTCCGATGCTTATTCAAAACTTAAACTTACCTAAGATGTCTTTTTCTAGACATCTAGAAAATATTTCCTCCAGTTGCTTTGAACAAAACGAAAGAATCCATTATAATAAATGCTTTGACACATTTGCTCCCAGATATAAATAATTTATTAGTGAAACAAAAACAAAACCAGTAAAATAAATTTTCAAGTGACAAAGTGTCCTAAGTTCTTTAACTTTCTTTCTTTCTTTCTTCTTTTTTTTTTTTTTTTTTTTTTTTTTTTTTTTTTTTTTCTTTCTTTCTTTCTTTTTCTTTCTTTCTTTCTTTCTTTCTTTCTTCTTTCTTTCTTTCTTTCTTTTTTTCTTTCTTTCTTTCTTTCTTCTTTCTTTCTTTCTTTTTCTTTCTTTCTTTCTTCTATCTTTCTTTTGAGTTCCATTGTTACATATGAAATTAGAAATAGGAACTGCTTTACTCAACAGGCATAATTCACTACAGCTGTAAACTCTGTAGCTGCATTGGACTTGTGGGTACCTGGGTTCTACCATCCCTGGAGAAGTGATTGCTCTTTCACCCAAGATGTTCAGGAGGGGGAATCCGTATACCACCTTTCCTCATACCAACGATTTAGTTCAGTTTAGCTCAACCCAACAAATCTTTATTGTGCAACTACCATGCACCAGGCCATTGTGAGGCACTTGCCCTCAGAGAGACCCATTGTCTTTCAGTCCAAGAAGAAATCATGCATTTCTTTTTTTCCAGGCTCTCTAAAGGCAGAGTAAAACCAGGCTATTTCTACTTGACAGCAAAGAAGAAATAAGTTACTGACTCTAGGAGCTTTCAACTCTGGGTAGCTAGCTACCTTGGCTGTGACACAGTTGACATGAGAGCCCATTTCTCACATCACTAATTTGTTTTATGACTTTGCATTGGTTATTTGATTTCTCTGGGAGCTTGTGAGTCTTATCTGTAAAATGGGGATTACAATATTTATCTATCTCATAATATTTCTTTTTTGGAGGGAAAATTTAAAAATTAATAGAGTAGTACTAAAAATAATATAACAGCTAGGTTTTTAACCAGAATTGACAACAGTTTATGTTTTATAGTATTTGCTTTAAATTCATATATATTTTTTTAACATTTAAAAAAATAATGAGTAAGGCATGTGTGAACACCAGCTGGAAAATGGAAGAACAGGTATTCTATGCTTATTAAGCTCTTTCATGTTGAAGGTAAGAGACACCTCAGGTGACCAGATGATGAGACTGGATCCTGAGATGCCAGGAATGGTAGCTTAGCCACCACACAGCTCCCCTGGGTCCTCAGGCTCAGGTCTCCTCATAGAGAAATGACCTTTGTCATTAAATCTCGCAGATGCTGCAGAGTTAATTTCATTAGTCCACATGGTGAGGAATATAAAGAAATAAGAGGCTCTGAGAAGAATGTAAATGTATATGGCATATGGCAGAATTTTAAGACAGAAAAGTATATATGCAGTCTTATTTGGGAGGCAGAGTAACTGAGATTCAGTTTCCCCTTCTCAGTGATGCTGCATGGTGGAAATGGTCTTTGTCTGCTCCTTCCAATATGATAAAAAATGAACCACATGTGACTATTGAGTGCTTGAAATGTAACTGATGCAACAGAGGACCTGATTTTTAAATTTTATTTAATTTTAATTAATTTAAATTTGAATTAGATACCCACACTTAGCTCATGGCTATCATATTGGATGGCACAGCTCTAAGCCAACCCCTCTGCCTGGTTTAAATCCCAAGTCACTACCTGATGTTTGACTTTGAACAAGTTACTTAATCTCTCTGTTTCAATGTTCCCTTTTCCATGAAATAGGAGTTTCTGATGATTTAAGGAGTTAAGATAAAGGGTTCAGAATGGTGCCTGGCATACAATAAATGCTGTATGAGTGTTTTTGTTACTTTTATTAATGGAAATGAACATTTATATGTTTATTTGGCTTTTTAGATTTCTTATTCTGTGATTTTTTTTTTTTTGCATAAAACCTTTGCCTATTTCACTATCTGGTCATTTGTTTTTATTTTGTTGATTCACTCCAAATTAATTTGATTTTGAGAAACTATCTGATAAAGAATTTTAAAGTGACCATATTGAAGATGCTTAAAAACTGAAGCAAAGGAATGACATCTACCAAAAGTACAGCATTTTCTAGGATACTCTAATAAAAATTTTTTAAAAAGAGATAATGTGGAAAGATAAGAACTGAAAATTTTCCAGAATTAAAAAAAGAATCTCAGAACAAAGTGTACCTTGAGTATTAAACAGGGTAAATGAAGACAAATCCACACCTAGAAAAATGATAATGAAGCTGAAGAATAATAAGGGGAAAAAAGCCCAATCTACCAATCTCCTACTGGTTTTTCTTTCCTCCATTTTTAATCTTTTTTTTAAAAGATTTTATTTATTTATTTGAGAGAGAGAGCAAGCAAGTTTGGGGAGACCTCAAGTCTCCAGAATTATATCCCGAGGTCTTCACAAGTCTCAAAGCCATATTTGCGAATAATCACTACACAATTAGTGTTCTCAGTTTTCTCTTCTTCAAAGTGGTCCCAGTCATGATTATGTCACAGGTTGTTGTGGGAGTTCAATGAAGTTATATATTGAAAAAAGACACCACCAGGCTGCATTGAAAGCTGGTTGATGAGCAAATCTCCATCTGCTAAGCGACTTTCTTTTGTATACCAGCCTTGGAACACATGCTGAGGGGGGAAAGGACTATTATAAACTGTAGAATTTGGTTTATCAATAGATAACCAGAACTACGAATGTCCACTCAAAAACGGTGAGAGCCCTTGAAATTAGAGGCCTCACAGCCCTCAGAACACCACGGGCTGAGCGCTCTTCACCTTTCTCAGAGATGTTGGTAAGACTATACCAGCAAACCACCTCCTGGCACAACCCACCTCAAAAGGACACCTCCATTTTTAGTAAATAAAATATCCACAGAGTCTAAATTATTCTAACAATAAGAATCAATGTAGAAGTCAGTACTAAATATTTATTGAGCACAGTGCTGAGTTTGTGCTCTCCCCAAGAAATGTAGAAAGTAAGATTTATAGCATACATCTGAAATGTTATTTAACAAGACAAGAATCCTCAGTGGAGGTCTGGAGGAACAGAGAAATGCTGGAGAAGTTCTGTGGTAGGAGGGCTCACAGCGGTGGCTCCCAGTGAGTCAAGGAGGCTTCACAGAAGCTGTGAAACTCTAGAAGTTGCCTCTGGTGGTGGGGATGCTGGTGGAGATGGCACAGGGGCAGCAAGGATTAGCGGGGAAAAGCTTGGGCTTTGGATCCAGGCTTTCTGAATATAAACCCTGGTCCTGGCTTTTCCTATTTCCATGATCTTGGGCAAATTATTTAACCTCTCTATGTTTCTGTTTTCTCATCAAAATGGACTTAATAACAGTACCTGTTCTAACAGGGCTATTGTGAAGATTAACATTTAAATTTTTCAAGTGCTCACAACAGTGCCTGGCACTCAAGTACTGTGCCGGTGTTTGCTAAACAAATTAAATAAGGATCTTGGAGTGCCTGACTTGACCCATATGAACCTGCTTTTTCAGAGCTCAATTCAAAAACACTCAGTGATGGAAAAGGGGAGCTTTTTTGAGTCTCCAAAACAGATGGGCTTGATTTTTCCTCCTGCTAAGATTGTTGGACTATTTCTAGACACATATGAAAACACTGAACTATAGAATGGTCTTGAAACTCGTGTTGCTTGCTCAGTGCTTTATGCAAGTTAAATTCTTGTAGATAGAACAGAAAGCAAATTTAGAATAATGCAGAATTCGAAAAGTCCAATTCCATGAGTCTGGTCCTGTGTGCGGTGAGCTGAGCTCACTGGTCTTTGATAATAATTGTTCCTTCTGGTGAGAGGAATTAGCCCTCCCAGGGCCCCAGGGTGTAACTGAATCTGTTACTTTTCCCAATGAGACGTTCTGAAAAAAGTTGTAGTTTTGGGGTCCTATGATTTAAAATGTTCTGCTCCCTTGTACCAAACATCATTTGGCATAAGTAGAATTAAATGAGCTCGCTTGTCTGCCTAAATTGCTATCACCCGAGTGCTGATTGGAAAGCGTACCTAAAGAGGAAGAGGATTTAAGTCGGCCATGGACGTGTGAGTACGAGGCTCTGAGGGAGGGCAACTTAGAGCCACGTAATTGTCAGCTAAGCCAACAAAGCTCTTCGAAGGGTTTCTTTCTAGCACCAAATTACAGACTGTCCAAACAGAGAAAATTAAATTAGACTGCTTATAAATTAAACGTCTTCCCCTAGCAAGATTGCACTGCCCTGAAGGAAGTGTTACTCTCAGGCAATCAGCAGCTTCGATAACATGACAGCTGGATCTGCCACAGAATTTATAAAGCCGTCCCAAAAGGTCGTCCTCTTCTCTCTGCCTGCCTCCCACCTCACTCACAGAGAATGAAATTGGCACCAGCAGACTGTTTGGAATTACAGTTGGTACAGACCCATCTGGGTATCAGATGTTTGGCTTGTTCATCCTTTCAGAGGTGGGCTTACAAGCTTGGTCTCCCAGATTTGTAGGAAGCCACAGTCACGGGGTGGTAGTAGGAGCGCCACCCAAAGATTGCCAAATTCCAAAATGTCTTCCCCACTGCTGTTGGGGTCAGATTGGAAATGCCGCTACTGGAGATCTGTGAGTTAGGTTAGGAAAGGGGTCAACAAACTTTTCCTGTAAAGGGCCAGGTTGTAACTAGTTTGGGTTTTGTGGACCATTGCACCATATAGCATGTGAAAGCAGTCATAGACAATCCGGACATGAATGGTTATGGCTGGGTCCCCGTAAAACTTTATTTACGGGGCACCTGGGTGGCTCAGTCGGTTAAGCATCTGCCTTCTGCTCAGGTCATGGTCCCAGAGTCCTGGGATTGAGCCCCGCATCCAGCCCCCTGCTCCGTAGGGAGCCTGCTTCTCCCTCTCCCTCCGCCTGCCACTCCCCCTGCTTGTGTGCTTTCTCTCTCTGTGTCTAATAAATAAATAAAATCTTTAAGAAAAAAACAAAAACAAAAACAAAAAAAAACCCTTAATTTACAGAAAGAAGCAGCTGGCCATATCTGGCCATCTTTGAAGCCAGAAAACAAAAGCAAACAAACAAACAAAAACAAAGAAATGAAAAAAAAGGCTACTTACATTAAAAAAGAAAATTAGAGACATATCAGATTTCTTTGTTACAAACCTGGAAGCTAAGAAGGTGGTGGAATTATGTGCACACACTTGTGAATTCCAAGATTTCTATAACCAGTGAAGTTATCCTTCACCTGTGGGGGAAAAGGAGACTATGTTCAGATACGTGGAGCTTCAGAAAGTATACCACCAAAGAACTCTTACCAAAGACCTGAGGAATTACTTCAGCCAAATGAAAATTAGGTCAGATCAAGAACTCAAGATGGGGAAAGACAATATAAGAAAAAATGATGAATAATGGCCTGCAAAATGTAAAGTAAAATTTAACTGAATAATGATAATAAATCCTATGTTAAAAATGAATTTTTGTAAAAGACTAGCTTTACTTTAAAAGAAAACTTAATAATGTCCTGCATTAAAAGCAACCATAACCAAAAGAGTCTGACACTGGTATATTATCAGCAAAATGTCTCATTGAAATCTAGATATTGTTAGGCATCACTCAAATCTAAAACACAGAAAGAAAGGCAAGTTCCAATGGAGACATATATGATAAAGGTAGCGCTACAAGCCAATGGGTAAATGATGGATAATTCAATATAGCCTGGAAACAACTGGCTAGCTTTTCAGGAGAAACTAATGAAGGACTTCTGTCTCATCATATATACAAAAATAACTTACTGAAGGTTTGAATATCTGTGTAAGTTCAAAATATCAGAGGAAAATATAGGCAAATATTTGTTCAACTTTGAGGGGGAGGAGGCCCTCCTAAACAAGATAAGAAATTAAGTATGTTTTTATTAGAAGATTAATAGGTTTGAATCTCTGAAAATATAAAGTCTATGTGGAAATAGCTCAGATAAAAGAGCGAGAGCAAATATTCAGAAGAGTACCCCCAGATGAACTCAGAATGCAACAAAAACATGAGGGAAAAACAAAACAAAACAAAACATTTTAATAGGTCCTGACAGGTCTGCCTCTAACTGTAGGATTATTTCATCCATGCACATAACGTAAACTGATTCAAAAGAGCTAACTGCACTCGTAAACAAACAAAAAGGTGCAGTAACAAACAACAACACATACTACATATGTAAATGTTCTTTTTCTCCCTAAGTGAGCATCAACGGGTACTTCTGGGGTCCTACGGACTCTATGAAAGAAACCATCTAAGCTCCTAGAATTGGACCTATAAAGACAACCCCCGCCACACTCTGACGCACACTCACGCATACATACTCCCCCGCATAAATTAATAATGCAGAAAAAAAAAAATCACCAGATGTGAAAAAGCTCTGAAGGACCAACCTGCGGGGTGAGATTAAATGTCTCTCTGTGGAACCAACTAACAAGAAAGAGAAACCAATAATAGAAAATCTTTTTAAAAAAGGGGGGGGGCCGCCTAGGTGGCCCAGTCGTTAAGTGTCTGCCTTAGGCTCAGGTCATGATCCCAGGGTCCCTGGATGGAGCCTTCCATCGGGCGAGCCTGCTTCTCCCTCTCCCACTCCCCCAGCTTGTGTTCCCTCTCTCGCTGTCTCTGTCAAATAAATAAATAAATAAATCTTAAAAAAAAAACAAAAAAAAAAACAAGAGAAACCAAGCTCTTGAAATGATGACTACATAGGATCAATATAATTCCTTAGGGTCCTGCGTAATAAAAGGGGGACAAAGTAAGATCAGAAAAGACTGGATTTCTATAAAAGTTTATTTTTAAATTGGAGGTGGTGGACAGCAGACTGACTAACTAGTTCAGAGAAACAGCTCAGGTATTAGAAAATCAAATCAAGAAAGTCTCATATTCTGAGACAAGCAAGCACTGAGAAAATACAGTATCCACATATCTTTCCTAATTAAGTTCAGTGAAGAAATACTACAGCTGAATAATAAGTTAATAAAAATAATGCACTAAAGAATAAGGAAGATATATAAAATGATGACAAATAAAGTCAATAAATCATAATTTTTATACAAGTAATGGTTGAAAAAATGGTTATAAAACAGTGAAAACATTAAAATTCTTGGAATTTCACATTTTCTTGACATTCTTGAGTAAGGAAGAATAAAATTGTGTTTATATATACATCATGATCTGTTTACTCCTATAAAATCTGGTTGGTAAGTTTGGGAGACAAAGGAATTAAAATTTTTCTAAATGTATCAGCCTCTATGGAAAACATTAGAAGATTCTATTTCTCGTTTTTAAAGAAGCACAGATTTTTTTTTTTACGATTTTATTATTTTTTAAAGATTTTATTTATTTATTTGTCAGAGAATTAGAGAGCACAAGCAGGGGAAATGGCAGGCAGAGGGAAAGAGAAGCTCCCTGCTGAGCAGAGAGCCCCATGCAGGACTTGATCCCAGGACTCTGGGATCCTGACCTGAGCCAAAGGCAGAGGCTTAAAGGACTGAGCCACCCAGGCATCCCAAGAAGCATAGATTTTTTTTTTTTTTAAAGATAGCTAACAGAAAAAGGAAATGTATTCTTCCAAATCAGAGACTGTATTATTTCCAAATAAAATTTGAGTGATAAAATAAATAAGATGAAAAGGAAAAGCATAATCGAAGATGCACAGAAAACAACGAAACAGGTGGACAGCAAATAAGGGTGAGAGAAATGGGTGAATTTAATTTTTTTGTTAAAATGAACTGATTTCTTTATAAAATAAATTAATTTTAAGAAGAAAACTGACAATATATGTTTGGTTATTAAAATCAATAGTAATAGGCTAAATTTTCTAATTTAAAAACAAAAATTTTAGATCAGTTTAAGATGCACACCTAAAATAAAATGACTTACAACCATACTTCAATTAAAAAAAAAAAAGCATGACTTAAAAAAGTTAAAATAAAAGAGAGGGGCAAACATATGTAGAATAGAAAGAAACCAAAAAGAATTTGTCTACAAAAGATTCTCTGTTATTAAAAATCCATTACCCCAATTCAGAAGCAACCTGATGTCCAGGTGCAAGGGACTGGTAAATAATTTCTGGCACATTCATATGATGGAAGACTAAAGGTTATGTTGACATTTAGTGTTAAGTTAATAAAGTGGATCTCAAAACAAAGTTATACTGACACCAATGTGAATGACATTTCGAAAATAGACATCCTCCCTAGATCCTGCACTTCGGAGAAAAGCAGCTTGAGTTGGTTCTTTGCATTGGAAATTGCATGGTGGAGTGGACCCGGTCATACTACTCTCTCCCCAGCTGATGGAAGCCTCCACGCAAGAGCTCCAGGTAAATGGACACAGGTGGGGTATGAAAAAAGACAGCAGCATAGAGGTGGCTTGAAATGAACTTGACCCCAAAGTGATGGAGAAATGTTCCACTTGGAGGGCACCAAACAAACACAATCAAATCTCTCTTTCAGGAAGTAGAAATGTTAAAAGCATTTACTGAACTGGGATTAGAGGTGCAAAGAGAAAGCCCCAGTCGGCTTCTCCACTTGGCCTTGCAAGCACTTGGATCTGTAATGACCATACTGCTGGGAAACAGCTTCTCTCATGACCCACATCCCTGTGTACCCCTGAAACAAATCTGCGATGTTTCTTCTTTGAGACTTTACAGAGCTTGATATATATGTATGCAAAATATAATCTCATTGTTTATATGCATAAAGGAAGAGCGGGACATCTATGCGGTAAGATGTGTGGTTAACTCTACTAGAGTTGCTCTTGCTCTTTATTTCCTTCTTGTTGTGTATCTGTATTGCCTAATTTTTCTATAATGAATATGCCCCATCTACAATAGGATAATAATAAAAGTTACTTCAAAATTAAATTAAATTTAAAGGCAAACTAATTTTATAAGCAAACAACATGCTTTCTGTGCAATTTGGTAATGTGCATATATAAACTTTCAAATTGTTCATAGTCTTTGACCTAGTCATTCCGCTTCTGGGAATCTACTCTAAGAAAATTCGATCCAGAAAAAGCTTTACGTACAAAGTTGTTTATCCAAGCATTATTTATAATAGTTCAGAACGGGAAGCAACTGAAATATTCACTGAATAAAGTTTGGAAATGCCCCTTAATGGAATATCATGGAGTAAAAGATAATGCAAAGGGTTTGTAATAACATAGAAAACTCTTTATGGAAGGGTGAAAAATCACAACTAAGGTTAAGTACTATTTCTATAGGAAAGATTATATAAACTACATATTTAAAAAATAAAAAGAAAAGAAAAGAGAAGTGATAGGCATCAAAGTCTTTCTTTCCCCTTGAAATTTGATTGTAACAGTTCTCTTCCCCAATGGTGAGATCAGATAAACCTTGAGGTACTTAACACACTCAGTCAGTGATCAAGTGTCTGCACAGAAATACAAAGCCTCCTGAGCAAACACCATACCCGTGCAGTGCCTAGTTCAGCCGCGTTGACTGGTGGACACTACTTGTAGATGTCCAGTGCTCTTTAGGAACGGGAAAGAGAGAACAAGGGGAAGAAAAAAAGTAAAATCCCCTAGGGACAGTGTGTCATCTTGCCCCAAAGCTTAAGAATGCTACCTGAAGAGAAGGTTTGGCCCTCATGGAGTGAGGAAAGGAGTAGAGGCTTATTTAACTGGTCATTTTGGAGACTTGCTCCCCAGGTATCCTTAAACTCCTATGTCCCGTTCGGTTCATAAATATTCATTAAGTAATCATTCATTCATTCAGTCACTTATTCAGCTGTACTTGACTATCTACTACATGGCATACATCGTGGTAGGCTGATTATTCCCGTCCTCCCCATGATGAGAAGTCAAATTTAAATCAAGATCTTATACAATAGGGGCACCTGGGTGGCTCCGTCAGTGAAGCATCTGCCTTTGGCTCAGGTCATGATCCTGGAGTCCCCAGACTGAGTCCTGCATTGGGCTTTCTGCTCAGCGGGGAGTCTGCTTCTCCCTCTGACCCTCACCCTGCTCGTACTCTCTCTCTTTCGCTCTCTCTCTTTCTCTCAAATAAATAAATAAAATCTTAAAAAAAAAGGATCTTATACAATATTTGAACAGTGACAGGATATTTGATAATTATAAGAAACTCATTAATTTTTGGCAGTGAGAGTATGAAAATATTTTGTGGATTTTTTTTAAATAAAGAGTCCTTATTTTCCAGAGGTGTAGACTAAGGTCTTAGAATATGATATTTGGGAGGAAGTAGGACACTATAAAAGATAGAAAAGATAAAAGGTGCATATACTGTTAATTGTCAAAGCAGGAGGAGGAGATGGGGTTCGTTATATTTTCTCTACTTTGTGCATGCTTCAAAATTTTCATAATAAAATGGTTTGTTATGAGCACCAAGAAAACTAGATGCCATTAAACAAAAATAATTGCCCAGAAACATGAAACGTTACGAACTGAGATGAGTATTTTGGAAAGAAAAGAACACAGAATTAGGAAAATGAATAGCAGGGAGCTTGGCCTAGATGGAGGCATGAAGGATGCCTGAATTAGTGACTCCTGGACTCACACAAGGAGGAGGAACTGTTAATCTGATGAAATAACGGAGGGGCTGAAACATTCTAAGCAGTGAAACCTGCCTGTGTCCAGACCCCTGGGTGGAGGACTGCATGGAATGTTCTAGAACTGAAAGAAAGCTGGGATATGAAACACAATGGCACAAGCTAAGTGAGATTAGCTGTAGAGGTCAGACACAGTCAGACCATGCAGGGAGGGCTTTAGAACAACCAGAGGATATGAGTTCTTGCCCTAAGAACAATAAGAAGCCATTAAAGTTTGGGGGCATAAGATCCTATATGCATTTTGCAAAGATGATTACCTTGGCTACAATAAAGAGAATAAATGAGGGTGGTGGGCTGTGAGGGGGGTGTGCTACGCACACAGGAAGGCCAGTAAGAAGCTATTCTAATAGTGCAGGTAAGAGATTATGATAGCTTTGTGGTTTGGATGGAGATGGACAGAGGGAGCTGGCGTTGAAAAACGTTTGGGGGTTATGGCCACAGAATTTAGTGATGAATTACATATGGGGGACTAGGGAGAAGGAGAGTTTCAAGAATGACTGGCCTGTGGGGTGTGTGGGTGGCTCAGTCAGTTAAGTATCTGACTCTTAATTTTGGTTCAGGTCATGATCTCAGGGTCGTGGGATCGAGCCCTGCAATGGGCTCCGAGCTGGGTGTGGAGCTTGCTTGGGATTCTCTCTTTCCCTCTCCCTCTGCTCCTTCTTCCCCTACATAAAAGAAAAAAAATAAAAAGGAATGACTGGTCTAGCACTTTATGCTACAAGGATGAGTGACAGAATATTCCATCTTAAAAGATTTTAGAGTCGGGGGTGGAGGGAAATAAGCAGTTTGACCTAATATGGTAAATGCTAAGATAGAAGTAAGTCCAGAGCTCCTATGGGAACACAGAGGCTGGGAATAAACTCACACAACCTGGGGGTCAGGGAACACTTCCCAGGAAATGCCCAGTTCAGCCAAATCTAAAATATATGAATGAGGATTGGTAGGAAAAGGAAGATAGAAATGGTATTCCAGCAAAGGCAACAGTATGAACCAAGAAAGAGAGCACAAAGCACAGCATGAAGTGCAGGGTGGAGATTCCTTGAGGAAGGGAACAAGTGAGATTCCTAAGGCACAGCATTTATGGAGGTGCACTTAAATGATCCCAAGAGTCAGCACCTCTTAAATTCCCACCCTAACAATGGGCCTACTTTCTGGTGCATGGGTCTAAGGTGGAGAGCCGTAGGAAGTAAGGGAGCAGAGGTGGGATAGTTGTGTAATAGAAAGCTCAGACTTCATTCTGCAGGAATAGGAGAACGTCAAAAGGCATCATGCATGCGACTTAAAGGTCAGTTTTATAGTTTTGATAAATCTCTCTGATGTAGAATGGACAAGGACACGAGACTAAGTAAAGACCGGGAGATGCGTTCACATGCTATTGTCTCATAATCCAGGGGCAGATGGTAATGGCTTGGTGAGCATGACAGTATGAGAGAGAAGTTTACATATTCCAGGGACATTTAGGAACATTTGGAAAAAGGTGAGTCAAAGGTAACCCAGGTTTTGCAGCTGGATAAATGAATAGATGTTGATACCACTTAATTGAGATTCTCTATATGCCTGTCAAACACATGTTCATTTGCTCAGAAAGCCACTGTACGATGCATACAACCATCATATTTCCTAATTATACTGCTCCAATTTTCGGAAAACAAAACAAAACAAAACAAAAACAAAACCCCCAAACTCTGCACATTGTCTAGTTTCTGAACCATAGCTTTTTCCTGAAATATTATGACCATGAATACTTCCAAGACTTGAGTTGAATTTTAAAAGCAGTAGATGGTGGAACGTAGTTATTTTCAGCATGAAAGAATTATTTTTCTTTTTATTTATTTATTTTTTATTATTTTTCTCTTTAACACAAAAAATGATAGGATTGTGACTACAAGCTCTGGGAGATCAGGTAGCATGTCCATTTTATTTACAACCATTTTCCCAGAAGTTCCTGGTATGGAGAAGTTACTCGTGTATATTTATGGAATAAAAGAACAGTATTTTAAGTTAGTAGGGTCAGTTAGGCTTTCTGTGAAGCTAGTTGACCCAAAATTCAATGGTTAACAACAACCTAGAAGGAACTCTGTAGTTGCCATTTTCTTACTCCTGGCAGTAGCTAGCACAGGGCACTCTGCAAAAGCACTCAAATGATGTTCATTTCATTGCTCTTATGCCTTGAAGATATGATACTATATCTATATTATTCTTGTTCACATTCCTGTAAGTCAGTCAGGTCAATTGATTGACACTGGATTCAGCTAGGGTTTGTGCCAAGGCATGGACAGCATTCTGGTCATCAGCACAAACATATTTCAGGCCTCTGTGTCATATGTGTGAATATCCCATTGGCTAAAGAAAGTCAGATGGTCAAAGCCAAGACAAAGAGCACAGAGAATCCTTTGAAAGAGCTACAAAGTCATATGGCAATATGGATGCAGAGGGGAGTGAAGACCTGGAGCTGCCCATACTCTTGCACAGTAATCCATGTCCCTCCTACTTGAAAAATATTCTCACTCCCATCCCAAGACCTTCAAACTCTTATCCAGTCATGGCATCAAGCTCCAAGTCCAGGATCTTATTATCTATATCAGGTCTGATTTGCTTTCTCTTCATCTACAGATCATTTTTTTTTTCACACTTAAAAAAATCAAACCTTTCATTTTAAGATATTTTGAGGTATTTCATTTTTAATTTTAATTTGTTTTGTTTTGCTTTGGGATTGTAATTGTTAATTTTATATGTCAACTTGATTAGACCATGAGGTGCCCAGATATTTGGTCATATATTATTCTTGGTGTTTCCTTGAGGGTGTGCTTTTGGATGAGATTAACATTTAAATTTGAGTAAAGCCGATTGCCCTGTCTAATGTGGGTGGGCCTTATCCAGTCAGTTGAGGGACAGAATAAAATAAAAATGCTGAGAGAAAACTCCGCCTGCCTGACTGCCTTTGAACTGACATATCAGCTCTCCCTCAATCTCAAGCCTTCCAGTCTTCACAGTGGGACTACACCATCTGCTCTCCTGGGTCTCCATTTTGCTGACTCACCCTGTGGATCTTCACAGTAGTGTGATGTGCCAAGGGTACCTGAAATCTCACAGAGAAAATTCTGCATCTCCTGGGAGCACCCATTCTAGTCAATGGTAAGTAATTTTTAAACTGATTTTTACATTAATACAGATGGATAGATTATGGAGTAGAATGTGATATGTATTTTTTTAACCTAAAACAATACTTCAAAGATATGCCATGCCCACTGCAGTCATTTGGGGGTCACACGTGCAGATCCTCTGAATTACAGAATAATCTTTTCTGCCCTCGGAGGTGCGTTGGTCAAAACTTTGAGAAACACCACTAGTTACCACCAAGTCTGCTATTCTCCATCTCCTTGTTCATGGCATTCCTTGAGGCCACAGGCTTTGCAGTTGCCATTTTATTATTCTTCACGGTGGCTAACACAGGGCATTCCACTGATGTTGGTCAAATTGCTCTGGCCTGGCTGATATAATCCTCTATCTGGATTTCTGATAAAAGAGTCAGACAAACCTCAATTGAATCCTGACTCTGCCCCTCATAGTAATGTGACCTTGAGCAAACAACTTAACTTCTCTGAGTTTCCATTTCCTTATCTATAAAATCTAGGATATAATGCCAATTGCATGGAGTTATTTGTAAGATTTAAAAGAAAATACTGTATAAAGAACCCACCACAATTTGTGCTATAAAATAGGTACTCAACTAATGAGAGTTGTTACTGTCATCATAATGACATGGGGGACACTGATGATGTTAGCTTAATCTTACCAACTGGAAGAAATAAGGAAAGCTGTAAACAAATTAACAATAATGATTAGGGGAGGACTTTCTAAAAAATAAATACTTTTTTTGCTCAATATCAAATCTTTATTTTATTCCATGTAATAGAAAGGGTAAAGCAAAACTGATGTCTGCTCCAAGTTCACTAACATATACTCACGTAAGCAAACGAAATCAATATTTTCTTTCCTAAATGTAAGTATTAAATAGAAATCTCAAAACTTGCTCATATTTTCTAAGTTAATTATGAATCAGATATAATCAGTGATGTTATAGGGAAAACACTAAAAATAAAAACAAATGTGTCTACGGGGAGAAGGCTTTAAACAGAGCCATGAGAAATGAAAACCACTAGAGTCATTTTTCTCTGTCTTTTTCAGTAAGGGCATTTTAAGATGCTTTTTTGTAAGGCTTATTATTATAGAAGAGTGATAACATGAAAAAAATCTCTCAGATCCAGAGCATCTAATGAAAACATACACCATCTGTTGTCAGTACAACAAGGATGCCTGCAGCCACGTCCTGGAAAGGGGTGGTTCTCGGTCACCCTCTGTATCTGTTTAGCCTGAGAGAATATCACATTCACCCCAGTCTATTAATGAGGGCCACACTCTCCACATCACCAACCCATCCAGGCTTTAATCAGAAATTTTCACTTCCCAGTGGCTCATGTCTGTGAGTACACTGTCACTGGACAATGCTTTCAAATGTACCTTTAAGCCTATGCTTCCTAATAATTTAGGACGATTTTCCTGACAGCAAGGGTGTATTTCTGCACCTGTCCAGGCAGGAGCCTGCTCCTGGAAAGGACTGTCCACTGAGAAGATACCCACAGTTTTCCAGGATGGAATAGCACAGGCCCTTCCTAATAAAACAAATTCATGGGTCTCAATGAATGTCAAACATGGCCTATTTGGGAAACTTGACCATAAATAGCACTGATTTTTTCCCATCTGAATTCCGAATCAAGTCTGGGGTTTGTGACCTGACTTAGGTAAGGAGAAACAATGGGCTCCCTGATACTGAAACGCCAAGTTAGACTCATCCCCTCAGCCTCAGGCTGGACAGGCCCTCCTGAGGCCGCCTCAGGGCCTGAACTATGAAGTTTGTGGTGTGGAGGAGTAGAGCAGAAGCTCGTGGGCTGTTTATTCTCAAAAGGAACAGGGTGAGGAAGGGCAGGTCCTCAGTCAGGTCTCACCAACCCGAGCAATCACCCACTCCCCTGTGTGTGGAAGTAGAGTGAGACCGTGGGTGTTAAGCTGGTGGGGCTACCTCCAGTAGAAAGAAAATCTAAGAAGTGAGAAACACCTTTGTCCCTCTTGCCAGGGCCTCTCAACCTCAGCACTATTGGCAGTTTGGACCGGATTCATCTTTGCTGTGGCGCTGTCCTGCACATTGTAGGATCTTTAGCTGCGTCCTTGAATACTAATAGCACACAATCTCCCCACTCTGAGTTGCAACAACAAAAAATATTTCCAGGCATGGTCAATTCCCCCTGTGGGGGTGGGAGCAATACTGGCCTAGACTCCGGTTCTATTTGTTATAAACTGGTTCATTCTGAACTCTTTTGTTGAGCACTCACTATGGGCCAGGCTGAGGGGAAAGACAAAGAAGATCTGGGGCTGGCCTTAAATAGCTGTGTCTAGTTGACTCACAGAGATGTGTGTAAGAAGAAATTTGATGGAGCACACAAATGTTTAACCATTCCCCAGCAATACTGGCCTTGGATCAGGAAAACCCGGTTTGACCATGTGGATGTTGACCTATCATGCCTTCCGTGACAAACTGCCTCCTAGAAAAGCAGACATTTCTTTTCAGGTCCTTCAATTCCTGTTTTGAGAATGACTACTGTATCTGGCTTGACATTCAGAATATATACCTACAGCCCATGAAATTTGTTTTCTCCCTGAGTAATGGGGCTCTTCCACCCTCTGTCTCCACGGCATCTGTGAGATCAAAATCATTTATTTCACGACAAATATTAAGGCCTGGGCAACTTAATCTTGACAAAAGGCAGAATCTCTAGGGAAAAATGCAGAGAGTTTAAACAAAAATAACTGACTAATGCCTTCATACCAGTACTTGTGACTTTTATGTACCAAATATATTGAACTGATATGATTGTTATACTTAGGATACCACTTCAAGTAGTCATTTTTAAGGAAGTAAGTTCCTATTTCCATGATTCAAATTTCATGGCAAATGGGGGTGGCCTCAATGTAAAACCTCACAGGGAAATGTTTTCCATGGTATCTTTTCCACAAAAGGTGTCAGATATCTGGGTTACCAAGGATAGGGGTGTTTGGGTCTGACTTTTAAAAAATAATTTTAGAAGAATAGGAAGGAAAATGATGTCTTTTTCTAATAGGAGCTCTCACATTTTCTAGGGCACAGGTCATTTTCATGAAAGATTCCCCTTGAGCCTTCCTACTTTTCGATACATAGAAGCATCACCAGGAAAAATGGGAATATGGCTCTTGTTTTTAAAAGGATGCTAAACTGGAGAAAGGGAAGGACAGGAGACTCAACAGGAATCAGGACACCCGAGCTGTAGACCCAGGTCTACTTCTGTCTGTGAGATGATCTTTCCAGTACAGCTGACCTTTGAACAACACAGATTTGAAATGTGAGGGTCCCGTTGAACTGAATTGAAAAAATTCAACACATACAGTACAGTACTGGAAATGTATTTTCTCTTATGGTTTTCTTAATAGAATTTGCTTTTCTCTAGCTTACTTTACTGTTAGAATACAGTGTATAATACATACAACATATAAAATATGTGTTAATCAACTGTTTATGTTATTGGCAAGGCTTCTGGTCAACAGTAGGCTATTAATAGCCAAGTTTTATGGGAGTCAAAAGTTATATGTGGATTTTTAACTGCACATGGCATTGGCACCCTTAGCCCCCTGTGTTGTTCAGGGTCAATTGTAATTTCCTGTTACAATATTAAGGTCTAGAAACAAGATTCACTGTCTGAGGTGTGTGTGTGTGTGTGTGTGTGTGTGTGTGTGTGTGTGTGTGTGTGTGTGTGTCTGTGTGTTTACTTTAAAATAAAGGGTTTGGGCAAGATAAACTCTAAGTTCTCTTAAAGTTCTGAAATTCTACGACTTTAAGAAAATAACATTTTAAAATATTGCTAATGAATAATTTTATTCATTCAATGACATTTACTGATTGTCTACTCTGCACTATGCTTAATTTCAGATACTAGGGCTACAACTAAAGGGAATTGTTTATTGAGGCATGAAAATACATATAGATACTTTCTCATGACAAATATCAAGGCTTTAAAAGGCTTTTTAAAGAATCTCTTAATGGCGTCTGCTTTATTTTTTAATAATTTCCATATTTAAAGGAAAGTTTAGGAATTTACCTGTAACCCTTAGCTATCTTGAAATATGGACATAGGTCTCTTCCTCAATCTTAATAGTAGAGCTACTAGAATGAGCTAGAATAAACTCTGGAAGGCAAAAGGATGGAGCAGGGTAGGGCCAAGCCTATACCAGCCTGCGATGCCCAGGGTTCACTGTCCCATTTTACCTGTATCCTCCCAACACTCGCTCTGTGTATTCATCTAGGAAATACTGATAATCTTTCCACCAACAGAAGACATGAACAGACATTTTTCCAAAGAAAGACAGATGGCCAATAGACACATGAAAAGATGCTCAACATCACTCATCATCAGGGAAATGCAAATCAAAACCATAATGAGATATCACCTCACACCTGTCAGAATGGCTAAAATCAAAAACACAAGCAACAACAGGTGTTGGAGAGGATGTGGTAAAAGGGAAACCCTCTTGCAATGTTGGTGGGAATGCAAACTGGTGCAGCCAGTCTGGAAAACAGTACAGAGTTTCCTCAAAAAGTTAAAAACCAAATCACCCTATGATCCAGCAATCACACTACTGGGTCTTTACCCAAAGAATACAAAATTACTAATTCAAAGGGATTTATAGCAGGATTATTTACAATAGCCAAATTATGGAAATAGTCCAGGCATCTATTGATTGATGAATGGATAAAAAAGATTATATAATGGAATATTATTCAGCCATAAAAAAGAATGAAGTCTAGCCATTTGCAATGACATGGATGGAGCTACAGAATATTATGCTAAGTGAAATAAGTCAGTCAGAGAAAGACAAATACCATATGATCTCATTCATGTGGAATTTAAGAAACAAAACAAATGAGCAAAGGGGAAAATAGGAGGGGGGGCAAACCAAGAAACAGATTCTTAACTATAGAGAACAAACTGATGGGTACCAGAGGGGAGGTGGGTGGGGGATGGGTGAAACAGGTGATGGGGATTAAGGAGTGCACTTGTCGTGATGAGCACCGGGTGATGTAAGGAATGTTGAATCACTGTATTGTACACCTAACATTAATATTACACTGTAAATTAACTAACTGGAATTTAAATAAAAACTTTTTAAGATTTATTTACAAAAAGAAAAGAAAAAAGAAAATCTCCCCACCAAACATCTACACACATGCACACACACACACACACACACACACACACACTGTGCTCCACCTGCATACACACATGGGCCTGAGATCCCAAAATTGGCTAGCTAAATCACAATGAAATGCTAAAGAGAAGGCATCACTTTTCTGAACTCCAAAGACTGAATTTCACTGAATATATAGGCAAACATTTGAAATCCCAAACTCCAATTGCCCTGATATAGAAAGCATGGTGTACTTAGCATAAAAAAACAGTAAAAATTATTCCTAGTCAATAATAGTGAATCTTTCTTGGAAATCTTGGTTGATATCTGGCTTATTAGATAATCCTGGAATTTAACATGTTATTCAGTATTGAGTTCAACATTTTTAAGTAATAACTAAAGTTGATCTTTCTTGTTGAACAACAGGAGATTGGTGGCTAAGATTGGAGAAAAAAGTTATTAGTTGTAGAGTTTTACTTGCAATATAAATTACTCTCCTTTTGAATGCTAAGATCCTTGAATGTTCTCCTACGATGCATTTATTAAATGTTCTTTATCATATCCAGGAGATAGTACTGTGGGTGTGTGTTTCTTTCCAGTGGAATGAGACAGTATTAAGAGGGACAAAAGAAAGTTTATTGTTCCCCTACCAATGCCCCCAAAGAGATTCCTAGAGATCTCAGAATAAATAAAGGAATAATCGTTTACTTTTCAGTGAAGACTGGGTATAATTTATTTTTTGAGATTTTGCTTAATTCGAACCCCTAACTCCATTGTTAATCCCTGTCAGTTTCCCCTGTAATCACAATCTGTTGAAATGTCAAACAGATGGGAGGTAGTAAAGTCTTTTTAAATTCTGTTGGTAGGCTAGTTTTTATTCAGGCAATCTGAATTTCACCAAAAGGCAGAAAGATGGAGGAAAGGAATCAAATAGACCAGACACAGGGAACGAGAGTACAACTGGGAGAAACCCATAGGCCAACATGGCATTCCTGAGACCTATTTGCTACTTTTCCTCGATCCTGTGCTCAGGGATCCTTAGCGCAGTTTCAGAATCCTTCTCAACCCAGGAAGCCAAAACCACTCGATAATCCTGGGCACTAGAGATGAAACCCATTTCTCGTTTTTTTTTTTTCCTTTGGAATAGGATTTATGGGATAAAAGATGAGAAATCATGGACAACTGAATCAGATATATTTCTGAATAGTCTCTAAGCAGGTGGCCTAGAAGGCCTGATTTGAAAAATGCCTTAGACATAAATTTTACAAATGAGGAAGCTAAGTTTCAGAAGCCTGTTCCTTGACAAACACCAACATAATTGATGACAACCATAAATAGCATGTTTCAATGGCATCACATGTCTACCATCCCACCCATCAATCAGAAGCATGCATCTGCATTTTAAAATATGCTTATAATTGCTTATTATTCAAGTTTACTGTTGGAAAAGCACTCGTGGTCCTATATACTGTGAGTAATTGAGTCTCTACAATATATTGTTAAATGATTTGCATGATCTGGACCCCAAGGTCCTAGCATGACATTTCTCTCTTTTCTCATTACATACATTCACAGCATCCAAAGACATGACAGAGGCCCCAACTGTGATGCCTTGATCACTGCCAGGCCAAAGGCATTGAAGCCATGCTTGTCGCAATTCTCTTTGGCCAAGTTGGACACATGCTAAAATGGATACAAGGATCCCAAAGCAATTGCCTTGTAGGACACTTAAATGCGGGCAAGTGAACACAAGGTGGACAAGGGAAAGCTTTCAAGAACCTTGAAATTGAATTTGGAGTCACTAATATAGCTGGGAAATGATAGCGCTGAATGTCTCAAGGTCACTTGCTACAGAGAAGGGGCCTTTATTTCAAAGAAATTGCCTTGTCTGCCAAGATAAAAAGGAGATATATACACAGCAAAGAAAAGGAACAGCTGCTACAGAGCACTACCAAGGGAAAGGCGGCAAAACAAATCATCAGTGGGAAAGGGAATGAGGAATGCCACACATTTCTTCTATCATTGGGCAAGAAGAGCTCTTCTTCTGACTCAGAGGACAAAAAGTAGGCTGGCTCCAAATGGCTGTTTAGGCCCAGTAGGACCATTTCCACGAATGGGAAAAGCTAGAGAATAATACGATTTTCTCCACTGTGCCAGATCAATGGCTATATCGCACCTGCTGCAGCTGGAAAGGCTGAAGCATTCTGGAACCATTTTAGACCACATGGTCCCCACAGTCAGGGGGTACTCCCAGAAACACCACTTCCTCCTACCTGTGGATCAGACATCCAGCAAACTCCAGGAGGCAATATAAATAGACTAAAATCTCCCTTGTTTCTGGAGGGGAACTTAAGACACTGCAGAACCAATATTTTCCTCTTCTGCTTTCTTCTAGAACTTTTAGAGTTTTAGGTTTCACATTGAGTCTATGATCTGTTTGTTGTTGTTGTTGTTTTTTTTAAGATTTATTTATTTTTTAGAAAGAGAAAGTACGCACAAGTAGGGGTAGGGGCAGAGGGAAAGAATCTCAAGCAAATTCCCCACTGAGCAGGGAGCCTGGCACAAGGCTCCACCCCACAACCCATGACATCATGACCTGAGCCAAAACCAAGTGCTGGGGGCTTAACTGACTGAGCCCCTGGGCACTCTGTGTCTATGATCTGTTTTGAGTAAATTTTTTACATAGAGAGTAAGATCTGGATCACAGTTTGAATTTGGACGTGGATATCCAATTGTTCCAGGATCGTCTGCTGAAAAGACTATCCTTTCTCCAATGAATTGCTTTTCAACTTCAAAAGAAATCAATTAACTCATATATGTGTGCCTATTTCTGGATTCCATTCCATTCCTCTCATCTCTACCATTATCCTTTTGCCATTACAGCACTGGCTTGATTATTGTCGCTTACAATAAGTCTTGAATTCAAGTAATATGAGTTGTCCAACTTTATTCTTTTGCAAAAATGTTCTATTTTAGGGGCCTGGGTGGTTCAGTCAGTTAAGTGTCTGCCTTCGGCTCAGGTCATGATCCCAGGGTCCTGGGATTGAGCCCCTCATCGGGCTCCTAGCTCAGCAGGGAGCCTGCTTCTCCCTCTGCCTACCACCCCCCTTTCTTGTGTGCTCTCTCTCTCTCTCTAATAAATAAGATCTTTAAAAAAAATTTGTTCTATTTTAGTTCCTTTGTCTTACCATATGCATTTTAGAATTAGCTTATTGATTCCCACAAAAAAAAAAAATTCTGCTGGGACTGTTGGTTGGAATTACATTGAATTCAGTTTCAGTGCCAATTGAAAACTATAGAGTTTTTTGCTTAACCTCCTTGTAAATGTTTTTTTTTTTCCCTTCCATACCAATCACCTGGTTCTCTTAGACACAGAAGATGATAGAATTAAAACATTCCATAATTATTCATTACCTTTATTCCACATTACACACATACTCTCTAAATAATAATGCTCATACTATCACCACCAATATAATTATTGGTAACAAAACTTTTTGCTTTTCTCTCTGTTCTCCTCCCATTTTTATAATCTACTATAGCTACGTTTTCTGAATGTATATATAGTCATCCCATCATAAACACTCTCCCTTAATTAAGAATATTTTTCCCTGGAGCAGCTGGGTGGCTCAGTTGGTTAAGCATCTGCCTTTGGCTCAGGTGATGATCCCGGAGTCCTGGGATCAAGCCCTGCATTGGGTCCCTGCTCAGCGAGGAGTCTGCTTCTGCCCCTCCCCCAGGCTCATTCTCTCCCCTCTCCCTCTCTCTCTCTCATTCTGTGTCAAATAAATAAATAAAATATTTTTAAAAAGAATATTTTTCCTTAAAGGCACATTTTAAATCCATTTAATTCAACTTAGTTACACTTTGAATCCTCCAGAAATGATTTTAAGCTGCTTTAAAAAGAGGAAAACACAGTTGAGAAAAAAGGAAGACAAATATGCTAACCATAGTGTAAATATGTGCTGTAATTAAGCACAATATTTGGGTCTGTGCATCCTAACAGCCAAATTGAAGATGGAAATGTGACAGGTTACATAAATTGGGGGTTGTCTTTAGAAAATCTTTATTTTATTTTGTTTTTATCCCCCAGACTCAATGCCAAAAATATATTTTTTCATATTGTATTCATAGGAGACACATTTGAGGTGTATAACATTCTCAACGAGGGTTTCACAGAAATGCAAAAGTGAAATTTATATGGAAAAAAAGTTCAAAACATAATACTGAAGTGCAAAGTAGTAAGACTGAGTGATCTTTTAGGGAAAGATTTTTTCTTACACTCCGTTTTTAAATACCTTGCTAGGTACTTAATGTAGCTGTCACTATCTCTCCCCTTCCCCTTTCTGTATCCTACTCTCTGTATTATATGTATATATTATAATTCTGCAGAGAACTATAATATTATATATTTGCTTTCATATTTATTTTATTTTTATATTTATACAAATATACACATATAATAACTGTACATATATATATATATATATACACACACACACAAAAAAAAACTTCTTGGTTTCCTAATTAGAAACAACTTCCCTGCTATCAATAATACCACCCAGAACTTTAGCTGACTCTTTGAATCAAGAACAGACACTTGAAAATTATAATGAGCCACCCCTTAGAAACTGCCACAGGTAATTTGCCGCCATGTTTATGCCCCGTTAAAGGAAAACTGACATCAACTTCAGGGGCAAGGTAGAGGGAGAAAACATTAGATGAGGATGTAATGATATGAAAAGAAGGAGTCGAAGATGAGAAAGCATAAACTAAGCATGTGACTAGTGGATGGGCATTGAGAGAAGGGTTGGAGAGTAACAGGCTCTCATGGGGACCAGGCCAGGAAAGGAAGAACACTGAGCCGTGGGTTACCCACTGTCAAATTCAGGGGGACCTACAGGGAATGGGTGTGGCTTGAGGAAGTCTGAATTTGTTAAAAGGACAATGGCTTAATGGGCAGTAAATGACAGGATTACTGGGAAAGATCATTTGAATAGGAATAGGGTCAAAGATCCAAGATTAAAATCTGCATTCTCTCCGAGTTAAAATTTATAAGAATTCTATCACAAAAATATTTTCCATATTGAACCATGCTTCATGATATGCTATATGAAATAGCATTTCGTTTGCTTGAAGGGGATAGCTTGCTGATATTCAGCTAACTAAATTCTTATTACCACTTTAGAGCAGGTGGGTTCTGTCAGAAACCTACTGCTTATACAGCCTATATGGTCCCACATTTTTATGCCAATTTCTCTACTTTATTGCAGCACAGTGCAGGCATTCTGACCTCTTAGTTCCTTGAGGGCTACAGTTGAGTAGAAATACTGCAGAGGAAAGGGAATAGGAACTTGTGATGGGTCTTTGGTCAATCACTTAAGAACATCTATTTCATTTAAGTCATTCCTGGAAATTTTTTGTATTACTTAAATATGTTGTGCACCTTTTTGCTTCCCTCTCATGATGTAAGGACACACAGGTTAATGTGAAAGAAGAATATCCATTTGTGAAAGAAATCAAGCTTTTTAAGCAATAGGTATATGAGTTAGTTGTTGTAATATTAACACTGATTCCTTATGCTCTTTCCTTATGACACCTATGTAATATATTATTTGCACTCACAAATTATTGAATTTTATATGATTAGTAATGAAAGGTCCTCATTAGGAGAAAAAAAAAAATCCTACCCATGGAAAACAATGGTTTCACCTGAAAAGCATAGACAACATATTCCGTTAGTAAAGCCAGATAGAAAGCCTGGCGTATTGGACACAACACTGAACTTAGGGCCAAAAGTATGGTCTCAAACCATAGTCTGTTTGTTAAACAAACAGACTCTATTTGTTAAAAAAAAAAAAAAAAAAAATACTACTCTGTTAAAAAAAAAATCCCCATTCAGACTCTTCTGGTGAGAAACCTGCCTTCAGGCTGCCATATCTCCCAAAACAGCTATACTTGGTCTTTAGATGTTGTCATTCCTCCCACCTGGTGAGAAGGGCTGGCTTATGGACGACCCCTCTAGGCCCTCCTAGGGAGGAGAAGCCAGTGAGCTGTGCGTACAGTGAGTGACACTGACCCCAGAGTCAGTACAGTGCGTCCCCCATCCCAGCCCATGATCACTTCCAACTCCAAAGATCATCAAGCCAACTACTGTTTTCATTTTCAGGGCAAGATGTTGGCTGCTTCAAGATTATGGATGTTATCTATATGGTTGAGAGCAAAAATGATTATACACACTAATATATTTTCATCAGCTTTTGAAAGAGACCCCTCCGTCCACACCCCCCCCCCGACATACACCCACTGGTTATGTACTGAAACATGCCATTAAAGAATAAGTTTTTCTTTTTGCTGACAAACAAAATCAGATGCTAATCAATAGGAATTCAGTTGGCAGAGATGTCTTGCTCATCAGTGAAATTACATCTGGATCTTGTTGGCTTGAGAAGAAACTCTTCTGATGGGAAGCTAAAATGAAAAAAAAAAAACTGTCCTCAGTCACTTATCATAAAAAAAATTTTAACAACCACACCACTTAATCAATCAAGCAAACAAAATCCCACCAGTTGGGATTGTTAGGATGTCGCAAACCAATTTTATCACTCTGAGCTCCCTTCCAATAAAAATATGAGTAAATAAGATATAATTATTAGGTTTGCTTATTCAAAATTTAAATTGATTACTCTCAAAAACAGTTAGGGTTCAACAAGCCTGTCCGGTTGTTTCTGTGGCCACTGTAACAAAACTGTGTCAGTCAGAACTGCCCCTTTCAGTCATATTAAATGAGGTTACTACTCAAGCTCCGTAGCTATTGTTTACCCTTTAAAGGAAACACATGAATCATTAGCATTTACTAACAATAAGTCTCCCCAGATGGTCTCACTTAGGTAGAACTGCTTCATCCATTGGTGAAGATCTATCAGCCAAGTTGTAGATCTAGATTGGCAGGGACACTTTTGTTATTAACCAGGCTCTTAGCACATGAAAAAGAAGTTGCTAGTCCCCTCTTCTCTCCACCAAATATTGTGAAGACAAGAAAGTAAAGAGGAAAAAAAAAAGGACCAAAAAACATAAGCACAGTATGTAACAGGATAGCCATTAACCAGGATATAGTAGTTCTGTCAGAAATATTTCTCATTTCACTATAAAGAGTTTTGATGCCTTTGGAAATATACCTAGAAGTGGTACTGCTGAATCACATGGTAGTTCATATTTTTAATTTCTTGATGATCCACCATACTGATTTCCACGGTGGATGCCCCCATTTACAATCCCATTCACACAAGGGTTCCCTTTAATTCACATCCTCATGAACAATTGTCATCTCTTGTCTTTTTGATAATTGCCATTAAAAGGTGTGAGGTGATATCTCATTGTGGCATTTTCCTGATGATTAATGATGTTGAGCACCTTTTCATGTACCTGTTGGCCATCTATATGCCTTCTTCAGAGAAATGTTTATTCAAGTTCTTTACCCACTTATTAATTGTATTCTGTCTTGTTTTGTTTTGGTTTTGCTGTGAATTTGTATGAGTTCTTTGTATACTTTGGATATTAACGTCTGATCAGATATTTGGTTTGCACATATTTTCTCCCAATCAATAGATGGCCTTTTCATTTTGTTAATGGTTTCCTTTGCTGAGCAGAAGCTTTTTAGTTTGATGTAGACATTATCTCAAAGAAATATTTGTACTCTTGGGGCACCTGGGTGGCTCACTCAGTTAAGCTTCTCACTCTCAATTTCAGCTCAGGTCAAGATCTCAGGATTATGAGATTGAGCCCCGCATTGGGGTCCATGCTGGGCGTGGAGGCTGCTTAAGATTCTCTCTCTCCCTCTCCCTCTGCTGCTCCCCTGCCCTCTCCCTCTCTTAAAAAAAAAAAAAAAATTTGCATTTACAGGTACAAAGACTAGAAAAGTGTTTGGCAGGAACTTGGGGGTGGGGGAAATGGGGAGAGGCTGGTAAAAGGGCTATAATATGAATAAAGTCTGAGGATCTAATGTACAACATGGTGGCTGTAGTTGATAACACTGTGTTGTATAATTGAATTTTACTAAGAAAGTAGAATTTAAATGTTCTCACCCCTCCCCAAAAAAAGAAAGAAAAAGGAAAAAACAAATAAATATGTGAGGTGATGGATATGTCAATGTGTTAATGAACTTGAAGCAGAGGATCTTTTCACAATGGGTATGTATATCACATCATCACCTTGTACACTTTAAATATAACTTGATTTGTTGATTATACCTCAATAAAGCTGAAAAAAAGGAGTGTTTTGGATTGGTCACACCTTTAAAATAGAATATTGAACCCCATGGGCGCCTTCCTTCCTTTCTAGCTGTAAAGTCTCCAAATGTTTTCACATATATCAATTTATCTTGCCTTCATAGAAATCCTAAGAAATAAGACCACTAGAAGGATATTTGGGTATTACAAATAAGATTCATGACTTTGTCAAGGTCAACCATCTAACAGTTGATACATCTGAGATTCAAACTCATGTTTCCTAACATCCGAAGCAGGGCATTTTGTTTCAATATTTCTAAACACCCAATTGCTATTTAATTGAGCTATTAAAAGTCTGTGGGTCAATCTAAACCTTATGGATGCATTCAATAGAATCAGTTATAAGTATGAAAGTCCAAGCAAGCAAAAAAGCATATAGAAAACAGTTTCAAAATTCTCAGAGAACTACTAAAAATATCAACAAGAATAAGCATTTTCTAGCTTAATCCTTCACATAAATAGATTCTACTGCTGACAGTGTTTCTTCCAGAGCTGGACTTCCCACTGTCAGCAAGACGCATGCTGAGATATTTACAGTGATTGTGTTTTACATCACTCCAACTCCATCCTTCCTGGCTTTTTCTGCCTTCTCTGAGCAGGGTGGGGTAAAAGGCTGGGATCCTGCAGCCATGACCTCAAAAGCCCTTGGCTGGGCACTGTAAATTATGGCTTGTTCTCCAGCTTCCAGTTCTTTGAATCCCCACCCTGACAACCAGAGGGATTGCTGTGCACTTGCAAGTGTATTTTAGCCCCCCATGGTAAACTGACTACCTCTCTAATTTCTTCTAGATAAGGATAGAGGACTCACGTTAAAACTGAATTTCCAATTGTCCTCACTCTGCACACTCAGTGTTGATTATCTGCTTGCCTGGAATAAAATGGGAAGGGCCACCACTATGGCTCACCTAAATGTTTGAGTAATTTAGATTCACTTTGATACCATCAAGTTGTGTATGTGTGTGTGTGAGTGTGTGTGTGTGTGTGTGTGTGTGTGTGTTGGGGGTGTTGGTTGTATCAGTACTTTCAGGAACCTGAACCGTGAGCATATAAAAACCATTTCTTAGGGTGCCTGGGTGGCTCAATCAGTTAAGTGTCTGCCTTCAGCTCAGGTCATGATCCCAGGGTCCTGGGATCGAGTCCCGCCCTGGCTCCCTGCTCAGTGGGGAGTCTACTTCTCCCTCTGCCCCTCCCCACTGCTTGTGGTCTCTCTCTCTCTCTCTCTCTCTCTCACTTTCTCTCTGTAAATGAATAAATAAATAAAATTGTAAAAAAAATATTTCTTAGGAAGGAGAAGTAGTGAAAGGGAAAGGAAAGCAAAAGGCACTACAAGAATGGGCAGGATGATTGCTTTAGCACAAGAGTTAAGAAATTTTAAAAATTTCTTTCTACAAAGTCTGACATTTCTCCTGGACCCTTCCATTTCCATTCTTTCTCTTGCTTCTTTGAAGTTCAATTTCTCTGCAAAAGCTTTCACCTGTTCAGTCTCCCAAAAATCTTCCCTTAGAAACAACTGTATTGAAATTCACTTTCAATGGTGAGCTAGCCAGGAGCCGAAAGGCTGCCTTTCTGCTCTCCAGACTAATGCTGAAGGAAATTTCTCTTTGTGCTTTGCATGTATTGCAACTTCCTCTCTCCAAATCTTGATGGCTCCTTCTGTGCCTCCAACACCCTGAGTTTACACTTCTTTCATAGCATTCATTTGTTTCAGACATGTTTTACAGGGAGTTCCTTACATATCTGTCTGCTTCCATAGTTCATAATGTCTCTGGGGCAGGGACTAGGTCCTTCTAGAAAATTGCGTTCAGTGTATTAGGACAGTGATGTGGACATAATACAGCTCTGAAATTTCTAACAGTGATTCTTAGTAGGGCAATTTTGTCCCCCGACTTAGAGATAAGATAGGGGTGGCACTGGCTATGTCTGGAAACATTTTTCCTTGGCACAACTTTGGGAGGGGGTTGCTTCTAGCATCTAGTGGGTAGAGGCCAGGGATTTTGCTAAACGTCCTACAATGCCCAGGATAACTTTCCACTAAAAGAGGTATCCAGGCCAAAATATCAGTAGTGCTGAGGTTGAAATTCCTTACTAACAGAACAACCTCTCATCCCCAAATAAATCCATGTGTATCCCTTCAAATGCACTGTTTTTCTTAGGAATATCCAACCAACACAGCTATCAGGAATAGCATTGTAATGTAACCAATAACATTTCCAACATATACTGTCTTCTTTCCCCAGCATTAACTCATGTACCATCTATATCCCTTTGGGAAGCCTATCAGGTAGATGTTATTATTCCCATTTTAAGGAAATTGAGACTGAGAAGAGTTAAGTGATCTGTAAAGGTTTCATACCTATGAAGTTGGCAGCAGAATTTGAATCTAGAACTTCTAGCTCCATAACCAGGAAAAAAAGAATAAATAAAGACATGAAGGCATAAAAACTCAGGGCATGTTGAGACAGCAGCCAGCAGTAAGGTGCTGCTAAATCCTACTGTATAATAAGGTGTGATTTCCCCTTAAGCTAAGTAAAGTGAAATTGGCTTGGGGTCAGATGGTTGAGGCTCCCAAATGCCTTTGTAGGCAATGTAAATTTAATACAAGTGGAGGGCTGGGGGTAGGTACTGGAGTAGCTGGTTAGAAATTTTCTTTAGAAGGTTCAATCTGGCAGTAGATGGGCTGGCTGGAGAAGTGGAGATTATTTAATGGATGACTGCCATTCTTCAGGCCCCACTTCCAATCACTAGGGGTGGATGACAGAAAGTGAAGACATCCACTCTTAGAATTTGCTAGAAGCTGCCATAGTCCATCCCGGATAATGTCAAAGTATTTGGGAGGGTAAATAACTACCCTATGGAGGTCTTTGTATACATTTTGGGTCTGTGCTACCAGCCACTGAACTAGCCACAAATTCTCAGACATTGTATCTCAGACGAATAACCTAGAGGTATACAGCCTATAGACCTACATATTCTTGATATGAGGTGAATAAACAATTAACCCATTTCCAGAACTCAAAAGCAACATTGCAAGACGTCTCTCCACTTCAGCTACCTGAGCCTTTCCTAACAAAATGACCCACCATTGTCTTTTAGGGTATGAGGATTTAGAAAACATATTACAGATGAAGGGTATGGTAAAGTTTCTTCTCAACAAATCTGAGCTTGATTTTGAGTTTTGAGATGAAAAATATGCTAAGCAGCTAGAATTTCAGGGAGTGTACACATGTTCTCAAAAGAATAATGCAAAACATAGCCCAGAAGCCTCCCACCAGTTATACCTGGAGTGAAGTGTATTCTTCTGTGAATGTATTCCTTAACCTCCCACAGATGGAAGGGAAGCTGGTGTCACCTGTGATCTATTTCTCCTGTAACTAGGGGTGGCAGCTTGTTTTGCATTTTTTTGCCTTCTTTTTAAACATCAGACTAATCCATCATGAACAGAGACTGCTTTCATTGTATAGGCCTTTGAATTTCAGAATGCCTAATTTGTTTATTTAAATGAAAAAGAGTTTCCAAAAGAAAGCAGAAAAGCTAAGAAGAGGTTTAGCTTCTCATTTCCAACCAAATATTCATTTTGCCTCTGGGATCACCATTTTAAGAGCTGTCAAGGCACAAATACTCTGCCAAAAACCTTATCGGAGGGAGAATCTCCACCGAAGTGTCCAGAAAACTTGTATGTTAGGGCACAACCCTTCTGACCTTCCAGCCCTTTGGCCATTTCCATGGCACAGCATAGTTAATGACTTTGTGAGGATTTTCTCCCCAAACCTAGTAATAAATGAGCAAGTATTTACCCCGTGTATCATTGCTCTGGTTCGGTGGTACTCAGGATAGAATTGGAAACAATCTTAGACAAAAGAGATGAAATTCATCAACAAGTATGCTCTCTCTTTTGAGTTACAGAAGATCTCAATTCTCCTATACTTGTTCTTCAATATTGCCCTATGGGGGAGAAAATTTCCCCTAGGCATGCCTTTGTGGACACATCAGAAGAATGTTCCAGGACACTGGCAGCCAAATTCCTGTCCATGAGTGCTTCTCTCTGGGAAAGCATTCTTTCTGCTCTAACACAAAATTTCAGAAAGTCTTCTGTGAGGATATATTTTGCATACTGAGGAGACTCAAATATATTAGTCCAAATTATGGATTTGTGGGTTATATGTTAAGCATTAAGAACTTACTGAGTTCTGGGGTGCCTGGGTGGCTCAGTCACTAAGCATCTGCCTTCTGCTCAGATCGTTATCCCAGGGTCCTGGGATGGAGCCCTGCATCGGCTCCCTGCTCAGCGGAAGTCTGCTTCTCCCTCTGCCTCTTCTCCTGCCCCCTGCTCATGCTCTCCCTCTCTCGCTCTCTCTCTCTCTCTCAAATAAATAAATAAATCTTAAAAAAAAAAAAAGAACTTACTGCGCTCCTGTTAAGTATCCTTTCCTGTGAAGGTTACATTCAAGTGTGGTATGCTGTTATACTGTCCTTGAGGAGTTTAAGGGGCGGTTGGACGGCAATGCTAATTTACTCAAAGCAACTATAGAGAACAAAACAATAGTGTCCTGATCAAGGAGAGGAATCCTTTGGTGCAGATTGTTAAGTGTGCTCTTAAAATTCAGAGGAGATAAATGAAGGTGGCACACTCAGAGAATACCTCTTTGAGGAGATAACATTTGAACTGGATTTTAAGCCTTAACATTTGAGTATATCACAATGAGGAGATGAAAAGTCAAATCGGAGAGCAACAAAAATAAATAAAAAGTTGGCATGACCCACTCGGATAAGGATAGGAATGTGCAGTGTAGACAGAAGGTCTTTCTGACAAGACATAGGTTGTTAGTGTAAGGGCATCAAAAACAGGATTGGGGAAGTATCGTGGAACAGACTGAAGGACTTAAACACTTAACAGACGAATTTGGCCTGATGCCACAGCCCATAGAGTTATTGTAGGTTCTTAGGAGGAAAGTTCATGGTGAAAGCCATCGTTATGCAAAACAGATGAAGCAGGGCACAGGTTGGGGGAAAGTTAGAGAATAGAAGTATGAAGCAACAAGGGATTTGCATTCACGATCATTGAAGAGAAGGGGGGAAGGCACATACAAATCTGAGAGCCCTTTTAAAGGCCTGGTAACTAAGGCAAGTCCTGGGGGGCAGGCATCGTTGAAGGCCATTTCAAGCCTGGAGGTGGACATTGTTTAACACCCATGAAGGAAGTCTTCGGAAGATTTAGGAAGGAGCTACTGTCTCTTTCTCCAGAAGAGACCTCCCTTTAGGTCTGCCCTAAAAAGCATGTGGAATGAAAAAACAAATATAAGAACAAAATGCAGCTCTCATTCTGTCAAAGCTGGTGGAAGACTAAATGGTATCTCTGAAGAATAAGTCCTTTCAAAAATGAAAAGTTATTGATTTGATGAAGGGCCTGATTTGTTCCATTGTTTTTTACTTCATTACAGCAATGCCAGTATATATATTTTTTGAGAAAATAAAATCAATAGAGAGGAAAAATGTAGCACTCCATACTTGTGGTTCTGTGTTCTCATAACAGACTGTTTGATGGTATAGGGACCTCAGACCTCTCCCTTGCTCTAGGCTGTGGCCACTGCCTTCGTCTACATTTTAACCCTTCTCATTCCTGATCCCGGATACAAAACCCTCTTCCACATGGTGCCATGTGACCCCAGACAGGCTTCCTCTTCCTTTCCAATGACTGGTCTCAGCTCCTTAGTTTCCTACCAAGAACTCTTCCCTATCCTCTCAACCCTACCAGGACAATCAAGTTAACCAGAAAGTAAATTAACATACATTCAGAATCTTCCTGTGCTTCTAGCTTGACTCTTTTCACTCTAAGCCAAGGAATCTATCTAGCTAAAGAGGTGGGAATAAAATGCTTGGAACCTATGCTAACCTAACCTCTAAAGCCATATAAAGCAGTCGAAAATTCCTTTGAAAATAGGTATCGCCTTATACAGATACAGGTCATATTTAAATATTTGCATGCTTCTACTAATTTCTTATTTTTTACTGTTATGCTGAAATTGCATGACTATCACACAGAACCTTTTAAAGGAATACCTTGACTGTGGTGAGTTTTAACTTATGGGCTTTTAAATCAAATTAATAACTTTCCTAATAGGAAAAGAAGATGAGCATAAGTGAATAGTGTTAGAGAAAGAGCATTGAGTTTGGCGCACAGATTGATTCCAAGAGAATCGGGTTAGGATAATTCCAATTTGTATTGATGATACTCTCACCAGCATCTCTTGCCTTAGCAATGGTCTCTTTTTGAGTTTGTCATAGACAAAACTGTTCTTAAATGTGTGGCCACAATCTGTCTGTAGACACTGCAAACTAAGCTTCTTCCCTATGCAAATGTTACTATCCTTTTGCTCAGTTAGACCTACTACTGAATGCCAAGGTGGAAGCCATTAGGAGAAAAGCTCGGAATATGGTCTCTGGGGCTGGTTGGGAAGACCACAAAGGCTTGAGTCTTGTCTTTGTCATTTACCAGATTTGTGACCTTAGTAAATTCACTTAATATTCTGAACCTTGATTTTTTCAGTAATATAAGAATAATAATAACTAATTGGTTGTTGTAAGAATTAAATAAGAATGTATATAAAGGGCTTAGCAAGCACCTGATAAAATATTTAGCACTCAATAAATATTTAGCACTGAATAAAATATTATTATTTGTCACCGTGTCCTATGATAGCTCTATGAGCCTGAAGGACATCTTTGTATCGATGAAGTGCAAATAGCTAAGTTTGTTCTGTATAAAAGAGAACTTGCATTAGTTTTCAACAAAACTCCTCTTCTCATTGTCCTTATCTTGATTAATAAGATTATCAGTCTTCCAGCTGAAATCTTCCAACTGAAAAATGGGAATTATTGGACTTTTGTTGTTTTTATTTTTTTCCCCAATCTTTAGCCTCTGCGTCCTCAAATCCAGTTAATCAAACTCTATCACTGCCGGTTTTTTCCTTTAAAACAATGATATTCCACCTTTTCATAGTTTACAGACTCTTTGGGGAATTTGTGAAACCATGAATCTTATCCATAGAATAATGCACTCAATGTACAAAACTTTATAGAACAAACACTTTTAGGATAAAAAGAGCCCACAGGTCCACTATGGGTACTCTCTAGGTGTCCAGGGACTCAAGATGAGAACCCAGCTTCAAAATATTTTTCCAATCTAGATGGTTCTTTCCATTTCTCTGGCCTCTGTGCTAGTTTCAGCCCTCTTTACCTCTTGCCTAATCCAACTTGTCCTTCAGATTCCAAGATGTTCTTTCTTCTACTTAGATTCCATATGCTCACAGAATCTTTTTTCCATAAAATAACACTTTTTACTCAAATTCTCTTGAATTTTTTTATTGTTGACACACTGGTCCTCAAACTTTACTATGCAGAGTGAGCCAGAGAGATTCTGAATGTAGACCTGGCGTGGATTCCTCAGATTTATATACTTTTAGCAAATTTGCTAGGTGATTCAAACACTAGTCTGCTCAGACTCCCCGTTGAGAAACCCTATCCTGAGATAGTCCCTTGAGGCTAATTTCCTTGTTCATGGTTTTGTTTAACCTCCCCTTCATACTCTCACAAACGAACATGTTTAGAACTCGTCCTTTGCTTTTACTTGCCCTTCAAGCTGAGAAATTCTCTTTACACACTCAACTTTGTTGAAAAACTGCTTATTTTTTATTGCTCAATGCTACCACTAATTCTTCCATGTCTTCACACATGGTTGCCCTGTGCTCCATTACAGATCATGGTGGACTTCTCCTGCCTTCCCGTTGGTTGTGGGCATGCCTCTTATCATAACTACATTGTACAACTCTTGAAAGCAGACCAGTTCCTACTTACTCCTTCTTCCATTGCAGGGCTCAACACAGAATCGTGGACGTTGTTGTGCGCATGCCTCTTATCTTAACTACATTGTACAATTCTTGAAAGCAGACCAGTTCCTACTTATTCCTTCTCCCATTACAGGGCTCAACACAGAATCATGGACGTTGTTGTGCGCATGCCTCTTATCTTAACTACATTGTACAACTCTTGAAGGCAGACCAGTTCCTACTTACTCCTTCTTCCACTGCAGGGCTCAACACAGAATCATGGACGTTGTAAATACTCTTTAAATGTTTGCTGAATGATCGAATTTGCATATATGTGCCACATTTCTTGAAATACCACATCTTGTCCTGAGAACAGCAGAACTTGCAGTTATGGTACAGTGTCACCTCATTGGTAACAGTGAAGTGGCAAGTTGTGACTTAGAAGAACCACATGTGTGTATTTCTTCCCAACTTTGAGTTCACTGACATCTTTTCAGTAAGCTTGAAACCAATCACGGTGATAGTATTTTCACCACAGAGATTGGCAAATATTACAAATCAGGTTTTTGTTTTTGTCTTTTTTTTGAGAATGATTCACCAGTCCACCACTGCCAATAACCAAAATAGTCATAGAATTGCTGTGTGCCTTCAAAAAATCCAACTAATACGAAGAACACATTTAGCAATCTTGGGAGCCACCATTTGTAAGTAAAACACATAGATCAAAGCCCTGAAAACTTCACTGTCCAGAATGACATGGCAGAGAATATACCAAAGCACCAAGATCTAGGATTTTCCTTGGTCTTCCATTTGCAAGCTATGAGATGTTAAACCGATTGCTTGTATCTCTTCTGGGCCTTAATATCATCACCTATACAGTAGAAAAATCAATGCCTTTCCCCCCCTATCTCAAGAGCCACACTGAAGAACAAAATGAGGGAAACCATATGTGCATAAGCATTTTTAAAATTGTAAACTGCTATCAAAATATGTTCTTCTTTCTACCCTTGAGATCCTAGATTCAGTTTTATAAAGGATACCCCAGCCAGTAGGAGTGACAGTTGTTCATTTATCTTCACTAATCAATTTAAATTGATGAAGTCAGTGCATGTTTTAGATGCTGCATGTACCACCTTTTTCCTACCTGCTACAACGCCAACCAGGTTCTGGACTTTACTTCTTCTCTCTTTATTTGTATGGAATTCTTCCTCTGCCCAGACAGTAAACCCTAAATGAATCTGATTTTTAACACAAAATTTATTGAAATAGAGACGTACTGGGTAACTACCCTCCCTACTCCCCATCACACAAAAATAAATGAAATTGATTAGTGATTGGGGCGCCTGAGTGGCTCAGTCGTTAGGTGTCTGCCTTCGGCTCAGGTCATGATCCCGGGGTCCTGGGATTGAGCCCCGCATTGGGCTCCCTGCTCTGCAGGAAGCCTGCTTCTCCCTCTCCCACTCCCCCTGCTTGTGTTCCCTCTTTCACTGTGTCTTTCTCTGTCAAATAAATAAATAAAATCTTTAAAAACAAAACAAAACAAAATTGATTAGTGATTGACTTCAAAGAGAGTAATTGAGTTTTAATGGGTTTATAAAATGGATTGAAATCAAGGCAATAAATTAAAAGCAAAACAAAAGAATAACAAGAAAGGATGTTTTACAACTTGGTTCCATTACAGTCTATGCTAACCAGATTAAAAAGTAATTGCCATGTCAAGAAAAATTATAGTGGCCTAACAAATGAAAGAGCAGTGGGCTCTCTTTGTGTAGAGGGTGTAAAATAGACAAAAAGAAAGGAAGGAAGTAGAGGGAGTGGGGAGAGGGCAGCCTGCTTTTTCCTGGTGGTCATTATCCTTTCAATATCCAGGATCTCCTCATAGAAATAGACATCATCATCAACACATGGTAATAAGCTGCCTGGGTTCAACCGAACTATTTCATGTCCTCTATTATCTTTGTATAACATATCAGAGGATATTTATGACTGTGTGGTTTACCCATTTTAAATGTCTCTAAATCAATGACAGTGAGAAGACAGACTATTTTCAATATTTCAGGAGGCTTTTTTTAATAAAGAGGGTCACATATGATGTAAAATAAGGGGCACTGGTGATGGGAGAATCAAAAGCCACCATAAAATAGGGAGATCCTGTAAGTAAATTGGATGTAGCCATCGTCCCTAGGAGCCTTGATCATACGTCATGGGCACTTAAGGAATTGAATGCACAGAACCACAGTTCATTATCCCTGAGAATTCATGGGTGGCTGGTGAGAAGCCCAAAGAGAAGGAAAGGGAAGATGTAGCAGCAATTTTTAACATAGCTGTCTCTAGAATCTCCACAGTCCGAGAACCTATTTTATAAAACAACTAGAAAGTCATTAAGCATCGAGATTCAGAACGGAGTATCTGTTGATGAATCAGATGAGCAAAGCCACTGTGCTTCAAGTGTATGCAGGGGTTTGGGCGGGGCGTGGTGTCAATGGCAGAGGACAGAAGGGAGTTAGCCAAACCTCCCCCCACACACATCTATCCATTAGTTGGGGCTTCCAAGTTAGACTGGGAGTGCTTACATTGGATGTCTGGGAAAGTCAAAGTGGCCAAATGAGGAATCTTTTAGGAGATAATTAAGAATGCTTTCCAGGGGGTACCGAGATCAGCCCTTCAATAGCTGGAGAATCTTGAATGCTCACAAAGTCTTACCTATCACCGACAGAAAGCAGCCATGCCATCAAAAAAGATAACAGACTTGTTTGTATTTATATCACATACGAAATGAAGACGAACTGATTTTTATCGTGCATTTACTTTAAGAATCTGTACTCCTGGCTAGATTAAGGTCGAGAAAATAAATAGGCAAATGTTCAGATAATTACACAAAGTAATCACCCCCATAAAGATCAGCCACTCATTTAATATCGTGTGAACTTAATATTCCTTTAATAAATCCTTCATTGAACAGATCTGGGATGGAGATGATGTGTTGATTAAACTCAGAAGATCAATTGTTATCCTTGTCATACAATAGAGATGAAGTACAAAAGTGCCTCTTCTTTCTTTTTCTAGTTGTTCTGTAAAAAAAAAAAATCTTTAAATGCATTTAATACATTTTTCTCTCTTCAAGCTGTGCTTTAAAAAGCCTGTGACCACAAAAGAGGAGGCACGGTTCAAATTGATTTAAAAACTCGAAAAGAATTTTATGTCAAGTTGAAGAATTGTTTATCTTCATTTCCATAATGCTCTTGTTTTTAGTTTGAGTTATTTTAAGCAAGTTTGCTCAGGCAAGTTAGCCCAATTGCTTAGAGCTATTGCAGGACAAAAACAACAACAATGCACAGACTTCTTAATTTTACAGATGTTACAAAACAAAACATTTATTAAAAAAAGACCAGGGATTTAATTCAAGATGGAATATTCGATGACCTGGCCAAAAAACCAAAAACCAAAACAAAACCAAAAAACGGTCCTTAAACATGCTAATGGTTGCCTGAATTCACTAAAGATAAAATAAAAGCAAAGCAAAAATATACTAGATATCATTTTTTCCATACATCACAGTGGACAAATTTCCAAAAGTTTAATAGCACACTTCATTGGAAAATTGCTGGCAAACAGAACCAGAGATATTTGGCAATATCCAGAAAAAGTAGACAGTGCATAAGCCTCACTGGGTTTATACTCTAGATATACTCATGCAGAGTAATGGATATTTTTAAGGTATTTCATGTGTCATGGTTGCAAAAGCCAAAGAAGTGAAAACAATGTGAATGGCCATCAAGAAGAGTGCTGATAAATTAGATCATAAAATGAACTAGTTTGAGGCTGTGAAAAAGAGCAAAAGAAGGAAAGAATGAAACTGATCTCCAAAATAGATGGAGAAGAGCAAAAAAAAAAAAAAAGCAACATGCATCAAAGTTTGTACAGCAAGATCTCTTTTGTGTACAAATGAGCAGGAATAAAACTGTATATTTATATTTGCTTGCATACACCTAAAAGCTTCTGGATGGATCCACACAGGTCGATAGCCGTGAGTACCTGACCGGGTAGAAGCACCAGAATGGGAGAGCGTGCTGGATAGCTCCAAGGAAACATACTTGACAACCACACATCATTTTGCTCTTTTTCCTACAATAATTGGAAGGCAGAAATTTGGGGGCCGTTTTGGAATAAATATTAACTTATTCATTCTGAAGCTACTGGAGTTTGGTTTTTTGCTAAGTTCTAACTTAGAGACTTCATTTGTTTCAAATTTGACTCATTCACTGCAGGTCCTAAGGGGCTGCAAAGAGCTCATTCCAGCCCTTTGTTAGTCTCTCACGAAGTCAATTGACTGTTCTTTATATACCAGTACCTATATACCATAGACACCTACCTTTTTTGGGAGGGTATGTTCAGGAGATCTGTTGAATTCCTACCTTTGCAAGTGTCGAATGACCAGCTTGGGTCTGGGGCTTGCTTCTGATCACACACACTTCTAGTAGGGGGCCTCCCAGGTCCTACGCCTTCCTCACACCACAAAATAATGACCTTTCCAACTTCCGGTAAACACATCTCTTCCAAGATGAATTCTTTTCAATTTAAACTAGCTTCTGCAATATAACCTTCTAGCACCATCTACTTTTCCTTACTAGCACTTCCACACCCAAAGTCATTTCTGCATTTATTTGTTTAATGCTAATCCCTGGCCCTAAATGTAAATCCCCCTAGGGCAGAGAATGTGTCTATTTTGGTCTCTGCTATACCCTCCGGGGCCTAGTACAAGGTAGGTCAATCAATATGGGTTGAATTAGTGAACCCTGTTCTAAATAGACCCAATTGTAATTTTAATTTTTATTCTAAATAAACCTATTATTTTTATCATTAGCTAGTACATAACAATGCACAGAAGACAACAAAATGCCTTCCGGGCTTGCATTTTAGGCAGATCTGAATTAGTTTTAGTTAGCATTGACATTCATTAGTTGTTTGCCCTTAGACAATGTATTTGATTTTTCGAATCCTCAATTGTTTTCTCTGTAAAATAGAGAAAAAAAATCATAGTATCTAACCTATAGAGTCATTTTGAAGATTGAATGAAATCAAGGATGCAAAAGATTGAGCACAATGTCTGGTCCGGGACAAGAACTCAACAAGGGCCAGTTATTTGTTATCACCATTGTTGGGGGGCTGCAAAGTTTGGCAGTTAGCAATACTCACTCATTAGCTAAATCATGGCTCCCAAGCATCCTCATTAGGTTTGGGTGATTCAAATCTGTGACACAGCAAACTGACAAATTCTCCAGGCCTCTGAGCCTCCTCCCAAATTACCAAAACCCAGAGAGTAATAAGTCCATAGACACAAAGGGTTGACTGTTCCCTGTTCAGCTTCCTGGGGCTATCTCTAACTCGACTGGGGTTTATATCTTAAGATATGCGATTCCACATGAATGTTTTGAATATCTAGGGGGAGCACTTTCTGTGAGGAAAAAGTCATTCCTCTATAAGAGATCGCTTCCATGTATTTCCTTTATTAAGGTTTAATTATAGTATTTCAGAAGTAAATATTTGATACAATTCTTCAACGTTGTAAATAAAAATGCACAATGATTTTACTAGTACTTGCATTGACCCTTTCCAGGAAATCATAAAAACTGTGTCAATAAAAGAAAAAACAAAAACAAAAATCCAGCCCTACGTTTTTGTGAGTCTGTGAATCTTCTTTTGCACACATTTGTGCTCAGGAAGCAAGATGCAACCACAGCTGGTAAGGCATTAAGGTAAGGTTTAATGTGGTGGTTAAATCAGAGACTCAGCTCAGACTATTTAACCTCGGCTCCACCAAGGCCTCTTTCTAGCTGCGTCGCCTTGGGCAAGCTTTTTTAGAGCAGCTTTTCGGTGCCTCAGTTTCTTTCTCTGTAAAGTGGGGACAATCCGGAGTGCATTGGATTGGTGGTGAAGCGACACAAAATGCCTGGGAGAGCGCCTGGTTGTGGGAATGCTAGGTGCGGGTTGGCATTGTTTCCTGTGAGGAAGGTACTCTTCACTTCCCTGTTTCTGTAGCCAGAATATTGAAACCGGGTTTATACCTGGAATGGGGTCTCCTCCCCTGCCTGCTGAAAACACAAATTCAGTGCCTGCTCCCAGTACCCCTTCCTCTCGTTCTCCCCACCTCAGTTAGAAAGTCCAGGGCAGGGGCCTGTGAATGAGCTTGAGCACAGAGCTGCCAGATGATTAATCCGTCTGTCTGCAGCAGCTCCCACACAGCACACAGATCGGGGCCACCCTTCTCTCTGCCCCTGATGGATCCCCTCCTCTCCCAGTTGATGTCCTGATAAGGGCCGCAAGCCTAGGACCCTGCCATGGGACCAGGGGCTTTAGCATTGTCCTTCAGTGAATTTGGTGGGTTCCATTATTTTTAAAAAGGGAAAAGATTTTGAGAAATGTGTAGTGTGAAGAACTTCACCCCTGGAATAGCAGAGGAGTGATGTAAAACAACGAATGCTTCTGCCAAACCTTGAGCTACCATCATTTTTCTCTGATTTTTCTCTCATTTTTCATTTTATGTGAAAGTGTTTACAAGATTGAATTCTGTGAAAGAGAACATATCTATTTAAAAAGAAGAGTATCTGGAGTGCCTGGGGGGCTCAGTCGGTTACGCGACCCACCGACTCTTGATTTGAGCTCAAGTCCTGATCTCAAGGTCCTGAGATTGAGCCCCACGCTGGGCTCTGCCCTCTGCACTTAGCTGGGAGTTTGCTGGAGATTTTCTCTCTGCCCCTCCCCTCGCTTGCACTCTCTCTCTCTCTCAAATAAATAAATAAATTCTTTAAAAAAAAAAAAAGCATCTGTATTGTGGGGCCAAGGGGTAAAATCTGCAGGGAACCCCCAAGCAATGAGGAGGGACTGGTTGCCTCTTCCCAGGGACAAGCCCAAGCTGGGGACCCAGGAGCCTGGGTTTAAATCACAGCTGGGCCATAACCACCTGGGGGCTTTGGGCAAGGTCCCCTTCACCTTACCGGGCCTCAGTTTCTTCATCTGCAAAGTGAAGGCATTAAACAGGAGGGTTTCTAAAGCCCCAAATAAATCTAAATTCTCTGTTCACTCAAATTAATCATTAAAGGCCACCAGGCAGGTATATTCCTGATGGGCGAGGAGAGCTGACCAATTAATCAGAGAGAAGACATTCCTTTCAGTAAGGCACAAATTATCAGCTATTTTTCTTCTTTCGAGTTTTCACAGACGGGAAGAACATAAGAATACAGAGTCACAGAGAGCACTGGGGTAGTGGGAAGAGAAGTCACTGAAAGCCAGTCGGGACCCCAGGTGAGTAGTGAAGAGACCTGAGCACATCACCGGCTGGAGGAAGGGCTGGAGTGGCCAGGACCATGCGGATTTCAGAGCCATGCCTATGCTGTGGGAAGCTTTGGATTTGGGGGGGTTTTGTTGTTTTCCTCCATCCGCCTTTGCTGGAGGGCTCAAAATGTTTTTCCACATTGGCTGAACCAGCTCTCAGCATCCCTGAGGCCAATTCTCATGTTAAAAAATTTAATATATATATTCAGTACTATGTGTTAGGAAAACCTGTGCTTTCTCTAGAGACCAGATGTATTTTTCCCTTATATGACATGGAAAATTACGTAACTGATCCTATTTCCTCCTGGGCTTTATCCACCACGAAGATAGGTGCCCGTATGGTGTCCTAACATCAGGTCCTGTGTTTTCAGGTTCTGATTCTACTGGATGCCGCCCTCCCTTACCCCAGCCCCAGCCCTCTTCTGGGGTAGGATCCCAGCCCCAGCACAGCATCCCCCACCTGCTGTCTGGAGAGAGCCCCTGAAAGCTATTCACCTCTATCATCTTTTGTTCATCTTTCTTTGTACCGTAATTTTCCCTCCTTGCCTCTTCCTGCCACTTCTAGCCACAATAGTGTACTCAATTCTGTCTTTACTCTTCTATTTGGTTTTAGCAATCCATGATTTTTTTTCTGCTTGTAGTTTCCCATCTTATAATAGTAGCTTATCAGGCACTGAAATAAGATGGAGCAAAACTACACAAAAATTTAAAATATATTTTAACTTTTCATGAAGGCAAATTTCAAATATATATATAAAAGTAGAAACCCCTGTACCCAAACCCATATTCACAATTAGGAATTTATGTTTAATTTTGTTTTACCTACTTCCTAACTACTACACAATATTCTCCTACTTCACGTTACTTGGAAGTAAATTCCATTTATCATACCATTTTGCTTGTAAACACTTTAGTACATATCTCTACAAGAGAATGATTTTCTAAAAGGATTTTTTTAAACAGGCAGTTGAAAATTGTTGGATAAAGGGGAAATTATAGGTGGGGCTTTTGCTTCAAAAGTAACTAGTGATTCCAGAACCACAAACAAAAACATGGATATACTTCAGATAAAAAGAAAATCCCGGGGTGAATTCCTTACTCAGAAAACTGGGCGATGGTGGGATCATAGGAAGCAGTGATTAGCAACACTTATAGTGTGGTTTTGTAACAAGGTAGAGAAAATTTAAATACCTTGATGGCTAGCATCAAAATTTCTCCTCGAACCACAATGCAGAACCATGACACAGTCACTAAAATAACCAGAATTGGGACGCCTGGATGGCTGTCAGTTAAGTGGCTGCCTTTGGCTCAGGTCATGATCCCAGGGTCCTGGGACTGAGTCCCACATCAGGTTCCTTGCTCAGTGGGGAGCCTGCTTCTCCCTCTGCTTGCGGGTCTCTGACAAATAAATAAATAAAATATTTTTAAAAAGATAAATGAAATAACCAGAATTAAAAAGACTGACAATGCCAAGTGCTGGTGAGGATATGCTACAGTTAGCCTCTCTTAGATTGCTGGTATGACTGTACAATGATAAAATCATTTTGAAACCCTGCTGGGCAGTTTCTTATAAAATTAAATATATACCTGCCCTAGAGCCTAACAATGGTACTCCTAGGTATTTATCCAAGAGAAATAAAACCATGTCTATGCAAGAAATTGTTCAAGAATGTTCAGTTTGTTCATAACAACAAAACCCTGGAAACAACCCTAATGTCCAAGTGCAGAACAGATAACATGTCCATTCCATGAAATTCTACCTAATAATGAAAAGGAACCAACTACTGATACATGTCAAGTAACCATGTGGTGGTTTCTCAAGTACCATCAGATACATTTATCAAATTCCATCACACTATATATGTAAGATCAATGCATTTTATAGACTATAAAATATACCTCAATAAAAAATGATCTTTCAGAGAAAACTGGCTTATCTGGGAAATTGCATTGATCAGGGCATAGGTAGAAAGTGAACCTTTTTCCTTCCCTGTCACTCCACCCACCTTCCACTTGCTGCCCTACGTGAGGCATTGGGGTCAGTGTGCCAAGGTTTCGGAAAGGGCCATAAAAGTGCTCTGCATAATAAACTTAGCATCCAAGGTGGGAGAAGAGAAGAGGAGAAAGAGAAGGAGGGGTGGAACAAGAAGCAAGGGGCAAGGTTGGAGGGCTGAAAATATAATGCCTCCCTGGTACCCTTTAGAATGTTGAGTAAAATTCACCAAACAGAGCAGTCGTTGCAAGGGATTTTGTTATTGCTGTTGGTGGTGGGGCTAGATGGCTGATGGTGGGGTTACCTTCAAGGAAGGTAGAATGAGGAAGAGAAACAGCTCAAGAGGGGAGCAGAGTCTTGGAGGCAGAGGTGGCGGGGAGCGTACACGTGAGAAACTAGTACAGGGCTCAGACTTTTAGGGGCTGTGCAATTGATAGGGCGCAGCAAGTTCAAATAGATCTCATGAGGCCTGGGGGCCTCGTGGGGGTGGGGAATGTGGGTGAATGCATGATGCCTAATTGTACCTAGCTTTTCTTAGTTCATTGAATCATACTTTTTTGGTGGCTTCAAACTATGTTCTTCAAGGGTTTCTTTCAATTCTTTTAATAACAAGTTTGCTCCTCCCTTTTCTTGGTTTGCTGAAGATCATGTATATGTTGGATTCTCTAAATTCCCTGTTATAGCATCAAATATCATAACCAAAGCTGAACTGCCCATGAACAGAAGACTTATGCTAACTAAAAGCTAAGTACCTCTAAAAAATAGTTCTCTCTTTTGGTGTCATGAAATCAAAATCAGTAAGGTGATAGTATATAAAATGCACGATATTCCCATTTTCAGAAGACCAGTTGACCTTGAACAACTCGGGTTTGAGCCGTATGGGTCCGCTTACACACAGACATTTTTCAATAAATACAGTACGGTACTGTAGGTGTATTATCTCTTCCTTATGATTATTTAAATAACATTTTCTTTCCTCTGGTTTATTTTGTTGTAAGAATACCAGACATAATACATGTAACATACAACATACATGTTAGTTGACTGTTTATGTTATTGGTAAGGCTTCCAGTCAACAGTAGGCCTTTAGTAGTAATTAAGATTATGGGGAGTCAAAACTTACAGGAGATTATTGACTGCGCAAGGGTCGGCACCCCAACCCCTGTGTTGCTCAAGAGTTAACTCTATACAGACTGTATATACTTACGTGACAGACCAAGTAAGTTTGAATGGAGAGATGTTCAGTAGAGTAAGTAGCTACGCAATAGTGAGGAAAGGGGCCTCAAGGATTCAAACTTGTCAAACCATATGGACTTAACATGACTCTTGTCTTTGGGTGCAGAGAATAGAATTAGAATTCTTTGTGTTGTTTTCAACTTTATTGGGGTATACTTAATATATGAAACAAAAAGTTTCATATATTTAATGTATACATTTTGATAAGTTTGGACATATGCCTACACCTGTGATACCATCACCACAATATCCATCACCCCCGCAAAATTTTTCTTGTGTCCTCTTGCTGTGTGTGTGCGTGTGTGTGTGTGAGTGTGGTAAGGACACTTCACCTGAAATCTACCCTCTTGTTTCTAAGTACACAGTGCTACATTGTTAACTATAGGCTTTCTGTTGGAGAGCACATCTCTAGAACTTACCCATTTTGTGTAACTGTAACTTTATACCCATTGAACAACTCCCCGTTTCCCCCTCCTCACGTCTCCTGGCAACCATCATTGTATTCTCTGCTTCTATGAGTCTGACAATTGTAGATGCCTCATATAAGTGGAATGAGCTCTGTATTTTCTTTAAAATTGCCTTCCTTCTACTTCTCCTGGTGTCCTTTCATTTTTTAGCTTCTTATAGTCTGATATCATGAGACAGCCTGGCTTGGACCTGAATCTCTCACTTGAAGGCATTTGCACTCATTTAATTAATTGACCCAGTGAGTGCTACTCAAAAAAGACAGAACGACTCTCACTTTTCTATTAGATAATTGCACAGTGCCACAATGACACTGCAGAGTTCGTCATTCGCAAGATTATATATTAAGAGGTGGAAACTCACAATGAATGATGATCTATACCCTTAGAACCCACTTGTCTTTATATCACTTGAAAACACAGAGAAGTGCCAAAAAACGTCTTTTCCTGCCCACGGTTGCCACTCTCTGACCTGTTGGTTAGTTCCTCCCATAAAGGAGCCATTTATGACGGTGAGCCCAGGAGCCCACGGGAGTTTTATGTCAGAGGGAGCCTCATAAGTCTTTCATACTTGAATTTAGCATTACTGAAGGGCATATTAACAACTGTAAATCTTGGCCCCAGGGACTTTGTGGCATCTCAATAAAAGAGTATAAATTTTTTTTTTTTTTTTTTTTTCCAGAATGCAAGTAAAAACTGATAGAGACCATTAAAGACAAATTCCACTACCACCGCTTTTGGGCTGTGCCTTAAGCTCTTCTCTTGGCGTGTTAACCATTAACAAAATGAGGTCATTTCAAATGCTAGGCAATTCTATTCACACCAAAGAGTCTGTTCTTACATAAAACTTAAACTGAAATCATCTTATGTTTAATAGAAACAGACATGTATTTAAAATGAGAAGTGATAGGAACAGAAAACCTATAAAAATGGATTTTATTTTTATAGGAAGTAGAAGTAGTAAGAAGTCATTTTTGCAGAAATTACCTAATTGATGGGACTCTGGGTGATTTTATGTACTTCTTTAAGCTTACCTGAATTGTCCAATTTTCTTCCAATAAATAGTTTACTATCATAATAAGGACAAAATATCTAAGAATGGGCAAATCATGGTAAGTTTATTTAATGAACGTGGAGTTGAGGCAGTGTGGTTTACTGTGTGAATGAGAACTCTTCTCATCTGGTTGGGACCTAACAAAAACATCCTTAAAATACTCAGAGACTGGTCACCTCTAGAACCTTCCTGAGCCTTGATTTCCATACCTGTAAAATGAGGGAAATGAGTGTGCCAGTCTGATAGCATTGTGGGATTAAGTCATGATCCATGCAAAGCATTTAGCCTAAGTCCTGGCATATTGTAAACAGCCACCATAGCTCCGTCGTTACTAAGAATTCCACTAAAAAGGCCAAAAGCTGTTTATTCCTCTTACTCTAGTTTAGAAAACTTTCTATCTTGAGGGGAAGTTTATAGATAGCTTATCTCATTGCAACTCTTTTTAGGATACAGAAATTCTTTGCTTAGAGTTGAGTAGACCTTCCTTAAAAGAAAATACACACCAATGCACATACAGAACACATATCTGCACAAAAGTGATTTCCTGTGGCAAGCCTGGAATGGGGCTACTGGCGGATCAAGGACAAGAAGGCTGACCAGCAACCATGAAGCGGCTGCTCAAGGAGTATATGAATGGCAACTGCCTCTACATTGAGCTGGGAAGGACTCGGGTCATCACAGGTCAGCGGGGCAGGCAGTTTGGAAAAGGAGTGAATGTAAAGCAGAGAATGCAAATAAACCAGGACCTACATCTTGAACCCCGGTAATGTGGATGACCTGTTAGAGAAGCTTGAGACTTTCACCAAGGAGCTGCACACACCATCTGGCCCAGGCCTGGAGGAGCTGAGGAGGAGATTCAGGGAGGCATCGTCCCTACAGTTAATCCCATAGCTGCTGGCCTCTGCCAACATATGCCACAATGTGCAAGGGCTTCAACAGCACGCGACACCCTCCCTGGACCTTCAGAGAGATGGCTGCCATTCACATCTATTTTCCAGCCTTATGCAGGTTTTTCTTGTGGTCTGCCCGAACCCACAGCCATACCAGGATAGGGAGTCTTGGATACAGGGTTCCAGTTTGGTTAAGCTGACAGGGCACAAAACCACCTCAGGTGGCCTTCTGTTTAGATGCAGATGCTTGTAGATACGATGCTAATTTTGATCCCGGCTCAGCAGATTTCTAAAACCACTGGCTTTGAACTTAATTGGCAAGATGGAAAAACTGTTCTTCTTTTCAGGGAAATACTATCAGGACTCACTGAAATCTACCTGAAATGTATCATATCCTTCTGAAATCAGTGAGAGAAGTTCAGCATATGGAAAAAGGATTGAAGGGCAGTCAGTTCTACTCATTCCCCCTTATCAGTGGTTCTTAAACCGAATCACTCAGAGGAGATTGCCAGTCCCCACAACAGAGTTTCTAACCTAGAGTTCTGGAGCATGGACCAAGAATTTGCATTTCTAACAAGTTCTGGGTAATGCTGATGCGGAAGCACCTTAAAAAACACTGCTCCCAATAGTGGTTAAGAACCATTGCAGGCTCACCTAGGAAACTTTCTAAAATTCAAATAATTATGCCCATTGCACATCACTGAATCAGATCTCAGTTTGGGGTGGAGGAGGGGTATTTTCTTTTTGAAAAAGTTTTACAAGTGCTTGTGATAGGCACATCTATTTAGAATCTACAGTTTAGAAATTTTCAAACAGCTTCTTCTCAGCATGTTAGTACCTGTTATAAGTTAATAGCTTGTTCTAAGGAGGCACCTGGCTAGGAAGTAGAAAAGCCAGTTTAAAGCCCAGACACTTGGGCTCTGGATACCATGCTATACCGATTTACCCAAACTCCCAGCCACTCACTTGCACTGAGAATCTCTAATACCATTCATTCTTTTTCAAACTTGTTTGATTATGCCCCATTTCCCCCATCCCCATTATGTTCTAGAGAAGCTTTTGGAACTAGTGTTCCTGGAACCAATTCTGGGAAATACTGCTTTGCAAACTCTAAAATCCATTCTTGGATTAAACGAGGTTATCTAAATGTTGGTCATTTAGGCCAAAACACATTAGTCTCATATACAACTTGCTTGCTTAATAATTAGGCTCTGATGCGGAACCATTAACTTATGTTATGAGCTACAATAAAAACACAACCCCATGGAAATCATAGTTGTGCGTGTTGCAAGAACATGATTTTTGTTTGTTTTTTTGTTTGTTTCTGTTTTTTTGTTTTTTACATTTCACTGTGTCCTGCTTGTGTGGTCCAGGCTTGGTAGCAGGAATAAATGTGACTTTTCAAAACTGCACAACTGTTTTGTTTTCGTTTTTTTGTTTTTGTTTTTAATCTCAGGCATACTATGAATCATACATCTGATCGTGTTTTGCTCCTGGATTCTGCTACTGGAAAATAGGGCTCCACTCGTACAAGTACATATATGCGCTTATGATTAGCGATAATTCATACTAAAAAAGAACCTTTGAGATTAAAGACCGAAATTTTCTAGTAAATGATCATGGTGACTGAGGAGCGGTCGGGGATGGAAGAATGTCAGGGGTCGAGAGGATGGATAGAAATTTTATCTCAAAAAATGAAATTAAAATTTCTTTGAATGTTTATTTTCTCAAATACTTAGCATACTTAGAACCGAGGCACTAATTTATCAAACAGAAAACAAGTCTTGTGTTGATTTGGCACTCTTTTCTGATGAAATGATATAACAGCTTTGTAAGACATCTTTCACGTTTGACTTTCATAGTAAGATATAGAAGGTCATTTCTGCAGAAATATTCAAGAGCTTCATTGATTTTCCCAAGGGGCTTTCTTAATCCTTTGATATTCAAATCTTTCTCTTTTGAAGTCTCTACCAATGGGGTCTTCCTCGTCCATTTTCCCTTATTTAGTTAACTAACCTAACTGCCAGATCCTCATTTGCCACAGGCTTGTGCTCCAAGCAGGTATTCTGTCTGACTTGTCCCTGCTTCACGAAGCCCTGCAGCTTTTTCAAGATGTGCAAGTTCGCTCTAGGATGCCCTATGATTCCATTGTACAAGGGCAACAATCAGGGAGAGATTGCTAGAAGACAAAGTGGCGGGGATGGATGCCACGGTTAAGGAAGATCATTTTCAGAATCATTAATGAATGTCTCCATGAAGACTTTGCTTTTCTTACGCAGCCCCTATAACTTCTGGACCTCCTCAAATGAATTCAGATCATACCAACCAACCCCTCTATGTAAAATGTCACGGTGTGTACGTTTGCACATTGACTTCATCCATGCCTTCATTTATGACCTGTATTCCTTTTGTTTTACCTTTCTCAAATGATTTTATGTCATTTTGCTCCAATTTTTTTTTTTTTTTTTTTTTTTTTTTGCCTATTGGTAAGCAAAAGCATAGCACTTTGTGGAAGGAGCGAAAGTGGAAGGAGAGGATGAAGCAACCAAATGTTACACATTTTCTCTGGTCTCTTCCTTCACAATGTTGTTTGGTGTCCAAGGGTTTGACTGACATCCATCAGGTTGCACTGCCTTTCAACTGTGATGAACAATCGGGCACTACCCAAGTTTTATATCTGCAGTTAAACCTCATGACACTTGGTTTAAGAACCTGTGTGAACTCTCAGCCTTCTGCTTCTGTTTTCCAAATATTTACATGGATCTTTATATTATTTAAATGCAAGATAGGTCCAGCTGTCAGCAATTGGGACATCCAGATCGAGAGGAAATGAAGTATAAAATGACTCACTCTGGCTCTTTGTCCAAAAGGCAAGTGAGAAACGTTTTAACAAATATATGTAATCCTCACAGCTAATTATGATTTTTCTCATTGCAATTTTAATTATTTTTTTAAACCCACACTTTCTTTCATCCCTCATGGCAGCTTCATTGTCATTAAAAGTACCGCTCTATTGTATACATTCTCTATTCATATTCATGAGGTCAGGACCATTCAACCACAGTAATTGAGCGGTCTGATTGGCTGAATGTCCCACAGTGGTTTAGAGTGATACTGATTAACAAAAGGCACCAAAGCCTCTGCCATGATAGAAAGTATAATTAAGTAGGACCCTAAATGGAGACTCCAATCATCTGACAATGCCCACTGGACTCACATAATATTAGTGTGTTATCTATCATCCCACTATGATTAAGTAGTATTTAATTATTCTTTTTTATGGGGATTATCCCCAGTAAATATGTCTCATATCTACCAACTTAACACAACTTCTTTTCTCGGTTTTCTAAAGAGGATTTTTAAAATCTAATAAAGAAGTCAGAAATGAGCATATCTAAAATGGCTAACCGCAAATTGGTAAGATACTTGCAGGACCATACTGGTACATAATTATAGTGTTGAATTGTATATAGGTTGTTTTACTGTGGGCAGGATAAAATATGACTGTCTTTTGTCTCCTGGCTCCTTACTTTGAGCTCCAGGGGAGATTCCTTCTATTTCTTCCAATACTCTGGAGCCATGTAACCTCTGGCAGAACATTTAATCTCTCCGGATTTCTGATTCTTTAGCTGTAAAGCAGGAGAGGTTGGGAAAAATGGTTCAGAAGCTTTCTTCCAGCTTTAGAATTCTGTGATTTTATGTAAATGAATGTCTGTTCTACTTCATGAATGGGATTACTGTCAGAATTCCATAGTCTGCACGGTAGCTTATACAGTGGTTTCAAAGTGGAGTCTGTGGACCCAAGGAGGCATATAACACCATTTCCAGGAGGATGGGAAGAGCTCATCAGAACTTTATTTATTTACATTTATTTTCAAATTACCTTTAAAGGTTTCCTATTATATATTTATGTTTTATATTCATTAAGTTTTATGAGCCCTTAATATGTGACAGGCACTATTCTAAGTGCTTTAAAATTATTAGTATTATTTAATCCTTACAGCAACTGTATGAGGGAGACACTCTTACTATATTGATTTTAATGATGAGGAAGTTGAGAAACAAAGGTTATGAAAATGACCTGAGATCATACAAAGTTAAAAGGCATTGCAGCTGAGACTTGAACCCAGACATGAGTTAACCTCTTAACCACTTACTATGCAAAATAATATAGTTATAGGATCCAAAATAAGTAAGCACAAATAAATCAATCCTTATAATATAGGAGGTATGGCAGACAGACTTTGTAAGATGACTATTCCCACCTTCTGTGATTCCCAGTTCCTAATGTTCCTAGGTTTGTATAATCCTCTCTCTTTCAGTATGGGCAGCACCTCTGACTTGATTTTAACGAACAGAATATGCCAAAAGTGAGGGGTTGCCATTCTCCCATTTACTGACAGATTTATTCTAATAGATTTTCTCCTTTGGTGGCTCTAAAGGAGCAAGCTGCCATATTGTGAACTGCCTTTGGAGAGGGCTACATGGCAGTGAACTGTGGGTGACATCTAGAAGTTGAGGGTGACCTCCAGACAGTGGCCAGCAAAAAACTGAAGCTCTCCTTCCTATAACCACGAGGAACTGAATGCACTGAATGCTGCCAACGAAATCAGGAGCGAGGAAGCGGATCCTTCCCCAGCAAGCCTTGAATGAGACTGAGCCCCAGCCAACATTTCAGTTGCTGCTGGCAGAAGACCCAGCTAGGTTGCACCCATACTCCTGGCCCATAGAAACTATGAGGTAATAAATGTGTGTTGTTTTAAGTCTTTAAGTTTGTGCGAATCTGTTAGACAGCAATAGAAAATGAATATAGGAAGTACCTGCTCATGTTTCTAGCCTAAAACAATGAGCCATAAAAAATATATACCACTTTAGTGCCTCTCTCTAACCCATCAAATGGAAGTAGAAAATTTGGTTTGGGTCACACTGGAGTCTAGCTATCCTCAGGTACACTATTCCCAGCCAATATATGAGTATCAGCATCAACAATATCCATGCACTGAATAGGCAGCTAGCAGAACATCAGAGAAAGTTTTCTCTCCAGCGAGCTGGGCTACTCATGGGAAAAAAGGTTCAGGAATTGATTTATTAAGAAATATATTTAAAGAAAAAAATTAAGAAATAGTGCCCACTAAGGGTGCCTAGGTGGCTCAGTCAGTTAAGCATCAACCCTTGATTTCGGCTCAGGTCATGATCTCAGGGTGGTGAGATTGAACCCCACATTGAGCTCTACACTCAGCAGGGAGTCTGCCTGAGAGTCTCTCCCTCTGCCGCTTGTCCCCCCATTTGCACACACACTCTCTCTCAAAATAATTTTTTTTTAAATAAAAAGAAATGGTGCCAGCGATATAGAAGAAAATAAAACTGGACCCCAATCAGACACCATAAAACAATAAATTCTAGATATTTGTATGATGGAGAAAATTACATGTAGAGATATACACCATAAGGTTATTTATGATTTCAGAGAAGCAAGTAGAGGAAATTGCCTTTCTGTCTTTGAACGGCATGGAACAACTCATTAAGCATACTCCAAATTTTAATTTGAAATACATTTCATAAAAAATTTATTTTATTTAATTAATTTATTTATTTTCTTTATTTCAAGTTTTTTAATTTAAATTCCAATTAGTTAACATACAGTGCAATATTAGTTTCAGGAGTAGAATTTAGTGATTCATCACTTACATGTAACACCCAGGGCTTATCACAACAAGTGCCTTCCTTAGTACTAACACAAATTTTAAATAAAAAATAGAGCAAGGTTTATTTTGCTTTCTTGCTTAAAAGACACATATATGGTTCTCTTTTCATTTTGTGTATATTGTTTTTATTCATTGTATTAGAATTTTTGAATTGTACAAGTAATGCTTTGTCCTGGTAACAAGTCAATCTATGTAAAGGTGTTCACTTCCTTTTTCCAGTCTCCTCGCTGCCCACCCTCCCTACTCCATTATCATTGCAAACTCTTTGGTGTATATTTTTTCCATACAAGTAGAGAACAGTGGGGGTAAGGCATTTGGAAAACAAGATCTCAACAATTAGTGTACTCATTACTATTGGGTGTCACTACTTCTTGGGCCCTTTCAATGGATAGAGCTAAGAATTAAGAGTTATAAATCATGAATTCATACTGATAATTTCAGATGCAGCTTTATAGGATTATTTCTTATTTTTCTCCATTCCACATTCATATCTTCTTCTCCCACAGTCAGAATGCTGATTTTTCTTTTTTAAGAGAGAGTTCCTGAGAGCACGGGAGCCCACAAGCAGTGGAGGGGGGCGGTGCAGAGGGAGAGAGGGAATCTCAAGCGCAGCGAAGAGCCCAATGCCGAGCTCCATCTCACAACCCTGAGATCATGACCTGAGCTGAAATCAAGAGTTGGACGCTTAACTGACTGGGCCACTCAGGTGTCCCAGAATGCTGATTTCTCTAACGACATCAATATATGTACTCATTTGTTTTGTCATATAATGCATGCAAAATTGTTTCAGATTTACCACACCAATACTATTATGAGAAAAGAACTTTCTAACTAAACTTCAAAATTTCTCTGCAGTTCCTTTTAATCTTAGACTGTAACTTCTTAAGGGTATACAATTAGATTATTGTGTGTAAAAATTATAAAAGTTAATTATTTTATCTACGTGATTACATTATCAGCTGAACATAGCTCCATTTGTTTCTATATATATTAAATTTTATATCTTTTTTATTCACTAGAAGTATCTTAATTACTGTAATTTTTGAACATGTAAAACACTTTCAAATTTTGAAAGTCAAAAATATATAAAAACATATGCTGGCGATATCTCACTACAATCCCTAACCCTTCCTCCATGTGGCTACCTAACCCCATAGTTAAAACCACTTTTAATTAGAATCTGAATTAGCCTTCCTATGTTTCTTCTGCAAAAATAACTGTCTGCAAGCACATACACAGATTTATTTATGCATTTCAATTTTTTTCTTCTTTCTTGCATAAAACATTGCATAATATGTGTTTTCTTTTGTACCTTGTTCTTTTATTCAACAACATATTCTGGAAATAATTCTACATCAGTTCACAATGATTTTCCTCATTTTCATAATATGTGGATGCAACATAGATAATAAACATTCATATATATATGATACATATACATATATCAGCTGAATTCAAATAAAGAGAAATTGTAAAGTGCTAGAAAGGCAGAGAATATTGAATACTAGAATACCAGAATGACTAGCAAGTGTAGGTACACTGCAGCTGCATTGGGAATGAGCACGCTGGTGAGAACCACAGGATTTTTAGTCTAGGGACATGAGTTTTTATGCCTACAGTTCATGGGTCAGTGTGAGGCAGATTCAGCACTTAAATTCCCCACACAAAGCCAAGATCCTCAAAGAACTATACCCTTCATGGAGGACTAGACCAGAAAAAAGTTGCCCATTGACTTACGTAGACAACAAGAAACATTGTTTATGTTTGCCTAGTTATGATATACACTCATGGTCTGATAAATCTTGAATTAAGAATGTAACATAAAAATTGATCCTTGGACAGTAATATCCAAGGTAGGTCCTAGAAGAAGTGATATAAAACTCTTCTCAAGATATAATCCCACAAAAAGTTCATGAAGAATATTTCAGAGGAAGAGCTATATTCTGATAGAAATAATTAAAAAGCCAACTCAATAGCAAGACTAGAATCTCATGAACTTCAGACAACATGAAACAATCACAGAGGAGTATCAAATAAGCATGTTTATTTATTTGTTTAAAGATTTTATTTATTTATTTGAGAGAAAGAGAGACAGCAGGAGCAGAAGGGAGGGGAGGAGGGAGGAGCAGACTCCCTGTTGAGTAGGAACCCGAGATCATAACCTGAGCTGAAGGCAGATGCTTAACCAACTGAGCCACCCAGGCATCCCTCAAATAAGCATGTTTAAAATGGTTAAATACAGAAAAAAAAAATCAAAAAATCAAAAGCCTAATGAGGCACTATAAGCAAAAAACCAAATGAGACCTCTAGAAATAAAAAAAAATTAAAAAAAGCAAAGTCTATGGAATGAAAAGCTCAGTAAATAGGTTAAGCAGAGTATCAGCCAAACTTATGAAAGCAATGGTTAATAGATGTGACAGTTTAACAGAAGGCAGTTCAGAGAGATAAAGGAATGGAAATTATTTTTTTTTAAAAAATAAGAAATTAAGATATGTGTAGGACAGAATAAGAAAGTCTAGTATCCAGTAGTAGTGTTTCTGAAAAAAGGGAGAACAGAGAATGAGAAAGGTAATTTTCAAAGATAAGAATGAAAGATTTCCAATTTAACCAAAGAAATTAACCCTCAGGTTAAGGAAGCAAAATAATTTTTTTGAAGGCAAACAACTAGTAATCCATACCTAGACTTATAGTAAAACTCCAAAATACCAGAGGTAAAGGTCAATCTTAAAAACAATCATAAAGAAGAGAGAGCACTTTTAAATGAAAAACTTCAAATGAAGATGGCTTTAAAGAAAAAGCATTATCATTTTCAAAAAAACATAAGAGACCTAGAAGAGCAATACACAATGCTAAAAGGAAAATTTTATGAGGAAATACTCAATTCCTATGCATCTAACAACATAGACTCAAAAAAATAAAGAAAAACTGAGAAAATCACAAAAAGAAATGGAAAGATCAGTGTTCACAGTGGAAGATTTTAACAGACATTTTTTTAGTAATAGGTAAAGCTAAATTAAATATTGGTGTTATTTAGTAATATAATTTATAAACCTGTCAATAAATACTTATCAATACTACACTTAATGATTAAAGAATACACATTTTTTAAAGCACACTTGGAACATATCTAAAAATGGAACACTCGTTGTACCCCAAAGCAAGTGTCAAAAATATTGAAGAGCTGATACCTTATAGACAACATTCTCTCTAAAAAGAAGCAAAGAAAAAGAAAAGAAAAGAAAAGAAATATAAAGAAATAAGAGAGAAAGAGGAAGTGAAAGAGAGAGAGAAAGTATGCATGCCCAACCTTTGAATGCAAGTTAACCAGATAAAAAACGAAGAGGTGGACTGGGGTTAGAGGCTACGGAGACACTGTTCTAGGCCTAGAGAAGAGCTTTGGTGGATCTTCTTATGGGGGAAGGGGCTTTGGTATATTTGAGTGAAAGATGAACAGGGTGGCTAGAATTCACTAGTGGAGGAGGAAAGGTAGAATAACATGGGGCTGAAAAGATAATCAAGAGCTAGACCAAGCAACTATTTATGGATCATGTATTTTTATGAACAAAGGTTTTGGGTTTTATCTGAAAACAAGAGGAAGGCACTGAGGTTGAAGAAAAGAAGCAGATGTGATCAGTTTTGGATAAGGAAAACTTGCACTTACCTACTGCATGGAAGTTGGACAGAATCAGACAAGAGTGGAGGTCAGAGATCATTTAGGAAGCAAAGCTGTAGTTCACACAAGAGATGCTGGGGCTTTGGACCAGGACGGGAGCAGGAGAAAAGGTGGAGATGAAAATGAATGGCCTGATACAAGAGATATTTAGGTGATACTTATAAGATTTAGTGATGCCTTGGCCGTGGGGGTTTGAAGGAGAGCAGGGAGTGTTTAATTTGTTGAAATAGATGATATTACCAATAAGAAGAGAGCCAGGTGTCATATTTCACAAACAAGATAATTTTTTTTCTTTCCTCTGAGCCTTTTTTTTTTTTGAATGCCTAACTTCTTGCTTTTATTTTAAATATACCATACATACCCTGCAAGGCCTTGAGGATGTCTGATTTCTTCCATTCATGGTAATTTATATTCCTACAGCACTATCTGCCCTTTACAATTTCACTTAATTATTGCAGGAAGAGACCCAAGCAGGCCTGAAGGTCTCCTAGTGGGAAAGGATGCTCAGCAATGTTACCCTGGAGACTGAGGTTTGATTCACTTGAAGCACTCAGAAACATACTAAATTCACCAGGGTCGTTTCTGGTTACTGGAGTCTAGCAAGAAGGCACACATGGAACCAGAGTCTCCAGAAACACTGAGAAGGAACTAGAGACTATAAAACCTCTGATAAAATGACAGAGCCTCTCCAAGGACCCATGGGTTCCTTTCCCTAAGTGGTAGTAACAGCAGCTTCTGGGCACCTTCAGTTGAAAGCTGCCCCACCTGCTCCATGCAGCAACCATCTGTGCATACTTAATTAATTTGTTTACCCATATTAAAGGAGCTCATATTCTTTTTGTGTCTTTTGACATTTTAGGGCTTTAGCTGGTGTTAAAAAAAAAAAAAGAGCTGAGGGATTTATTCATGTGTAATCAAAACCTTGGAGCTGTTTGCATCTTAAAATCATTTGGGTCTCTTGTTATTTATCCAACTGATTAGTGAATCTTCCTTCCTCTTCCATATCTATTAAGTTTGATAGTTTATCTCTTTTTGTGGTTGCTATGTTGCTGTCTTTCTGCGATAACAGGAGTGATTCATTAATCAGATAATATCCAGCCTCAAACCTCTCCCGGTGGTTTCCCATCGTACTTAGAATAATAATGATGAACTACAAGAACCTACCTGATCTGCCCCTTGGCAGCTTCCTCAAACTCATCTTTCCTTCTCTTTAACTTACTGTCCTTCAGCTACATTGCCCACCTTCATGGAACACAAGCAAATGCACAGCTCAGGCCTTTGCAGTTTCTGTCCCCTTTCCTTGAAGACTCTTCCTCCAGATATTGACGTGGCTTACTTTTTTGAGTTCGCATCACAATGACCACTAACCTCTGGTTTTCTTTTACTTCCAGGTACAGAGAGGATTACTTTAATGATAGGCCAATGACATGTAAACACCACAGCTTTTTTTTTTAAGATTTTATTTATTTATTTATTTGAGAGTGCGAGAGAGCACATGAGAGGAGAGGGTCAGAGGGAGAAGCAGACTCCCCGCTGAGCAGGGAGCCCGATGCAGGACTCGATCCCGGGACTCCAGGATCATGACCCGAGCTGAAGGCGGTTGCCCAACCGACTGAGCCACCCAGGCGCCCTAAACACCACAACTCTTAAGTGAAGGGTTTAGTTGAATCTAATTGTGTTGCTTGACTCTGCAATCCCTCTGCTCACTTGTTGTCATGATCAGGAAGGTCATGTGCTCCAGATGGCCCTGCTACAAGATGGTGGAGCCCTTGTTGTCCAGGATTACTGCATGATGTCTTCAGAGTCCTCACCAGCCCATGTTGGGCATTGGTGTGAGTGAGAAACGAATTCTCCATTGTCATTGTAAGCCACTGAAGTTTAGGGTTATTGGTTACTCCAGCATAACCTAGACTCTTCTAAATGACATACCTTACCTAAGTCTTTGTTCAAATGTCACCTCATCCAAGAGGTCTTCTCTGACTACCTTATCCAAAATAGAAGCCCTCTCTGTTTCTGTGTCCCAACAGGGCTTTATTTTTCTTCATTGGATCTATTTTCCTCAATAGAATGGAAGCTCTGTGAAGGTGGGGCTTTGATTTGTTCATTAGTATTCCAAATAGCATCAAGTATAGTCCCTGGACATTGTAGATGATCAATAGCTATTTGTTGAATACATGATTATTCATTATAAAAATTGAAATATTACAGATATGTATAATTTAGAAAGCAAAAGCCCATGTAATTCCTTCACCCAGAAATGATTACTATTGTTTATAATTTTTTCTAAATTGCATTGTTTATATACAAACTTATGTATAAATACATTGCATGTATTGCTTTCTTTTTTTTCACTAAAGGAATATTCCTTCCTAAATGAATTATTCTGTAGCTTGTTTTCCCATATAACAATTACTCATGGAAAGTTTCAATGTCAATGTTTACTTATACTGATTTGTCAGGTTTTTTTTTTTTTAAGATTTTATTTATTTATTTGAGACACAGCAAGAGAAGGAACACAAGCAGGGTGAACAGCAGAGGGAGAGGGAGAAGCAGGCCTCCCTGCTGAGCAGGAAGCCCGATGAGGGGCTCGATCCTGGGACCCTGGGAGCATGACCTTGGCAGAAGGGAGACGCTTAACGACTGAGCCACCCAGGCGCCACCCCCCATTTGTCAGTTTTTTTTAACTACATGATGATATTTACCTTCTTAATAATTATGAGTTTCCCAAGGTTTCTGAAATTTATTATTTATCCATTCCGGTAACGTGTTTTGCATGCCTGAATTACAAGCTCTGGAGATTTGGCAGCAATTAAGAAGACAAGGTTCTTTCACTTAAGGAGTTTATGTTAAAGTTGTAAGAAACGGATAAATAAAATAAACCCCAAATATTTCAGATGGTGATCAGGGAACATACAAATAAACATGGTAATGAGATGGGAAGTGACCTGGAACAGAGGGGGGTCACAGAAGACATCTGGAGGGACTTTTGAGCTCAGCCCAAAGGGGACAGAAACTAGTTCTACATATATTTGGGGGAGGAGCGTGCCAAGCAGAGGGCACTTAAGGGGCAAGCTTGCCATGTCCAAAGAACAGAAAGGCCAGTCCAGCTGAAGTGTGGTCTGTGAAGAGGAGTGCCATACAGAATGAGGTCAACAAGGAAGGCTCTGAGAATGTGGAATACACAGTAGATATTCAGAGATGTAATGGATGGAGTCTTGGCTAATAGCAATAATATGATTTCAAAGGCAAAACTAATAAATATGCGGAATGTGAAAATTTTTTCATTTCAGTTTCTATTGATTCCATAAGATATTTTGAATCCAAAGGCTAAGCAGAACCCTAGAATGTTTTGGCTCTTTTATAAGGCACCATTAGGATGGCCATAAAATGTTTAGCCCTTAAAAACACATTCTACAGCTCAGGAGTATGTCTGAGATAACTTTAAATGGTTAATGAAATGTTCCATAAGTCCACTGTTTTTTAGGCTGTTAGGAGTCTAAGGAATTTCTTAAATACCATCTCATAAAAAAAAATCTAATTTAAGATTAACTGACATACAGAAAATATGTCACAGAAGACCTGGTATATGACTTGAATTCAGTGATTATTTTCTTCTGAGAAGGAAACAGGATTGATTCTGTACTGGCCTCAAATAGGTTCTTGGAAAGATCTATTCCTTTCCAAATGAAAATATATTAGTGGGAATAAAATTCTTTATAGCTTATAATTCAGAAGTGAACTTTTATGAAACACTTTGGCGCTGGGGATATATGTCCAGTGGAATCATGTATAACTGAAAGATCTAGATTGTTTAGTTTCTGGGGAGCCATTAAGATAAACTTTGGAGCAGTGGAAACCATATTTCTGGAGACATCCTCCCATTCTGCTTTAGACAGGTGAAGGGAAAGAAGAGCATGATGCTCTTATGGGCACGTTTGTTTTGTTTTGTTCTGCTTCTGCTAATTATTTTGTGAATGTATTTTTTAATTCCCAGTAGTGACAGCAGTCCGAAGTGACCCTAAAGAAACAGCTAGGGGAGAAGCTGCAGAAATCAAATCAGGGCACGAAAGGAGAGGAGCTATACAAAATTAAATACACTCACCTTCCGTTTACAAAGATCTTTCATTTCTCTGTGAGAAGTTACATATGGGTTTGCCTTGTTTAATTAACTTCTTTCGGTACACTTTACATCTTTCATGCTGAGAGATATATGTGAGCTAAATCAGAGCAGCATGACAGTATTTTTGTCACTGCTGGAAAAGCAAATTGCTCCTTTCAATTACCCAAGCCCTTTCTCATTGGACCAATGCGTACAAGCAAGTTAAAACTTAATAGGAGACGTAAAGGTCATTCCTCCAGCCCCAAAGGATAATCTGACCGAGAACCCCTACTTCCCTTTGGGTTGGGTTTGGTTTTGTTGCTACCACCGAAGTAATAAAGGCGACATTCATTGTCCCTTGCCATTTAATGGAGGTAATAATTGCCAGCCGGCGTGGACTGTGATGCTAAAACCCAGAAAAAGCCTTTTCAATCATGGCCCCTGCCTTTCCATCCAAGCCCCCGCTGTAGAACACTAGAGAACAAGGTGTAAATCAGTTTAAGACCATAGTTCTGCATTCAAGGCATTGTGGTTTACTGCTCCCAAATGACCTCCATCTATCTTCCTTAGCTGTAGAGGTGTATAATTGAACTAAAGAGAGTCTTGAGTAATGAGGTTGAGAGTGGCAGTCCCATTGCCATGGCTTTAATAGTTTAACTGCCGCATGCTTTTTTATCCCCTAAAATGTAACAAAATAGTCTAGTAGGGCTCAATTCTTCAGGGTGACACTTGCCGAGAGTCTATATTTTAAAATAGAAATAGGTTTTTATAAGCAAAAAACTATAAATCTCTCTCTACAAGAGGGTTCTCAAAATACAATTATACAAGCCATTTTCTGCTGGAGCAGAAACTAATATGAATGCACGCGACAACCTGTACTTCTTTTTGTGGGGAAATCATTTTTAAGCCTTTATTCTTCTAACGCAATGAACAGCTGCTTTTTCAGACTCCAAAGGGGCTGGGGAGTGATAGCTTTCTCAAATTGTGTGCTGCTGGGAGTTATAGCCAGAAGACCCATGTTATTTCAAGTTTTCTTTTCTTTTCTGAAAAATTTTATTCGGTTTGTTCAGTGAAATTCAGGAGATACTGCTGTTAGAGAATTCTTTTTTTTCCAAGAAACGGTTCGCTTGCAAATGAATGTTTCTCTTTTAAGGATCCATGGTTTATATGCACTTCTCAGGCCTTGACCATATGCAAATTGCTGGGTGAGCAATTTAGTAGAAAATGTTAGTAGAGCATAAAAACTGAACAAAGACATAACTACCTCCTCGTGAATTCTCTGGGAGTATAGTATTGGCTGAACGTTAAGAATGAGCTTATTAACACAGTCATTTAATATGAGTAATTAGAACTACATGGATGGTTTCAGGGGCTCTAAAACCTCTACTCTCCCAAAAACAAGATCCTAAAAGAAAAGAAAAAAAAAAATAACCTGCTTGTTGACTGTGCTTGAAATTCCATTTTGGCCATTCAACACTATTGCACAAGATATTCCTGGTTAACATGCAAATCTCACTAACAGGAGTAAATTATTCAATAATACCAATGACAACAACTAACACTTCCTGATAGCTTATAACATTCATAAGAGTTCTAAGTACTTTATATGATTTAACTCGTTTAGTCCCCCAAACAACCCACTGATTGCCTCCATTTTACAAATTCAAAACCTGAGGCAGGAACAGAGAGGTTGAATAGCCCAAGGTTATAGTTAATAGGACACGGACAAGATTGCCTGAATTTAGAATGCTTGTTTTTGTTTTTGTTTTTAAGATTTCTTTATTTATTTGAGAGAGAAAGCGAGCATGCACAAGCAAGATGGGGGGGCTGCGGCACAGAGGGAGAGAGAGATTCTCAAGCAGACACCCTCCTGAGTGCAGAGCCCAATACAGGGCTCAATCTCAAGACCCTGAGGTCATGGCCTGAGCCAAAATCAAGAATCAAGCCCTTAACCAACTGAGCCACCCAGGTGCACCCCAGAACGCCTGGTCTTAACCACTCTGTTCCTGTGGATCAGTTTATTAGATTCATTAGTGAGAAGAGAGAACTGGGAAGTTGAGAGAGATGAACTGTGCACTCTGAGGAGCCAGCCTCCTTTCAGAACCCACAACTCCTCCTGGGACCAACAGGGGAGGCAGTCTATGGTTGAAGATTAGGTGATGCCACCGAGTTATCCTTGAAACCAACACCACATCATTTATGCCATTACTGTATCACAGAAAGGTATTGTAGTCAAAATTGTTTTCATAATAACATACATTATTTACCTTTTTCACTTTGTTGACATCTGCAATGATGGTACAAAAGCAAATGGTGGTTACAATGGCTGGCAATGGCGTCAAACATTGAATTCTTCTCTGCCACACACTTGCAGTAAAAATTTGCCGGTTGCATTCAGGAATGACCTTGACAAAGCAGTAAAAATTATTAATTTTACTAAAGGTAACCGTATGTGCTTTTTAAACATTCTCTGTAATAAAATAGGGAGTAGGCATAAAGTACTTCTGCTACCTACCCAAAGTTCGATGGTTGCCTCAAGAATAAACCCTTATGTGATTATTTAAGTTACAAGTTAAACTAGACACATTTTTCATGGACTACTAGTTATTACTTGAAAGAATGACTGACAGACAAATTCCGGTATTTGGTAGATAGGTTATCTAAACCAAACCTACCACACCAAGGAAACCAACTGGCTTCCGCAAGTAATGATAGTGTTGCCATTACCTGTTTGCAGGAGAAATCTGTGGAACTCTCTCTATAGCTCCACATCCCCCCCCACACACACACCCCTTCTTCTCGCAGGAGGTGTCTTTCCCTGTCCCTGACTAACTTGACTCAGCCCATGAGTGGGGTGCCTGACCCAAGCTGGGTCAATAAGGCCAAAGCTATAGCATGTAAAACTCATGACTATGTGGGTCACTGCAACCATGCCAATCAGAGAGGTGTGAGGCCACCATTCTGGGAGGAAAGAGAAAAGAATGAGGTGGCCATGATGTTTAAGGAACGGTTTCTCATTGTTTCTGAGGCTCACAGGTCCCCATGAACGCTCTGTTATTTGGGCAATCCATGAAATAAATTACCTGGTATATTTCCATTGGCTTCTTTTGGCTAACACTAGTTTAATTTGAATTTCTATCACATGCACTCAAAAGAGTCATAACTAAACTTTATTTGGCTCCATTTCCTACTGTATGCCTCTATGTACCTTCTGTTCTACTCACGTTAAGCTACTCAACAGACCCTAAACAAAAGTGTTCCTGCATTTTCACATGCTCTTGCCTTCTTCTAAGATGTTATTCCAGTGCAGAGTTATTTTTCTTCCTATCAAAATCCTTTCATTTCTCAAGCCTCAGGTCCAATACCACCTAGTCAAGTAAGCCTTCCCTGATTCACCCACCCAACTGCACATTTTGGCATCTCCATGTTGTGCTGTGTATTTCTCTATTGGTTTTCTCATTCAGCTCTGTATGATAGTTATTTTACCACCTGTCTCTCTCACTAGATGTTATTTCCCTGTGGGAAGGCTCACATCATTCTCTGATGCTTTAAGCCTTAGTACCTTAGTCACGGCACTTAGTTGGGCTCAGTAAGCGTTTGTGCATTGTGTAATTCCGGTGAGAGGGTCTCATAAAAGAACTTGTCATTCATGTCTCTCTAAAGCTGCAGGGTAAATGTCTTCTTTCTTGTGATATCTCTTCTTGACAATCTCTCTATTCTTTGTATTAGTGCCCTCTTTTTCTGATTTGTCATTATTCTTACTCTGTCTTGGCCAATTTTTTTCTCATTACGAAAGCATTCTGTTTCAGAGCCAGATGGTCCATTTCCTGAAGTAACACCTTATCTAGATAATGTGATTTTTCTCCATCGCTTGTTTCTCATATTACTGTCAGACCTTCCATTTACACTATTCAAGGTTTATATATTTTTCTAAGATATGATCATCCTGGATGTTGTATTTATTTTAGCATAAATATATGTGAAGTCACTATATGGATTCTTTTGTGTTTGTATCAAGTTTTATTCCTTCTCGTTTTGTATTTTATGCCAACAAAGCTGAGAATGGGAGGTTGTGTAGAGAGGATAGGTTCACCCACCATCCATACATCAGCTCAATAGAGCAGTTTGCAATCAATGAAGATACCGTAATCTCATTATAGTAACGTTTCACTAAAGATCGATCATAAATCTTGGGTCACGGTAGCCAAAAATATAATTCAGAAAGACTTATAGGGGTTTTGGAAACGAAAGACACTTAGCTATCAGAACTGAGTTCCAATCTGCAGTTGCCTTACTAGCTGCAGGACATCATATCACGGATCATACATCATCATAAATAACTCAGAGTATCTAAGATAAAGTACCTCAGAAAGATTCAACTACATAAAAAGTTAAATTTAAATGTCAAAAAGCCCCATTAATGAGTAAATAAGAGAAATCTGAATATAGCAATATATATTCATTTAGTTATTTTAAAGTTTTTATTTGAGATATACTTGACGTTTAATATTAAATTAGTTTCGGCTGTACGACATAATGGTTTGACAATTATATACATTACAAAATGCTCACCATGTTACGTGGAATACAGTATGATTACTGACTGTATTCTCTATGAGGTATTTTTCACTTCTGTGGCTTATTTATTTGGTAACTGGAAGTTCGTACCTCTTAATCCCCTTTACCCATTTTGCTCATCCCTCCACCCCTTCCCCTTTGGCTACCACCAGTTTGCTCTCTATATTCATGAGTCTCTTTCTCGCTTTTGTTGTTGTTTGGTTTTTTGGTTTTTAGATTCCACATATAAGTGAAATTGAAGTCGTATGGTATTTGTCTTTCTCTGGCTTATGTCATTTATTCCACTCTAGGCCCATCCATGTTGTCACAAATGGCAATATTTCATCATTTCTTTTTTTTTAAGATTTATTTTATTTTATTTTTATTGGAGAGAGAGAGGGAGAGCACAAGCAGGGTGGAGTGGTAAAGGCAGAGGAAGAAGTAGATGCTCTGCTGAGCAGGGAGCTCAATGTAGGGCTTGATCAGCCCTGAGCTGAAGGCAAATGCTTAACTGACTGAGCCACCCAGGCACCTCTTTCTTATGACTGAGTAATATTCCATTTTGCATACATACCATATCTTCTTTATCCATTCATCTATCAATGGACGCTTAGGTTGCTTCCATATTTTGGCTGGATATGTATTTCATTTTTAATTGCATTAATATATGGAAAAGATTAATTACAAGTTAATAAAAAAAAGATGAAGCCCTGGACAGAAAAATGGGCAAATAATATTAATAAACAATTCACAAAGATAAACATAAAAATTGTCAACAAACTTGTGAAAAATTTTCGAATTCACTAGAGATAGAGGTACATGAGTTAAATTTTAAAATAAGACAAAATATCTTACAATAATTAATTGTAAAAAAATAATCATATCTTAGATTGCCAGAAGTCAGAAACAATAATAGGCTCAGAGGTGGCGAGTATGGGGATTCGTACACATCAGTGGGGGATAGTTACAACTTTTCTGGAGGCTAATTAGGACTGAAAGCCTTAAAATGTGTATACTTTATATATTTGACCTGGGAATTTCACTGCTGTGGGTTAATGCTAAAGGAGTGATTGAACAACTGTGCCACGAGGCAGGGTTTTGTTTGTGTGTTTTAAGGCAGAAGATCAGAAACAGTCTAAACAACCAACAAGGAGAAAAAGATGCAAATTAGAGATGTTATTTAGCATGTCTGAAGAGTGGAATGGTGTTCAACCATATAAAAAAGTGCCAAGAAGACTATTTCTCAACATGAAAATATATATTGGAGATAGAAAAGTGTTCAGTGAAAAAGAAGCTACGAAATGTGAGATTAGAAGAAAAAAAAAAACATGCCTCTTTAGAATGATGTTAGGACGTTGGCCAGTGGCTTTTCTCTGGTGGCGAGCTAATGGGTGATTATGATTAAAACGAAATCTTTGTCTTTTTGGTGCTTTCCAAATTTCCCTATGAAGCATCAGTGAGACACCTCTATGACCCACCCTAAATCCTCATTCAAACCCTGGCGGCAGCGCAGGACACATCTCTTGAGAGGCTTCTCCATGTCTCCGGCAGCAGGTCGCCCTTAACCAGGGAGGACAGAGCCCTCAGATGAATCCTCTGACCCTGCCTCCCCCAGGTGGACAATGCAGGGGTGCATTTTTAGGGTCTCTCAGCAGGTCTCGGCACCTGACCCCTGGCTCTTCACCGCACAGACCTGGTCCTGGCAGTGCCGGGGTCACCCGTGCCTCACAGACTTTTGCATCAGTCCTTTCTCCTTCTGTCTCACCCTTCCCATCCCCTCCCTCCTCTTCTGGAATAAACCGTCTGCAGACAAACCTGGTCTCAGGCTCTGCATGCACATATTCATTTCATCACAATAAAATGCAGTAACACTAAAAGCATGCTATTATTTTAATACAAAGAATGAAAAGCCCAAAGTTGTGAAGCACATGGATAACACCACCAGCAGCATCAGAGAATTTGTTGTTTTTTAGGAGGACTTCTGGGCTCCCAGAGCCACACGGGAGCTCCCTGCTGGCCAATAGGCAAGCTGAAGATGACGCCATGCTTTCCCTTAGCTGTTTGTTCAAACCAGTCCTTAGATTCTGTAGGATCTGTACTGCCGCTAGAGATAGTGTGAGGACCGTTGAACAAATGACACCCGTTACACCTCCAGGGGTGAAGTCTCCCTGCCTGGACGATAGCAAAGAGCATAACAATGCCTGCCATCAGAGGTGGCAGTCCCAAGATGCCAACACATGGCACGGTTGGCAGGTGTCAGGGTACCAAGAAACACATGACTCACACAGGCACCGCATGGAACAATGCTTTACTCACATAGCCACTAAGACACAGATCAGCTTCACTAGTGGCTGTCTCCTGTGGCCAGATGTCTCGCCATGCAGCCGCTGCATGGAGATGGTGTGCAGGTACCCCTGTTAGGCTGCAGGTGAAGGACCCCGTTCCCTCCATGCTGAGAACAGATATAAGTGGGTTTGGCTGGGTGCCATATTATGCACACACTTAAGCAGAACAAAGAAGTACATGTGAAATCCAAAACAGGGACAAATATTCCCAAACAGGCTGTGAGGGCTCTTTATCGCTCAAAGGGAATGTTCTGTTCCCAAGGCACATTCGTATGTACCCATGCAGGGGTTGGGAAGACTGAGTGCACATGACTGCTTTTCCCAACAGGGTCAGTGGTTTAAAAAGGAATCCCATGGCCACCACGGAATAAAACCCGCTGCTAGGCTCTACATTCCGTCTAGGTAAACCATTTTGCCCAAGTCAGCAAAGTAATTATTTTTATTAAGAGCATCCACCTTTATGGGATTAGAAAGTTCTATCCTTTTTCTAATTACCTACCCCTTCCTGGCAAACCTTGATAACCTAATTCAGTGGTGTTCAGAAGAGCCACAGAAATCTACCATTAAAATTGATTGATGGCAGTCATTCCCCACACCCCTGGAAAAATTAAGTTTATAGATACCATCTTTTTCATCTTAAGTATTTCTTCCACAGCTTTGGCCTAAACCTTTGGCACCTGGTCTCGCTGGCCTTTCCTAGAATATGGTCGGCAGTAATATCTGATTTATACATATTTATTTTGTAACATAAACTTAATTACCTCATGGTGTTCTTTAAAAATGCCATTCCTTTGGGTAGTTATGCCCATCCAAGTGAAACACTATCCTCGCGGAGCATATGTTTGCTGTTTTTTCCCCCGTTTACCTTCCTAAATACCTGTGGGGGTGGTTTATAAGAATTGCCGCAATGCTAAATGGGAAATAAAGTGGTGAGAAAATTAGAATCTGGCCAAGTTTTCCCTGCATGTCTTTTGACTTGAAATCCTATTCCGTTTCCTCTTATTGCCTCTAGCAGGAGATCCAGGGGAAGATCTCAGGAGGAACTGGCGTTCTTCTAATGGCAGCCCCACTGTCTTCCAAAGGCAAGCCCCTGATTCTAGTTGTGATAGTCTTCTTTATAATCAGGTAATCGTTGGAAGTGATGACATCATAATACAGTGCACACGGAAGGGTGAATTCTGCAACAAAAACTTGTTCTAAGAGATGGACTCATGCCTCTGGCGGAGAAGCTGTCTGTCTTAAGAAGCCTCGGTCGGGCAGGAAAGATGCCGGGCAGGACCCAGGGAACCCAAAGGAATAGGCAAGGTGAGGATCGTCCAGCTGAATGCACCGTACGGAGCAGGCGTTGGACACGAGAAGGAGATCGCCACTGGCAGGTGCATCTAGGAGACTGAAAACAAGCAAGTGGCAAGTTACTCTTTTCAGGAAATAGTGTTAAGGGCTTTGGTGATTTGAGCTCTAGAAGTGTCCCGCAAATTTTCCTTTATAGACAGCACCCTTTCTTCAAGTCAAATCCCACCGGGAGGATCCAACCAGAGTTGTTCTATTTAAATGGAGAGTGTGGAGACCGCCAGACTTGTGATGGTTCATTTTATGTGTCACCTTGACCACAGAATGCCCAGATATTTAGTTAAACGCGATCGTCTCCGAAGGTGTTTCTGGATGAAAGTAGCATTTGAATCCATAGACGGGAGTAAAGCAGATTGCTCTAATTTAATGAGGTGGGCCTCGTCTGATCTACTGAAGGCCTGAATAGAATCAAAATGGTGGAGTAAGAGAGGATTTTCTCTTTCTGCCTGATGGTCTTCAAATGGAAGACAAGCTGTCTTCTACTGCCTTCAGAATCAGACTCAGACTGGAACTAGACCAGCGGCCGCCAGCTGGCTGACTGCAGGTCTTGGGACTTCTCAGCCTCCATAACCATGTGAGCTAATTCCTTCTAATTACTCACTTCTCATATTGTTTCTGTTTCTCTAGAGAACCCAGACAAATATATTCCCCTAATCACCCGTCCCATTTCCTCCTCCACGCATCCTCTCTAAGAGCTAGCATGGGTGTATGTAGGCAGATTTCTGGTTGGAGGCTCTGTGATAAGTTCCTAGAATATATACCAGTCATTCATGTCAGAGCAGTCTCTGGCACGAGGATTACACTACAATTTACTGGACTTGGCTCATCTATCTTCCTGGATTGCCTTTGACTGTCTGTCAACCCTGGAAATTATTTTCCTCCCCAGAGTTTAGACTAATCCCTCGTTTTCTTCCTTTCATTGCCACACTGCTTATTCACCTGTCAGATGGCAACTATATTTCTTTTAGCTCCAGGGAGTTGACTTGCTTTGAACCTACTGGGTAGATTATAGGGTCTGGGTATCTTAATTTCTGGGAATTCCACAGACTCCTTTTTAACCATTGGAGAAATCTGATCACAGCTTTTCAATTTTGTCTGTCTTTCACATTTCTTTACATCTGAACCTATCACTGTATAAACGTAAAGATAGGGGATATGAGTCCACAGCATGATTTTCCTGATACTACTCTCCAAGGTTGAACACAGGTTGTCCCTATAAAGTCCAGAATTCAGAAGTGTAGAGGGATAACTCCCCACTTTTTCTTTTGCACTCCTGGGCAATGGAAGGTGAGGGTTGGATCCTGTTGTCAAGTTGGAACCCCAGGCATCAATCTTGGCTCCCCCTGGCCTCTTGTACCCCTCATTCAAGCTACCACAAGGTATCATCAGCTCCACCCACTAAATATCTGTCCAATCTTCCTACTTTTTTGTGTTCTCATTGTCACTGCAGGGAGGTCCCACCTCATATAAGGATTAGGCTCTAAACAGTTGAGGCTAGCTGTGAGTCGTGTATAGTTATGATTGCCCTTGAGAACTCCCCAGGAAGACAGTAGAGACAGACACACTGCTTCTCAGGAAATCAAACACAGTTTTCTCTCTAATATTTTTCCTCAAACCATTTTCCTCAAACCATTCACCACATTGTGGCCAGCATGATAGGTCAAGAGCACGGAGCTGATCATGGCTCCATCTTACTTCCCTATGTGCAATCGTTCACCTGCTTCCCATCAGCCTTGGGATGAGTGTAGAGTCCTTGGCATGACATAGGAGCTGTTCACAGCCTTCTCTTTGCTCTTTGCATGCTTCTTCTCCCACCACCCTTGTACCTATCCTGCTGCCACTTCCAGTGAAGTCCGACTACTTGCATTCTCTAAAAAAGCAATACTTTCCCTTGCCTCTGGACTTCTGTACATGCCCTCCATCTCTACCTTTGCTCAGCTAACTTCTTCTCATCCTTAAGAGCTCAATTTAGACATCATCTTCTCTGGGCCCTTCCTCAAATACCTTAAGCACTGCCATTTCTCTCGCTGGCTAAGTCTTTGCATTTCTAACCCATGGCTGGCAGTTCAAGATCTCCATTGAAAGCCATTTCTCCATATTTTTAACATCCTAAGGAAACTAATAGACATAGAAACAGTTGTACTCCATGGGGTCATGCTGTTAATTTGTTTTCCTGTAATGCCAGTTCAGTTATAACTCAACACCAATAACAATTATTATTATTATTATTACTATTATTACAACCACATCAATAAGAACAAACACCAATGTCTGCAGTGTATATACCAGGCCTTCTTCTAAGATATGTGTATCTATATGTAGTAAACATATTCATATATGTACATTTACATATGTGTATATATATTTACATTATATAGATACTCTTCTAGTAGGCACAGAATTGTTATTACCGTCTCCTCTTACAGATGGGGAACCAGGGTCACAGAGACACAAAGTAACTTGTCTGGTAGAGCAGAGAAAACACACATGACTGCCTCTCAGTAAATCCAACAGAGCTAGGCTTTCTCCGAGTGTTGGAACACACTGGAAAAACCAGGATCTGAGCCCAGGAAGTCTAAATCAAGAACCTGCCTAACCAGTGTGCACTCGGCTTCTCTCCTTTGTTTGGACTAGCTTTGGGGACAGAGCTCAGTTTGCCATTCTTTCCAACTGACAGTTACTCACTCCATGGCTCAATGGAAGTTCATGCTGCTTTGAATAGAGAAGGTATTTTTTTTTTAAAAGCCTGAGCCTTGAAAGCCGTATTCTATAAGCATGAATAAATCCTCCACCATTACTGTTTACCACAATCAGAAGCCCTTTTCTCCAACAGTTTCTCTTTTAAAAAATTGTTGAATTCCACCCACGAACCATGCTAAACATTTCCCTGGACTCCCCTTATCCCGGCATTATGCTATTTGTATTCATTAAAACTGATTAAGGTTTTCTTCATATTTATCACCAGTTTGACTTTCATAGCTGAGGCTTACTCTGCTATCAGCAGGATTCCTGGTCTCCTTTGGAAGTTTTCAAAGTGAAAATCCACGAACACAAATGAATTCTGGCAGCTAGAAGTCCCTAATTTAGTGTGTGGGTTCAGCGAGATGAGAGGAGCTGTATTTTAGGATAAAACAATTAGATAACCCTGAATTAAACCTATGGTGTACTCATCACATTCTTTTCTTGGATTCATGTGCAATGTAAATGTACTTGACATGATTCAATTATGACTTAAATTCCTGATTGCCAAAGCTAATCAAATAATAAAAGTATAATACACCAATCATATGTACAAAAGTTGTGTAGAGCCATTGACCCTGGAAAGGGCATGCTACCTCTAATTGTGCATTATGGGCTATGTGGCCCCTATAAGTCATAAAGAATAATCATTAAAATGTTAAAATAAGATTATGAGTTCAACAAAAGGTAGGACTTTCCATTAAGTTTTATTAATACTGAGGAAGAAAGAGCACAAATGGGGAAAACCATAGCATCTTTTTCTGGTCTGCTGTGTGGCTCCAACTTTGGGGCCCTTACCATCATCACCAAATACCTCTGATTCCTTGAACCTCTGAACAAGCTCATCAGGAAGAGCTGTGCCCTCCATTCCTCTCAAGATTTTTCTGTTGAAGTAAATAGAAGACTTTAGCTTACAAAGAATATCATATGTATAGTCATGGAATATTCAATTTCTATCTCTGCAAACTGCCCACATTGGTTGGAAACAATAGGTGTGGCCCGACGTTTGAGATGTGCCCCCCATTTGCAAGGACACACAGCTGTTACTTACAAGAATATGTTGTAGGCTATTTCTCTTCAGCACTCTGCCACCAAACAGGCCTCAAGGAAAAGAGAAATCTGGCAGGCAAGTGTCACCTTATGGAGTCTTTCTAATGGCATGCTTAAGTTTGTATATAGAGAAACACACTTTATTGCTTTTCTCAGAAATGTGGTCTGCCTCTGGCTTGTAATTCTTTATTACAGGGGATTTTTTTTTTTTTTCTCCCAGTAACCTTAAATACAAAGAGAATAAAGTTCTATAATTTGGAGCGATAAATCCTTCCCATCTTTCAAACTTGGCTGAAGTCCTCCCTATCCCCTAAACACCTTGCTATGATAAACTCCCGTTGACATGCTATTGACTGAACTGTTAGATGCTTACTCACTTTTCATGTGTTTGTATCTTATCTTTCCGATGAGACCATGAGCTCCTTGAAGGCCAAGACTGTCTTACACTGTTATGCGTCCCTCAGTTCCTAAGTTCAGCACCTTACACATTACAGGCACCTGGCTATTACCTTTGGTCTGTTAGAAAAAAGTGCCTCCTAAAATTTTAAAGGAAGAAAGACATAGATGTACAAAATAAGGGTTGATACAATGAAGGGATGGAAGATGACTTCCAGTAAGTGGTTGCTTCTCTGTTCAGAGAGTTGTTGCTACTCTCCTCTTCGATCTCCTGTTGAGTTCGTAGGTGTTCAGAATGGTTTGATCCCCATTCAGCTGAATTCCCGAGACCAGATGAAATCCAGGTCTCCTACTCCTCCGCCATCTTGCTCCTCCCCTGGCTATTACCTTTGATGGCTTAATTTAGGAAGAGTCACTGGCTGACAACAAATCCAAGCTCCAAATTAGAGTCACTGTGTCTTAGATCAGAGCTCCTCACACTTGAGTGTGCACATTGCTCACCTGGGGAATCTTGTTACTATGTGGCTTCTGATTCCTAGAACTGTGGGGGTACCTGGGAAGCTGCATTTCTAACTCTCAGAGAATGCCAACGCTGATGGTTCAAGGATCTCACTTTGAGGAGCAAGATTTAAACATGAAGAAAATCAGAAGTGAATAAATCATCTAGCAATCATTTCTTTGCTTTTTATGCTTTTGCAGAGCCTCACGTAGATCACACTTCTGGTTGATGTGAATCTATCCAGTTCAGAGATGTTAGAAATATCCAACCACCAATTAAAGGTCTTCCACGCCATAATAAGAGCTGGTGTGGCAGGTAATTCACGGAGGTGCTAATTTGCATTTGTTCCCTTTATTTCTCATTCATTTGTTCTGAGCAGGTAGTCAAACCCATTCAAATTCTTTGCTTCAGAGATTCAAGAGGCAGGGGGTGGGAGAACCGGAGCTGCAGAAGACAACCCTTCTTTCTGTCTCTTTTGAAATCTGAGTGATTGAAAGGATCATCCTAGGTATTCTTTGGGGAGGGGGGAAAGATAGAGAAATGGGAAAAATTTGTCTCCAGGCCTGGAAAGGAGAGGAAAATCAGTGTAGCTCATAACATAAAGAACTCCTTGGAAAGTGTGACAGGACTCTGCAAGGTGCACTAAGCAGGCAGGGCACCAGGATACCAGCCTCCCACTCTGCTACATACTTGTGCCATAGATGGGATGGAAGCCACAGACTTCTGGGAATACCTGGGCTCTGGAAATGGGCATCTCAATAACACCAGAGTAGACTGGTGCTTGGAATGGACTCCTATGCTTTGGCACTGACTACCTGCTTTACTCCAACAACCACAGAAACACTGAATTCATGAGTTAAAAATGTTGAAAGAAGGAAAAAAAAGGAAGTGGAATCACAAAAATGTTTGGAAATAAATTTCTCATCCACTTAACAAAAAGAGTTTGGAACTGGGTTTAATGAGATTTTAAAGAAGTAAGTCTAGGAGATATTTTTTGTTTAACCAAGTGTGAGAAGTAAGATTTATACTTGGTGAGCCACCTATCGAGTGACAATTTAAAGATGAAATCAAATCATGATATTACCCATCCTTCACCCTGCAACACACACACACACATAAACACACACACACTTTCCCCCAGCCCTCTAACCCCCAACGACTTCCTATTCCTCATAGAATAAAATCCAGATTCCTTACCATGAGCTATTACACTCTCTGCGCTATCTTGGTACCACCCAGGATGGTAGCCATGGGCCACATGTGGCAACTGAGTACTTGAAATGTGACTGGTCTGAATTGAGATGTGTTTTAAATGGAAAGTGCCCACCAGGTCTGAAAGATATAGTACACAAAATGGAAGAAAGAAAGAAAAAAGATTATACATTTCTGGTTAATAGTTTTTATAATGATCACGTTTTAACAGAATGTGTTGGTGACATTGGGTTAATTCCGCCTGTTTCTCTTACTTTCAGAAATGTAGCTACTAGAAACGTTAACATCATTACATACACAGCTGGCATCTTACTTCTGTTGGACCGCACTGTTTTCCAAGAACTGCTCTCATCAGAGCTCACCTCCCTCTACATCCTCCTCGGTGGCCCAGCCTCCCCGAGCCCAGCGGTCCTCCAGACCACAAGGCACCTGTGCACAAATGCAAGGCGGCAGCGCATGTGTGGTTGGCTCTGTCTGGAAACTATCCTCCCGACCCACCCCGCCCAGGGTCACACCCCATGCACGTTTACTGCTTGGGTTTCCCCTCATTGCATTCAGCTGAAACTCTGCTCCAATCTCACCTCTCCAGGGACGTATTTCCTTACCACTCTGTCTAAGCCCACGCGCATCCTTCTCAATGCCCTGGACCTGCTTTCCTTTTTTCACATGACATGAGATTGCTGGCCTCTCCCCAGTAAGATGTGAGTGCCTTCACTGTGTTTCCTTCACTGTCATGCTCCCAGTTACTAGGAGAGTGCCTGGCATGCAGTGGGAGCATGGTAGATATTTACTGGATAATTGAATTAAGTGGTTATTCAAAAGTGAGCTCTTGCTACCAACTAGGCATTTTGCTGAGAGTTTTGTGTACTTTTTTCGTGTTTAATTCTCACAGTAGTTCTATAAATTAATACTATTACAATCCTGATTATACACAGGAGAAATCAAATCTTAGAAAAGTTAATTTAATTTTTTTTTTAATTACAAATAACGAGAGAGGAGCTAGAGGTGGTGAATTTTCCAAACAGAGAACCAGGATTGGAGAACCAGGATCCGCAGCCCCGGGGCCCAGGGGTCTGGCCACCTGGGTAGGGTAGCTCCCTAATAAATAATGGGGTTGGGGGCGGGGGGTCAGGGCTGCTCCTGCTTCTTCCTTGCTGCCAGCATCTCATAGAAGGGGTCCACACTCACGGCTGCCTGGATGGACTTGATCCACTCCTCCTCCTGGGTTGCGGCCGAGATTCCGTACACCATGTGGTTCCCCTCAACCACCCGGCCATCCGCCTCTGTTTTACAGGTTTCAATGAGCTGCCCCTTGTTGGGGATGTAAAGCTCAAAGCAGTTCGGTTTTCGGGGGTCATCCACTTCTTGGATGCTCAGATTCTCCAGGGGGATAATCCCGCGGGGTTCCTTGTCCGTGGTGTACTCAAAATAGTAGCGGCAATTGTCTGTGAGGATAAACCCGTACAGCTTCCACATCTTCACCCGGCCCCCTCCCAGCTTAAGGAGCCAGCCCTCCCGATCCGGGTTGAAGAAGGTGTGGGTCAGGTCATTCCCATCATCCTCAGGAATCTTGAAGGGCTCATTTCAGATGCTGTCATAGAGGTTCCTGAGCAGCACCTCGGGCAGGTCCCCATCCTTGTTGATGCCCCGGTTCATGGCCACAAAGCGCTCCAGGCCCAGCTTGTCCCTGACGTTGGGATTGTGAAGGCTGGTGTTCCCAAGCATCCTAAACACCCTATATAGATTTGTTTACTGAATACTAATGGTAGGGCACTATTACTGTCTCTTTTTACAGGAGGGGAAACTGGCACAGGGGGTGAAGTCATTTACTTAAAGTCAAGTAGCCAGCAAGCGGTGGGACTGGGAGATAAAGCCTGGAGGTTCTGCCCAAAATCCAAGCCCTCCTGCCTCAGGGCCAGGTTCACACATTGGTGAACGCAAAGCAGGTTTGACTAGCACTCCTGCTCTCAACCCCCAGAATGCCCTTACTGTGATACCTACTCTCATTCAGAGAAGAACCCCTCCTGGCGCTTGGACTCATACTTACCTCCACCTAAGCTCTATTCCCGCTATCCAAATTCACTGTCTAAAATACTGAAGACCCCATTAGGCTCCTCAAAATATGTTTACTCTCCTGCACTTCCTCTTCTTTATAAAAGTACCACTAATTTGCTCAGTGTCCCAGACCTAAATCCTTACAGACCTTTGCCTTGTTCCCCTCGCCTGTTGCTTCTACCTACAATTCTCTCTTCCCATTATTTTGCTTCTCTTCCTTTTCTCCAATTCCTACCGCCATCCAGCAAGTTCAGGATTTTGTCAATGCTGACCTGAACTTTGGGAATAATATGTTAATTTTTGTGCTTGTTGTCACTTTCTCCTCTTTAAACTCATTCTGATGAATGATGGAAATTTTTTAAAAATAAAACACTTCAATCCATTGCTATCATTTTAAAAAGTTTGAATGTACTCCTTATTGCCCAAAGGATAAAATTCTTTGAAGTTCATCCGTTCAGTGTCATTCAATGTCATCCTCAGTTAGGGCTAAACTGTTTTTCAAGCCTTATCTTCCACCACCACCATATCTGACCTTCTGCATTCTGGCTGCTTTACTGTCAGAAAAACGTCCTTTGTATGTTTTCACCTTTGCACTATTATTCTTGGCATCCCCTACTCAATGTACATTTTACATTCTTTAATACATCCGAACTTAATATCAAACTCCTCAGTAAAGTGTTCTCTGAGCATCCCAGCCTGAAATGTTATCGTTCCCCTAAGCTCTTATACTGAGGCGATTTTGCATAGTTTTCTCATGAAATATCTGCTTAGATTTAACCAAGATTCCTTGCACTGAAGTGTTAATTCTTGTTCTCTTGCCAAGTATCTCTCTTCCCTGGAGCCACACACCCAGCAAGGGCTCAGCTAAAAAATAATTTTGTAATAATCTATGTTAATAGATGGAATCCAATATCACAAGAATTCCAGAATCAAAGATTGTATTTAAACTTGAGAAATTGGCATCTTTTTATCTCATGTATGCTTTTATTTTGTTGTGGAGGTTTGTTTATGTGAACCTTCTGGAACAAGACTGGAATCAAAGTGATCATATTAATGAATTGCTTTTCTTTTCCAACCTAATCGAACTAGGGGAAAAGAAACATGATGGTGGACTTCCTAGAAGCTATTCCTACTGTTTGCCCAGCCACATTTTATGAAAATGAAATGATCAGATGCTAAATCTTACAACATTTTGTTTACTTATAGAATCAAAGGAGAATTTAGAAATCAATCTGTCCAGCTACCTAATTTCACAAGAGAAAAAAACACCAAGCTCAGACTAGACACAAAGCCAATGGCAAATAGAGAAGTTGACCTCAGATTTTCTGAATCCCAGAAAATCCACCTTACCGCCTCTTGTCTGGAGGAAATTCTACTCAACCTAACTGATGTTTGATATATCATCTAAATTTGACATAAACACAGATTCTGCTTGGGACTTGTCATCATTACCTGCCACATTAATTATTTGCAGTCAGTGTGCTGTATATAGTTCATAATAAATTTCCGATTACATTATCTACTATTGTGATGCTCACAACTACCCTGGGATGTCAGTGTCAGCAAGTCTAAAGGCAGAGGTGAGGTGGGCTGGAAGAACATGAATGCATCAGATGTGACTGTCTAGAAATTCCCTGTCCCAATAAATGTATCTCTTCATGATCCCTTAGTCAACAAACATCCAGTGCCTGTTTTGTGGGGGACACACGGTACTTGCCCGCAGGGGTTTGAAAGAAAATAGGCAGGCCATGTGCTAGGTTATGCATGTGAAATATCAAATCATGGCTCTGTAGGGCAGCAGAAGTGAGAGAAGTACTGGGACCCACAGTAAGCTTCTTCATAGAGGGAACGTGAACCGTACCTTGGAGCCCCGACAGGATTTACCTAATGGTGATGCCCAATTCAACATGTGCACTCATTCTTTCTGCCTATAAAATCTACACTTTATAAAGCATTTTTATATTCTTTACTCCATTTAATCCTTTGGAGATCCTGACCCTCTAAATGAATAGCTCTCTCAGGGTTAAGACAGCCAGTGTAATCTCTGAATATTACCCATTCTAGAGAAAATTCTTTTAAATGCTTGCTCCGTCTATTAAGGTGAAAATTAAATTCTCAAGAAGTAGGGCACGGGTGGGGGGAAGAGCAGGAAGGCTTGGCATTGCTCAGTGTAGCCCGGAGTCCCTTGGCTCAACTTTGTCAGGCTAATGACGCAGCCATCTTCGGTAGGCAGGAGGTTTAAGTGAGGGAATGGAGCCTAATTTTGCTAATTATGTATTAAACTGGTGTTGTATTACCAACGTGCTGAGTCAACAATCAGAAATGGGTTCTTCCATCTTTTACCAACACGAAACTTCTCTTGTCATTGGATAGAGATGCCACGATAAGGTGACATTTGTAGTATGTCAATTCCAAGAGGGTTGGATAAAGAATTCTCGTAGCAGAATAAGTTTCCTTTCTAAAACTAGAGGATTTTCACATTAATCTAGAAATGCTTATGTCCCATTTCTCATGTTGATTAAAATGCTAGTTACAGGTGTTAAAATTTCACAGCTGCAACTTAACGTTAAAGGAAATAAGTAACAAACCCTTATTATTTTATTTTAATTCTCCACACTGAGCTGTCCATAGAAATTCAATACTATCTTTGACCTTTATACTTCAATTTGACCCACAGGCTCTATGTACTCTCCTCCCCCCCACACTTCTGGGGGTTGCTCCTGTTGACACAGCTACTAAATGGCTAGCATTAGGGCTGGTTTCTATGGTTGCAGAGTGAATATGGGTTTTCTATTACATTTTCTAGCACAATGTGAGCAAGAGGAACAGCCAAGCCTGTTGGAGAACGTCTAAATGCCAAATTTAGATAAAGAGCCAGGAATTGAGAATGGGTTGGGAAACAGAACCAAAAAGCTGGACCTGTATGGATTGGGATTCAGATGAGAAAGGATCAGATGTCTGGTGTGTAGGTGGCCTGAGCCAAGTTGGATGCCCTGGAGCAGACCAGCCAGCACAGCATCCAGCATGACAAATAAGCTCAGGTACTTGCATTCATGATGATCGCCTTAGCCAAGCCAAGAAGTGATGTCTTGAATGGCAAATGCGCACTTCTCTGTAAGTTGATCCTTGGGAAATTGTCAGAAAAAAGTTGGTTCTTGGTGATAGGAGGGATGAGTAAAAGAACAAATAAGTGAGTGAGACTCCATCATCCACTGAAAATGAGTCAAAATGGCCAATTTGTGTATTGAGAAAAACACCCTTATTACCTTCTCGCTATGGAGTGGTTTCACTTCTGGTCCAGACATACCACAAAGTTGTAGATTAAGATGTTGTTCAGAGAAACACCCAAAATCTAGTCAATCCAATCATTTCATATTAGGATTTCCCCAATCAATTAGTGGTATTTTCAGAACTGAGCTAAGAATTTGGTTCCAGTGGGAACTTTAAGGATCACACTACTTAGCACACAGAAGTAGTCATTTACTAAAGAGGACACCATTGCCTTCTAAGACTGACTGAAGCTTTCCAAGTGCCTTGCCTGGTTATACTGGAGTGATAAACCAGCCTGTTCTTTCTTATAAAAGGAATGTTATGACCATAATGTAACAGGGACATCAAAACCCTATTATATACTCACACCCTGATAATAGTTATACCTCTTTATGAGCACTGCTTTAAGATAAATAGAGAATGATAAAATTCTTAAAAAACTTTGTTGGACATTTTTGAGATTACTCTAACGTAACCAATGGATTTATACCATCTCAACAGTGTTAGAATTTTCATTATAAGAAAAAAAAGAGCAAATTATTTGGAAACAATATACACAATATCTAGAGAGAATTTTTTATTATTCTATTTCCCATGCTACAAATGTATAAAAAATACCCTTTAAGGGCAAATTATTGACTTAAGTTATAATTTAGTTTCCCAGACCCCAGGGAGTTGTCTTTCTGGCAATGTTTTTCTTTTTTTCTTCTTGGCACACCAGCCAAATGTACTGAACACCCACTGTGTGCAGACTTGTGCTCAGGCAACCCCTTCCCATGCCTGGAAAGCCAAGAAATAATTATGAACAAAAAAGGTGTAAAATGGTGGTAAGTAGCAGTATACAGGGCTCACTCAGTGAGCCATTGTATAGCTGGGGACAAGGGCATGGGGAAAGCAGGGATGGAAGGGTTAAGTCATGATACTGTGGCACATAAAACTGCTACACACATGTTCTAATTCAGATCACAGAAATGTCAGGGATTAAAAAAAAAACAACAACAACAACAAGCTGTCCTTGACCGTGAACAGCTGACCTTAAATATGATCTGTTTTGCAGAGTGGCTGTGCCCTCCACCAAAGCCCCTTTCTGCTTGTACTTGACATTTATACTCCTGAGGGAGCCATCCATTTATTCGGTCTTCAGAGTCCCTACCGATTCTGGCCCTGTTTCTCATCCCTGCAATAGTGTGGGCGGTCATGGCCATACTCTGACTTCATAAGAAAGGAACAGCTATTTACTGTTATTAGGGAAACAGTAGTACAGAGACAATAACACATTACTTAAAACCAAAAGGTTTAGAGTCAGACTGACTTATTAAAAATCCCTACTCCTCTATTTCCAATTTAGAGAACTTTGGGCAAGTTTCTTAACTCCTCTGTGTCTCAGTCTCAGTCTCCTCTATAAAATGGGAACACTAACAGCATCTAACTTGTAGGGTCACTGTGAGGACTGAATGGGAGGCTACATCCATTAGGCTCAGCTGGCATACACTGATGATCACTAAAAGACAGCGCTCAGTCATTCGCTCTTTGGGAAAAATGTGCTTGGAAGTCCCATTTGTCGCTTAGAAATGCACTCATAGAAACTGCCTACTTTGTGTTGAGGAGCAGAAAAACCGGCCAAATATACTTGAAAGAATGAGTATACAGACAAATGACCAGATTATATATAAAAATAAAACTCTGTGGCAACCTGCAGCAAGTAGCCCAAGAAGATAGCCCGTCTACAGTAAGCAATCCAAGAAGTCAAGTACTATCTGAAGTGAGTATTCCGGGAAGCCAAACAATAATCCCTGTAAAACTCATCCCCACACAGCCAGGACTTAATTAGTAACTAACATCTTCTCTAATTTTTTGCTCCAGCTTCTACCTTAGGACCACATGGAGAAGGTCAAATGGGTACTGCTAACCAGCCACATAGGATGTCCCGCTTCTAGATAGCCCACATCTAATCTAGCTTCCTCAAGCCAACAGCCTCTACCTAGGGCCCACCTCCACTTAGAGCACATCTGAAGCCCTCCTTTTTCTTCACTATAAAAGCTGACCCTCTCCTCTGCCTGCCTTTGAGTCTTTGCTGAAACTCAAGTGATGGTGGCTGACTCCCCAGCCACAGCAAATTCTGTATAGATAGCCTTTGCTTGTACTCATTTGGGTGGTCTTTATGTATTTCCACACACCTCTCAAAACACAAAGCTAAGCTGTCATAATCATGGGGTGGGGATGGAATCTGCTTTAGACTCACCGCTATAGCCCCAATATCTAGCACGGTTATCTGGTTCATAGAGACATGAAAGAATGAATCAAAATTTCTCTTTTCAAAACCAATCAGATTACCCGTAGCACACGAGTGAAAGGAGTGAGCTGGGACAAAGGGAGGATGTCGTTTGTGAGAAGAGGTCACTTAGGGAAGAGAGCCTGGGTAAGGTGCAGCTCTTTCATGATTGGCACGTGCCAGCTTGTTCTAATTACTAAGGTCTGAAAGCCTTGCAGGCCCCTGACCCAGAAGGATGCCTGGGTGGCTCAGTCAGGTGAGCATCCGCTTTTGGCTCAGGTCATGATCCCAGAACCTGGGATTGAGCCCTGCATTGGACTCCTTGCTCAGCAGGAAGCCTGCTTCTCCCTCTTCCTCTGCTGCTCCCCCTGCCTTTGCTCTCTCTCTCTCAAATACATAAATAAAATCTTAAAAAAATATATACAACATGAAAAAAACACAAAGAAATTCTTAATTTTATAGTGCTATATGTACATTGAATATTACTTTTTTAAAGAAATAAGAAGTAACCTTTTATTTTTTTCATACTTTATTTGAATACCCCATATTGGGCATCTATTATTAATTCAACAATTAACAATATTAACATTACTGAAATGGACATTTGATACATAAGAGACAGAATCATCTAATTTGGATATGAAAATGATTTGTTTATTTAGCAAATATTTATTTGGAATCTCTATCAGAGGCATTACACTAGGTATGAGGAGGTTTCTAAAGGTATGCAAGAGGCTGGTCCCTGTCCTCAGGGATTGGATTACACAGAGAAATTTTTAAAAACCCTCTCATATAAGCACCTAAAGTTCAATGTGGGATGAATAAAATAGTAACCACGGTTACCACTGGAGGCCAAAAGAAGGCAGGCCACTTCTCACTGTGGTGAGAGGGAAAATAGCAAGAAGGAGGGACATTTGAGTTTGTGTGGGAGGCTGCCTAACAGAAGTCAGGGAAGGGCATGCTAGGCATAGGGCAGGAGAAAGAGGTCAGTAGCAGCAATGTGTAACAGACTCCTTTGTTAGACACTTTATAGCACAGTGACCTTCTTCATAGCATTTATTACAACTGTAATTAATTTATTACTCGAGCGATTTTTTAAATTTTTTATTTATTATGTTTTTATTAGAGAGAGAATGTGTGCAAGCCAGGGGAGGGGCAGAGGGAGAGAGAGGGAGAGAATCCTAAGCAGGCTCCACACCCAATGTGGAGCCCCATGCAGGGCTCAATCTCGCAACCCTGAGATCGTGACCTGAGCTGAAATCAAGAGTTGGATGCTTAACAGATTGAGCCACCCAGGCACCCCAGCTTGAGCAATTTTTTTTTTAAATGTCTCTTTGTAAACTATAAACTTTATAATTGCAGGAAACATGTCTATTCTGCTCACTATTATATCCTTCAAATCCTAAAGCTTAATTGATCGTCAGTATATATTTGCCAGATGAAAGTGCCAAGGCTTGTGAATGGGTGCAATGTAGGGATAATAGTCACAGATGTAGGTGACCCCCACTCACAATCGACTTTTGGTTCTGGGCAAAAATGGCAACTTCATTCATAACAAATGAAAATTCAACTAGACATATACAAGGGTTTTTAAATGTAATAGTAACAAATTGTGGGGGGGATGCTAAATATAACTTTCTTTCATTTTCATCGGTGAACCCAACTTAGTTTCAAAGCCCATATTTCTGCTTGGGAGTGGAAATCTTTCAGGGTAGGTTAATTTCTGATTTGATACCTGGTCTCTACTGGGATAACTTAATCTCTTCAGGGGAAATTCTGTTTTGTCAGTTGCTTTCCTCTTGTGTCAATTTGCCTTCCCCTTTTTCTCCCTGCCTGACACCTTGGCCACAGGAGAAGGTCCAGAGGGTTCTTTCATTCTAGTGTTGTAACTCAGTTCTCTCTGGCTCCCACTGACCTCCAGGTGAGGTACACTTCACCTATCCTGGCCTTCAGACAACAGCCTCTGTTATCAATGCCCTAGTGTTGGTGTCCGCTGTAGCTCATGGCTGGTTCTGGTGTGGTCTTGAGTCAAAGGTGCTTGATGTGGCTGCTGATGTTCTTAGGTTTGGACCAGCCTCCATTCAACCCCTAGCTTTGGACTTCCCACTCGCCACCTCTGCAACAGCATCCCACCATGACCCCCAAGTACACTAGCAGAGCCATATGAGTAATTCTGGTGAATGGACTATGAGCAGAAGTGTGATGTGTTCCTTTCTGGGCTTAGGCAGTGGGGAAAGGCTATGCAGTGCTGCAAATTCTCTTCTCTTCCAGGAGCTTAGAGACCTTAAGGTAAGGCAGCAAAGTGTCATGATGGGAAGCAATATGAATCATTTAGCTAACACATGGAGGCAAGCTGTCAGAGACAGTTAACCAGACCCACAGCAGGCTTTATGAAAGTGGGAAATAAATAGGTTTGGTATTTATGTGTTACTGCAACATAACTTAGCCTGTCCTGACTTTTACAGTGTATTGGCTAAGCTTTTAATTTTCTGTATTTGATGCTTTGACATCTGGGGCCTTGCTAACTAACCCTTGAGAGTCTACCCCTTTCTAGGGTTAACAGATTCCTAAAGATATAGACAACTCGCCTGTGAGCACACTTTTTAAATGCAAACTAGCCAATCCAGAACCTATATCCCAACCACCTTCTTTCTTGGCTCTCATACTCTGGGCAACACTCCACCAGCCCCAATCATCCAGGGCCAGGTACTAAGCAACAAGGATAGGCTCTACATCCCACAGCACACTGAATGTATTCAAACTACCCTGCTTATCATACTTCACCAGTTTCTTCTCAAAGAAGCCACATTGAAGGCTCGTATCCACAGCTCTCTCCTCTCCTGAGGCGCCTCATGTGCCCCGCTCCATGGAGAGTGGTGTGGCCCCTCCTCTTGGGAACTGTGAGTAACAACCTATCTTTAATGGGGCAATTGTTTTCTCATCGGCTATCCTTACTATACCTCACATTTTCTATTAATACCCCATATTTTAAAACAGAGTGACTATGGGCGCCTGGGTGGCTCAGTTGGCTGGGCGACTGTCTTTGGCTCAGGTCATGATCCTGGAGTCCCGGGATCGAATCCCACATCAAGGGGAGTCTGCTTCTCCCTCTGACCCTCCCCCTTCTCGTGCTCTCTCTCTCTCTCAAATAAATAAATAAAATCTTTAATAAAAAAAACAGAGTGACTATTTTCACCAATGGGATTGTGAGAAACTTGGTGGCAGACACATGTCACATGGTTCTTTGGAAGGCAGTCTGTAATTCAGTCTTTGGCACATAGTAGTATATAGTCATCTATGTATTAGTATATGTAATTTATATACTATATTGCAGTATATATAAACTATACAGCATAGAAAGCTATATACTGGTATACAGTAGATTATAGTCAAACACAATATATTCAATGAATTAATGGGAACAACACAAATCAATACATACAATGTATTTTTTGAAGACAGGAGACTAGCAATGCTCAAACCTTCAGAACTACCCACCTTTGAAAGTAGTTAGGAGGAAGAAAGAATGAACAGAATGTTATGAAGAAAACCATCAATCACAGCATAGAGCCACTGCTGTCAGCCAAACAATTCTGACAAGGAATGGTGATAAATAAACAGATTTTAAGGAGGGTTGAACAAAAAGGCCAGCAACAATAGTGAATCCAAGTATTGCAGGTACTTAGAGACAACATTGATGGGCTCACTGTTACGATCCTGACCAGTGTGGACTTGGGAATTAGAAAACACTGCCTTCTGAAAGTTAAACTTGAAGATCAGCCCATAATGGATCCTATTGCAGGTATGCCAATTAAGAAGCAGAAGAGGGAGACAACAGACAAAAACACAAGTAAATGTGCTATTAAAATTGGGACACTTGCTCTCAAAGAAAATGTGCAAATTGTTATGACGGTGTAATCCAGAACAAAATTTAAACTGATGGCAGGGAAGTTTCCTGATGAAGAGATATTAAAGCTGAGACCTACAGAAGGAACTATAACCTGATTGAAAATATAAACATATCTGACAAACGAAGAGAGGTGTGTTCAGCCATAACGTCTCCGAAATGAAGAGTCACGAAGGTAGAAGTCTCAGCCTGGAGACTTTGGGTGTCTGCAAAGCCATCACTGACATGGTGGCAGATGGGGGCTCCCCTGGGCAAGATTCTCGTTGCCGTGGAGAGCCAGCTCCCTTATCCGCCTCTATTAAACCTTAGCTTCAGCCATTAAGCTTTCAATTCATCTACCATCCCCTGTTCCGAATCCATGCCAAACTTCTGATTATAATTTGGCTTCCCATGGGGGTCTGCCTACAGAGAAAGTCTGCACTGATCATGTGAACTTTAAGATATTTCTGATTTCTACTGGTGGTTAATTAATAAAGTAACTTCTGGTCATGATTTGCCTTTGCATAAAAATGACAACAGAGAGCGAGTGATGCCCATAGATGTTTTGTTTCTTGTAACTTTTAAGTGCGTTGCTGCAGATTAACAAATTGTTGTTCTGGTTTCTGCCTGAGGTTCAGGAGCGCTGAGGTCAGGTTCATGTAAACAGCATATCGGGACTTGATTGTCAAGAGTCCCGAAGGCTTAGGAGAGTCAAACAGCTTTCAAGGCAGGCTAGACCCTGGGACACAGTGACCTACTGGAGAAGTCCTGCCTCTCCTCACAACAGCCACTATGCCCCCCTTTCTCTCACCACATACTTCCTCTACTACCACTAAAACAGTGGGAGTGGAAACCACGTGATACATACTTAGGTAGTTACTTGTTTAACATTGAAGATGCTTAAACAGAAATTAGATTGTCACTTAATACCTAAAAGGATGCTTTCAAAGCTATTAGATGAGGTATGACCTAAGGTCACTCTAGCCTCTGAATCAATGAATGAATGAATAGTAATATCCTTTGACTTAGGGTGATTCCTTCCTTTTGATGACTGAAAAGATCTAGGTGCTGCCTTCTCATTCCTTAGGCTGAATTCTTAATATAAATAAACTTTGGCAAGGACCAAGTTTCCCCTCGGGTCTCCCAGAAATACTCAGACAGAGCAGGATCCCAGCAGGGAATTCAGCTTGGACCCAAACTGGTTTGCACACTACACAGTAGGTCCCAGGCATAAGACTAATTAGAGAAGGTAAGGACCTAGGCTGGGGAGAAGTAATATATGTACCTACAATATATGTGTATGTATGTCCAGGGACAAGTCTGGATAACAAAGGACACAGGGCACTTGGAAGTTAGCCAATGGCACATAGAAGTGGTAAGAAGCAGAAAATTGCTGAATGGCCAGAGTTTAGCATCTGGAAAAGGATCAAGAGTTGAGATGAGAAATCCCAATTTCTCGCTGAACTGCTGGAGTGGTGGATGGTTGGCGGGGTGGATGCTAGCAGATGCTGAAGACTGCTGCATTTTACTTTCCTAGAGTAAAATTCCTAGGGCTTGGCTGTGTTACCCCACTTTCATCCCTGATTCAGTAAGTGGTAGCTTTTATTACTGAAAGTGCTCTGTCTTATAATGTACAAGTGGTAAAACAGCATACATAATGCAAATAGATGGCTATAATTAATCTCAATATGCACCTGAAGAGCAAAGAGATGCCAACACAAATCACTGCCCTGGAGCCTTGATGTTTTGCTGCCCTTGGAATCAGTGACACAGAGTTTGTTATAGGTGAAACGGTAATATAATGAGATCCTTCTGGTGGATTTGGTAACTAGGTCCTCTTGGATGAGGTCCATTCAGAGCACATGACACAGAATTCCATGTCTAAGCAGTCATTTGTGAATACACTGTATTTTAATGGTGTCCCTCAATTTAAAAAATGCCATTCAAGTGTGTAAATATATGGCTATATATTTTACTCTCTTTCTTTTTCTAGTATATGCCCAACTTTAAACTTTATTAAAACTTTAAACAGCACTGGAGAGCTTCCACATTTTAGAGTCAAAGTTTATGTAGTTGAGATAAGTAGCGGATTACAGGTTTTTGCTAAAGTTATTTAGCTTGTAGTAGCAGTCGTGGTAGTAATAGTTACAATAACTTAGATTTGTTGAATGCTTACAATGTGCAAGGTGGCTTTCTAAGTGCTCCAGGTGTATCCCCTGTGCTTCATCCTTACAAAAGTATCAACTAGGGACTTTTTTTTTTTCATTTTAAGATAAGAATCTCAACCTTCACCCTCACAAAGATGTGCAATTATCAAGTGCTGGAATAGGATTTCGAATCCAAGCCTATCTGGCTCTAGAGCCACATTATCGACTGCGATTCAATATTGCTCCTTTTTCCTTAGCAACAAAACCAGAACAAATATCTCCAATCTTATTTGTTAGCTTTCCCATTAAGAACAATGTAAAACCTGCTAGGTTTAAACAGTTGAATATCTAGAATGTGTTCAGCCAAGATAAAAAGCATGAGAGATGATCTGTGCTTTAAGAAGTTTCCAATCTGAAGTTGGAAGAAGAAAAGAATACACATAAAATAATAACAAACAGAGCAGAAATGAATAGAATTAATGGGGGAAAGTAAAGTATATGGTCCAGACTCCGACTGTCTGAGATGTTGGGATCACTGGAGGATGAAGCGACTGGCAGATTTAAAAGAGATAAGCCTTGATCTGAGTCTGAGAAAAAGATGAAATCTTTCTTATATGCTCTTTGTCTTTATACATTTATATATATTAATACATTAATGTATATTAGTACAATATTATAAATATTAATACATATATATGCCTACACATAAAAATAAATCACATTTTTAAAAAATGTGACATAAATATATATACCTAAAAGCATACAAAACACATATGTATGGCCTGATGAGTAGATATAAAGTGAACACATTATAACTCCTTCCTGGGTTAAGAAATTGAACATAACTAGTTTCCAGAACTTCCCCATGTGTTCTTCTCAATCCATACCCAATGAAGCACATTTGATGACCTCTTATTATTTGAAGGAAAAAAAGTAAGTAAAGGTCTCAATAATTATATTTGTGGCAGTTTGGTGTTTTACATTTGAAGTGGCTTCGGGCGTAGACAAAGAAAAACCCAGTCGTGTCTTAAAAGACAGACAGTCTTGCCAATAATCAAGCTGTTCTCCGCTCCACCAACCTGAATATATCTCACAATGAATAGCCGACCAACAAGGCTTTTCTCAAGTAGCTTCCAGATGTTGCTGACTGAGACATCCTTCTGCTACCATGACAAATAGGGCAGAATTAAGGGAATGGCAGGCATGTGACACAAAGGTAGCCATGCCCATCTTGGCAGGACCCTCTCATTCAGCTGCAGAACCCCAAGGCTAAATAATCTGAATGAGCACAACTGAACAAAGGGTAAGCCCACTCCTGCTTGATGCAACTCTAATCCTGCCCCAGCTGGGGCTCATTAGGTTTAAGGAATGGAACAGTCATATTTTCTGAAATACACAGTAACAAGAAAAGCCTAATTAGAGAGCAAAGGGTAGAAGTTTAGCAGCCCTAATAAATATGATGTGCTGAATGCATTATCTATTTGGCAGAAAACAAATTATGGAGTAATCTGCAGTATTCAGATAGTCTAATTTATGGCAGCTCATTTAAAGAAATGCTTTAACCCAGCATTTTCAGATCATAAAGCACATTTTACCAAGTGCAAGCATGATTTTCTGGAATGTAGAGAGATTTTTAAGGGATGGAAATTTTCTGGAATATATTGAGACTATTTGAATAATGTTTTAAAGATTAATTAGTTCACAAATGCTATTCCAGCAACTTGATATTACCAAATGATGGGAAAAACATCTCTTCATATATTTTTTTCTGAAATGCATGGGAAATTATCCATTGGACAATTATTTTAGGGGACCCATTTGGTCCTTGATCACTGTTGCTTAGATGTCCTGCAATTGCCTTCTCATGTGCTCAGAAAGCCAAACTCCAGCCCTCCAATTGCCTACCTGCCTCAACTCTCCCTACCAGTTGGGCTTTGCCCATTGTGGCCTACTTTCTGATACTCCACCAGGCTACTTCAGGTCTCACAGACCTAGCATTGACTCTTTCCCTCTGCCTGGAAAGCTCTTCAGCAGGTCTTATGTGACTGGTTTCTTCTCATAGTTTATTTCCCATGTCTCTTCTTCAGAGATATCTTCTCTGACCACTTTCTATTCAAGAATGTGAAGACACTCTCTCTTGTTCCCTTCTCTGATTTTCTTCACAGCACTTATGACTACTGGAAATTAACTCAAGAGTTCACTCATTCCCTGTCTCTCCATTTAGGATGTCCATTCCACTAGGCAGTGACCTTGTCTTGCTCATTCATCTTCAATCTCCACCGCCAAGAACAGGACCTGGCAGATGGTAGGTGTCCCCCATAATAATGGAAATCTGAAGTAGTGAGAAAAAAATGGAGAGAAACTTAGGTAGATCTTGGCTCCAGAACTGTGAAGAATAATTCGATTTCACAAGATATATTTTAGAAATCAAATGTTCTTAATTTACATAGGAAAGAGTATTTAATGGTGCCAATACTACAAGTAACAGCTTCTTTGTGTGTATAACTTCAATGACTTCTCTGTCACTGGCTGAAAAACATATGCTAAATACATATTGTCTTTTTCTTGTGAGTGGGAAAACTAAGGTCTAGACTGGCCCCTACTTTTGTTCAAGCCAGGGCACATGAGAGACAAAACCAAAGTTAAAATTCAGTGATTTGATTTCTATCCCCTGGATTTATCTTCCCACAATTTTCCTTCTGGCTGAAGATAGACAAAATAGATGATAAATGAAGAAATAGTCATACAATACTTCTGTGACTTTTTAATAAGAGTAGTAAAATTGCCTTGAGTTATTAGTTTTTGAAAGTACTTGTTTTTCTTTTTCTTATGAGCAAAGCAAACATTCTCTTGCCCTTTTGTAATAAATGCAAATTAAAAAATTGAATCCCATCTTAACTTTTTTTGTTAACTTACATTATCAAAATGACTTTCAGTGATTGAAAGATCATCAACTGTTCACATTATAGTCACTGTGCAGTTCATTACTTATATGATTGCTATAAATTGAGACATTACACTAATAGTGTGCTTGACATACAAACCACATTTCTCTAAGTTATATAAAATAGAATATTTCCCATCATTATATTTTGCTATCTTAGTAATCTGAGGGATGAGCCAAGTAATGAGCCAAGTGATGAGCTGTGTCTCAAACAACTAAACCCAGCCCCTGGTGCTCACTCTAAATGTGAACAAGTTGGTCATTTCAGACATCCCACAATATTTCAGTCACAGAGGTGCCCAATGGCAAGCATTCCACAATAGTTATAGGAAAGCCTTGGAATATTTATCCCAAATTGTCTATACATGGCCAAGCCAACTGACCAAAATTAAGAGTTGGCATTTTTATTGCCTTCACAAGGGTCAATAAAAATCATTCCATGTTTAATAGTTCCAACCCCTTTGAAAGTTTATTGACCGTTGTTCTCCCTAAGGCAAGATGAGATATGGACTCTGGCTAGTCAAGTCCAAAAATACATACCCAATTCATTTTTTAAGTCTTCCCCTTTGCCTCCTTCATTGGACCTGATACTGGCAAATGCTTCTCCACTATGGATACTGCTATGTGCTTCTAGTCAAGGATATCTTGCCTTAAGGGAACATGTTTTTTTGGAGAAAGTCCAGGTTTTGCTCATTTTAGCACACCTCATGGTATGAGGCCATGACTACATGCAATTGATTTGACTATTTTCACTCCATGGAGCCTCTAACAAGTTAGCATAAAGAGTCAGCAACTGAGCAATCATTACCAATAGTAATGATTTAACAAATAACAAATTAATTATGCACATGTGGATGTAGCTAATGGCATCATTTACAATAGTGACTCTTGGGCTATACCACATATTTCCTTAAACAGTATATCAAATGCTCCAGGATTTCATGAAGATGGTCTTGCTTAAAAGAATTTATTATAAACAATGTAGAAAGAAAAAAATCTTAGCACTTAAGGAAAAGTCTTGTTAACATTTAGGTGTATGTATATCCATGAATCTAAACAATTATGTATAATTTTACAAAATGAGCCTACATGATACATAATCAAATATATTTCTATAACTTTATTGTCATGAATGCATGGCACCCTTGTATATACCATAACTTAACTTACACATTCCCTTATTTTTGAACATTTAAATTATTTCCAAGTTTTCTGTTGGTTTGTATGTTGCTTTCATAAGCAATGCTGCAAAAATATTCTGACAGCTTATCTGATAATGCATTCACAATTACTTAATTTGCATTATTTTTAAATGAGATACAGCACACATAATCAAATAATTTATTTGACCTAAAGTGAAATTATAGGTGTTATCATATTATAACCATGATCTCCTCAGGGATCAATAATTTTAGCTAATAATGATAACAATAATTATAGCAATTATTATTATTATTACTACTATTTTCATTTATTGAGAACTTACATGCCAATACTATGTTAAGTACTTTATAAACAAAATCTAATTTAATACTGATGCTGCTTTCATGAAGCAGGCATTATTATCCTATCAATGATTTATGATTAAAAATTAGCAAAATAGTCTGAATTCATCACAGTATTCAAGTAAATTGTTTTAATATCAAAATATTGTTTTTATCTATTTAGTTATTGCATTTTATATATCATACACAACCATTAAAACAGACTTTTAAATATGGAGAATTCCAGACAAATACTGGTCTCAATCCAGATCTTTTGCCACATAACGTTGTTATACTCTCCTTCCCTTTCCCATGTGATTTGATGAGGCCAACAGAACGAAGCTAGCTTCAAGCCTAGGTCTCAAAAGGGCTTTGTGTGTTTTATTTGCCCTCTTGCACCTCTGTCAGAGCAGTAAAACCATGCCTGTCTATCCTGCTGAAGAATGGAAGATTTGTGAAACAAAGCTGAGTCACTTCAATGCTCCAACCATGGCCATCCTATGTCAGCTAACATCTAGCCAACACCAGATATATGAATGATATGGGCCAAAAGAAACCATACCACTTAGACAAATCACAGTTGATTCCAGAAACATAAGCAATACATATTTATTTCTATATGTTACTGAAGTTTGTGGTTGTTTGTTATGAAGCATTATTATAATAGCTAACTTAGACACTTAATAGAGATAATAATAGAACACATCCCCACATGTTATTAGTTTCAACATCAATAAACATGTGGCCCACCTTGTTTGACATATACTCCTCATGTCCATCCAGACCCTTCTGAATCAAATCCTAAACACATACTTTCATTCATAATACTTTGGTCTGTATCTGAAAGAGATACCCTTTTAAAAAATATATAACCACAATACCATTATCACATCAAAAATAACAATAAGTTGCTAATATAATCAAATAGGCAGAGAGAATTATGATTTCTTTTTTGGCTCATCTCTCAAAAGTTATTTTTACATTTGAAGTGCTTGAATCAGGCTTCACATCTTTGATTTGCTTGCTATGTTTGTTTTAAATCTATAAGTCCCTTCAACTTTTTTCTTTGCCATTTATTTGTTAAGAAGCTAGGTCATTTTGCCCTTTAAAATTTCCACACTCTGGATTTTGCTGGTCACATCCCCATGGTGTTATTTATCATGTTCCTCTCTCCTTTTATTTCTCATAAACTGGCACTTTGATCTAAGGATTCAGGTAGACACAAGTTTCATTTTTAGGCAGTGATACTTCTGAGCTGTTTATAAATTCATTTTGCACCATAGGGAAGCCACCATGTCTGGTTCTCTCTTTTCATAGGTGTTGCCAGCCTATCCATCCATTAAAGACTCCCCATTGTTGTTTCATCTAACAATTTTAGCAGCTTTTAATGGTCTTTACCTAACCCATTATTTCATTCAGGACTGTCAAGTGGTGGTATTTTAATTGTATTATTCCTTATGTATTTGTTACCTAAAATTTATAAAGAAGAATTCTCTTTCCATGATGATTTGAACATCCTGGGGTACAGATTGCATAGAGTTCTGTCTTCCCCTTTACTAACCAATTTTTAGAAAAGTAGAGTGGTTCCTGAAAATACTCTGAATATGACTAATGAGCTTTAATGCTTCTGAGAATCATAATGAACTCAAAGATGTTAGGCTATTTTGTGTATTTCAACCCATCAGGGTAATTACACAGGCATTTTTTATAAGGAGAAAAATTTTATAAACATTATGCTTTATTTCCTTTGTATCAAGAGGTGTCTTGACTTAAACGAAGCCTATCTTTAATATCATGAGCACATCTACTGACTCTATTTTTAGCTATAAAAGTATATTTATTCTATTTGTTAAAAAGAAATCTACTGCTGTCAGTCAGTCTTCTAGAGATTCATTGTGAGTAGCATTGTCTTCTCTTGGCGATAGATCATTTTTAAAATGATCTATTCAGAGAATTTGTCAATGACTGAATATTTATCAAGTGCTATACAATTCAGAAATCATATCCATGGCATATCACACAAGAAAAGACTTTTTTCCTCTACTTAGGAATTTATTCAGACATTATTATTTTGAAGAAAGTTCTGGGAGAGAATTAGACATGACTGTGTGTGTGTGTGTGTGTGTGTGTGTGTGTGTGTGTGTGTAAGAGAGTGTGTGTGATTCCACTGAGTAGACCTGCTTGATTTGCAGAAGAGCTTTAGACACTTATGAGATATTATGAGCCCAAGGCCAAATAACTGTGAACTTTCCTGGATGTGAAATTTACCTTATTACTATTGAGAGATTGCTGACAAAATAGAGGGCATAAGCTACTTTCTGTATCATCCTTTCATCAGGAAAAATATATGATAAATAGAAACTAGCTCTTCAAAAATGCAACTTACTATCCTCTTCTATCCCCCTTCAACCACCTTAATTCTTTCTGTCCTACACCAGGATGCTGTCCTCATGCCCCTAGCTTCATTTTCATTTTCAATCTTTCACATTTCTTATTTCACAGGGACATTTAGCTACCAGGGTCAACTCATACCAAATCATTCACCAATGTGCATTCAGAAGTAAACAATGGTGATCTGAAGATCATTTTGTTTCCTATCTAACAAAGGATAGTTTATTTCAGGCTATACTACACACATGGTAAGACTGAAATGATTAAATTTTCTGTATAGTATGATGGAAGCACATTTACATAAGCAATACATATTTACTGTAGAAAGGTTGGAAAATACTAACGAGTACACAGGATAAAGTAAGAATCACATATAATCATACTGCTCTGAGATTACTACTCCTAGCATGTTGGGTTTTCTTTTCTGTTGTTTTATCAGTTTTTGATCTACTTTAGTTAATTATCAAAATTAGGAAACAGATTTTGAAGCTTTGATAGTAGTCAGTAATAGTTCCTCTGTTAAAAATAATTGCATGGCTGTCTTACGATAAACCCTGATGTGGAGGGAAGACCTGAGAATATAGGTGGAGATTACAGGAAGTGAGGTTTTGGTTCAACTTAAGCGAACTCAGTTTTTCCAACATTTTAAGATCACAAATAACAGTGGTATGCTTTACCAACTTGTACTGATTCATGAAAGAGACTTATTATATTTTAAGAAATCTAGCAGGCTGGCATCAGATTATTAGCTTGAAATTGACCATGGCGGGAGTATTTACACTATGGAAATTGGCAAATGCTACAAACCAGGGATCCTCACTCCACCTCCAGTCTAACCTACAGGTTAGGAAGGTAATTGTACATGACTGAATCAGACCAGGTAGTATCTAAGAAGAGGGAGCAGTCCAGATTGTAGTTATCTGGAGAGATTTGTGCAAGGGAATCTCTTCATTTCTAGCCATGTTTCCATGTGGGAAAGGGCAGCCAGTGTTTTTCAATCCCACAGTTTCATGAAGAAATCCAGAAATATGGATTTTTTAATGTGAAATTTTCTGAATTTGAAAACACTATGGGGGGGGAAGATGATTCTAAACTAAACACAAGATGTCAACCACCAGTTTTCAAATCTTGCTAAAATATTGTGAGTGCCTTTTATCTGGCTGTGTAGGGAGGGGGTGAGTGTTTTCTCCTCAGGTATGGCATAGCAAGGATTCTTGCTGTGAATGATCTGTAAGGTCCTTCCCAATTCAAAACCCCCATGACTTGATGCTTCTGCACCTCCCTTCCTTGAAATACCTTTTATTATTTGCAGGCACTAATCATTATATCCATGTGATATTTCACTGTGGTTGTGTTGAATTCTGCTTCATCTCTTGCATCAGGGGACACTACAGAGGGCCATATTCTGGGAGGTTTGGAGGCTTCTGATTTTATAGAATCTTAGGATGTCAGGGCTGGTAGAGCCTTGATGACAAGTCAATGAGCCTAAGGGTTATTAACCCAGAATCCATGACTGAGAGTGGATGGTAATTGTGAATCCCTTGAAATTTTCTGAGAAAAAGGTCCATAGATTTCACTCATTATTCAAATATTCCAAAATGGGTAAGAACCACCCATATATCAGGCTTTTCCAGTCATTCAACAAATATTTTTTGAGTACTGGTTATATGTCAGATTCTATGAGTAAAAATTAGCAAGCAAACAAAATGGGGACCATTATCTCTCTTTTAAGTCCAGAAGAGAAGGAAGAGAAGGCACACAATTAAATAAGCAATTCTAATAAAGCATGGTTATCCTGTGGCAAAAGAAGCACGTAAACTGAATACCTACCCTAGCCTGGGAGGCATGGAGTATGGTTGTCATCAGAATGGAGTATTGGAAGAACTGACATTTAAGTTAATATCTGGAGGCTGAGTAGTAACTGGACAGTTGAAGAGGTGATTATCCTCCCAAACAGTTAAGAACCACAGAATATATGTAGCACTTCCACTTCACATAGGAAGAAACTGAAAACTTAACACCCAGCAAATTTTCCCAAGTCACTGGAATAAAAGCAGAACAAGAAAAGTTTGGTATACACATACAAATGAGTAAACAAATAATGAAAGCAAAGACGTTTTTGTTGTGGAACACTGACAATGCTCATTTTCCTTTCACCTGGGCTTATCTACCCATATTAGTGGTTGGGAATGAAAAGCCTTAACATCATGAGGGGAATCAATTAATCAACCCAATGAGGCCAGTTTTACTGTAAATGGTGGCTTTGGCTGACCTGGTCTCCTTCTTTGCCTGTTGGGATTGTTCTTGCCCCTATATGTGAGCTTGCTCTTAACCCACCCTAAGTTTGGGCAAGGAGTCTGGAACTCAGTGGCTCCCAACTTCAGGGTCCCCAGTATCCTGTCTTTTCCCTGTAGAATTGGACACTGATAAACATTATTTGTATAACCCCCAATTTTAGAGGACCTCTGGGGTGAGAACTCTGCTCGTGCTTCATGACATTTCCAGACCGGCCCCTTCAGCCTTGCTTTGTAAAAATGCAGGCATTGAAATATTCATTCTCTATCCCTTTTCTTCCTCCTCATGATACATGCTATATGATTATATTAGCACCGAACCTCTGGGGGTACTTCCTCTTCAGGAAATGAGTATTAATAATAATAACTATAATTGTATGTTAAATAAAACTTTTTTGTTATTTTTTTAGATTATTGGGTATCAAGTATCCATAGATTTTAAAGAAAGTTTCTGGACACTTACCTGCAAGGCTTGCTAAAAGTTGGCCAAAACCTTAATTGGATGTTCAAGAACTTATCCTAACTGGGACAATTTGGAAATGAAAGGGGGGCTGTTAATAACTACACTGGTCAAGAGGTGTAAACCAGCATTCCCAGTCACTTCATCCTGAGCCCAACATCCACCTCTGGCCAAAATGAGAGAGAAAGAGAGGAGTGTTATTAACATCCTCAAGCTAAATGAAAGGGAATCAAGAGTAATTAGTAATTCCTTGTCACCTGGTGACTGCTGAGATAAAAGAACTCACAGGCTTTAGTTGAATGGCAGCCCCTAAAAAGATGCATTTATCCTCCCCCTCAAAACTGGCGGATGTGACCTTTTTGGGAAAAAAGCATTTTTGCAAATATAATTAAGGTTCTTGAGATGAGATCATCGTGGATAATCCAGATTGGCCTTAAATCCAATGACAAGTGTTCCTGTAAGAGAGGAATAAAAGACCCTGACAAAGGAGAATTAATGTAAAGATGGAGGCCAATGTTTGAGTTATGCAACTGTAAGCCAAGAAATTTCTGGAGCTACCAGAAGCTGGAAGAGGAAAGGAAAGATTCTCCCCTAGAGTCTTTGGAGTGATCATGGCCCTGCAGACACTTGATTTTAGTCTTCTGCCTTCAGAACTGTAAGATAATAAGTTTATGTTATTTTAAGCCATCAAGTTTATGGGGATTTATTACAACAGCCCTAAAAACAAATAGGCCCATCCCAAGATAGAGCACATGAGAATTCTTGGAAGATTATTGTTTCTCGAAGTTTGGGGCTATAGAGCCAGTTTCGTGCCCCCTGCAACTTCAAAGTGAGGGAGTCTACAGTCAAAACCAGCTAACCTTCCACAAAGGGCAGGGAAAGAATGCATGGTTTTCTTTGGATAGTGAACACTTCTGAGGGAATCTTCATTAGACACGTGATGAAAAGACTATTCCCAAGATGACTTCTTTTGGGGATAAAGCAACACCAAGTATGTACTGCTAGGACCAGAGCAGAGGAAGTGTTTTAGTTATCTACGGTTGTGTAACAAATGATCCCAAAACTTAGTACCATAAAAGAGCAAATATTTAATATCTCACACAATTTCTAACAGTCATGAGGGCAGCTTGGCTGGGTGATTTCTAGCTCAGATTTCTTATGAGTTTGTACGAGAACTGCCAGCAAAAGTTACAGTCATCTGAAGGCTTGACTGGGCTGTAGGATCTGTATTCAAGCTCACTAACATGGCTGTTAGAAAGCAGCTTCAGTTCCTCAGTGGGTTGGCCTCTTCACAAGGTTGCTTACAACGTGATACCTGACTTTCCTTGGAGTAAGTAATGAGAGAGAAGGAGAGACCAAGACAGAAGCTGCAGTGTGTTTTATAACCTAATCTTGGAAGTGATATACCATCATTTTTCTTGTATTCATTGCCAACCCTGGTACAACATGGGAGGGGACTATGGTTAATTACTAGTGTAATTAATAGCCAAGAGAGAATTACAGATGGCACCTACTAAGTAAAAGAGTTTTTTCTCCTTTATTTTTTTTTGCTCTGCTATTCCCTTCCCTGAAGGAGTCAGCGGTAGCAGAGATAGATGGATCCAAGAAAAGAAAAAAAAAATACTGATAATGCCCCTTGCTTCACTGATGATCAGCAGAAATACAGATGAGGAGCAAGCTGGTGAAAAAAAATAGAACCTTTGAATATGATGAGAAATAAAATTTTTTGTTTGTTTTGTTCACTTTTTATTACAAAAAAGTAAAGAAAGATATAATGTAACAAGCTTCAGCAACTGTCAACCTTTAGCTCCCCCTCTCTTATGGATGTGCTCTCTTTCCCTTGCTGTATTCACCTTCTCTCATCCCCTCTTAGCCTTTCCTGATCAACATAGCCCACAGTTCTTCCTCTCCTCTGAACTTCTGGTAGGTTTCAGTAGAGCCTGGAACCCACCCCTAGAGCTTCATGGTGGGGTACTTATCTCTGCTCTTAACTGGAGGGTCCCAATTGATGCCATTATTGACCAGCCAGGCTCTAAGAAAGGGTATGGAATTGGGGAAAGAAAGGGATGGGCCAGAAGATGGACATCTGCTGGCATATGCAGAAGCAGCCTCCCTGGACTAAGGATGGAGGGTTATGGGCAACTTGTGCTAGGAGCTGTCTGATGCACAGAAGCTGCTCAAAAGTCTGGAAGAGATTTTATGTTCAAGGTGCCAAGACAAATCAGAATAGGCTGTACAGTGAAAAGAAACTAGAAGTAAAAGTCAAGAGTGGGTGTTCATCCCAGATCTACTCCTAATTTGCAATGTGACCTAGGTCAAATCATGTCATCTCTCTGGTCTCCAAGGCCTTTTTTTTCCCAAAAAAAATCAGCAGGAGGAATTGACAAGCTAATTCCAAAGTTCACCTAGAACAGTGTCTTTTGATATTTTTATGATCATTGTTTTTATTATTAATATTATCACCACTCTAGGGGGATGTTTTAATATTTTTTTTCTAATGACCCCCCATGAAATTTTAATACCACAAATATAGAATATATCTATTTAACTGCTGTATGTATCTCTATCAAGTGCTTAACCATAGGAAGAGTGAAATCTTTCACCCTCCAACAGCTAATTCCCACCTTCGTGGAAGTGATATCATTTCCATTGAGAATGCACAATCTAGAATTTAAAAAGTAGAAAATAAAAAAAAGTAGAAAATAATTTGAAAAAAAATGCAGAACAAGAATTATGAAAGATCACCTTTCCAAACTAACATCAAAACATGCTAAAAATTACATTAATTAAGAGTGTGTTGGTATGGTAATAGACAATGGAGAACAGCATCTTAAAATAGATTCACATCTATATGGAATATTTAGGAATTTATTATGACCACCTTGGCATTTCAAAGTCAGTGAAGAAAGGAAACTCTTTACAAAATGATTTGGGGAAAAGAGGCATCCACTGGCAAAATAAGCCAGATCCCTGAATCCTCTGAATAAATAAATTGTACGTATATTAAAGAGGTAAACATATAAAGTAGTTCCATAAAAGATTAAGAAAAATATAGAAAATGAATTATATTTTAATTTTTCCTACTCTTTATTGTTTTCTTTTTCCCATTTTAATCATTTAAAGATTTAGGTCATAATCTCTTTCATATTGTTCTAGTATTTTTAGTTCTCTGGGGGGCTCATTCTCTTGTGTGTTGCATGTACAGACACACTTTCACTTTCATGGTGGTTTTCTTTGGGTGGTTTGTAATTTTTTAGTGTGAGCTCATCTTTGCAGGATTGTGCCCTGGCATGTGAGAGCAAACCTACAGAGGGTTTTTGCATTTGTCTCTTCTAGACTCCTATCTATGTTAACTAATTCTTGTTTGGGGATCCCATACCACATAAGTAGTGTAAATTCACATCCCACAAACCTGCATGGGGTAGGGTTTTCTACTTTTTATAGGAGACTTCTTCTCTACGGAAAGCCCATGGAAGATTGTGCAGGTCTCTCCTTCCCATATCAGAAAGACTTCAAGGATTCTAACTTAATGAAAAGCACTCAGATATAGCTACCTGCCTCTCAGAGAGGTCCGGAGCGTCCAGAGGAACTCATGCATGTCCCCAAACTAAGTAAGCGTCTGGACACCTGCCACACAGGAGGCTCCAAACACCAACTGGTGCGGGCTGCACTTCCAGGCAAGTGAAGTGACATTTGCCGCTTTGGGCCACCACCACCACCACTGTCCACCACCCCAGTCCTAACTACCAGAGATAGGAGCTTCTGCAGGACAGGCCCAGGAGAAGAGACATGGGGCTTTTAAGTTGGACTTAGTGAGTTTGCTATTGTTTGAATTACTGAGAGATCAGGCCTAGGTGTCATTAAAAGGCTTGAAAATGAGATTGGATAGGCTTTGGTTGGAGAAATATTAAACACTTTCACGCTTGTATCCCAGCATCCCAAAGTGTTCATGAAGCTGAAAACACACCTATTACAAAGACTGCAGAACTCTTAAGTCAAATACAGTGAGGTTCCTTTTTCTCTGTTAGGTGAAAGAAGCAAGTCATAAAATGACACATATGATGCAATCCCATTTATATAAAAACATTAAAAAAAACTATGTTTCTATATACCTTCCTATCTATATATCTGTCTATCCATTTAAATGAAGCATGTTATCTCACGCACTAGCTCTGTGACCTTATGTAAGTTGCTTAGTCTCTCTGTGCCTCAGATTCTCCCCTCATCCCCACTGGCAAAGAGGAGTAATAATAGTAAATGCCTTATAGGATCTGTGAAGATTGTATGAGTTTTATAAAGACTGTATGGTTTAGAATAACTTTTGGCATCTGGTAAGTGCTGTAAGTTTTGATCTCATTATTCTCTAATGAATTAAACAAGGTCTAAAAGATATTTACCAAACTTTGTGAAAATCATCTCAGGATTGAAGAGGATGATTGGGTAGAGAGCTAAAGTCTCAATTTCATTTCCTACCTTACCCCTCCCCACAAAATATTCTCACTTAGGACTGTTAGAATATTTAAGTACAACACCTATTCCTGCAATACTTGTATGATTTTAAAACATAGAAATAAAATGTTTGCTCCAAAAGATAATCACATGTCCTTTCAATGAAAACCCTCTATGACTCTTCCAATATCTCCTGGTCTTTTTTTTTTTTTTTTTGCCTCTTATCATACCCCCTCACTAATACCCCTTCTCTCCCCCGCTGATACTAGCCCTCATTCTGTAAACTTATACCATGAGGTATCTTTTCTGTGTCCAAGTTTTGTCTTTCCAAGTAGACTTTCAGCTACTTTCATGCCAGCATGGTCTCATACCTCTAATTATAACCCTTCCATGATGAATACAATGTGTCAAATAAGGCCAATGTCCAGGTTAACTTACTCACCACCTTTTAAATCCAGAGATGCAGGTGACATAGTTCTTTTAAACTCATTTTAGGTTCTGGGGTGTCGGATCAGTTAAGCGTCTGACTTCAACTCAGGTCATGATCTCCTGATCCTGGGATCGAGCCCCAAGTAGGGTTTCCCACTCAACAAGGAGTCTGCTTTTCCCTCTCCCTCTGCCCCTCCCCTGTCTATCAAATAAACAACAACAAAAAAATCTTTTAAAAAATTAAAAATTAAAAAAAACCCTCATTTTAGGTTTCAGTCCTCAGGTTTCCTTGACTACACTTGCTCCACTGAGTCCCAACAGAATCCCCATCACAAACAATCTAGGTTCTAAGTCTTATACTAGTTGCTATATGTATCAGACAATGTTTTAATTTAGTTGTTCTCAAATTTTTTGCTCTTTGGCCCCCTTTACATTATCCCTTAAGGACACCAAAGAGCTTCTGTTTATGTGGGTCATATCTATCAATATTTGTAATACTAGAAATTAAAGCTGAAAAAACTTCAAAATAGTCATCAATTCATTTAAAAATAATGATTGAGATAAATCATAAATTTCTGATGAGAATTATGATAAAATGTTAACATAAATACTTTCTAATGAAAAAGAATGTATTTTTCAAAACAAAAAATGTGAAGAGCAATTTTGTTTACATTTCTGTAAATCTCCTTAATGTCTGGCTTAATAGAAGAAATCTGGATTCTTCCATCTTCTGTGTTTAGTCTGCTGAGATAGCACATGTCAGATGGCCTCTTAAAAACTCCACTGTACACTCATGAAAGACTAGGAAGGAAAAGGCATTTAATAGCTTAGTATTATTATAAAAGGAGAGTGAAAAAGTTAAATATGTCTTCGCATAATTATGAAAATAGTTTTGATCCTTCAGAACCCTTAAAGGATTGCAGGGATCTCAGGAGGCCACAGACCACACTTTGAGAAGATCACACTTTGGGAAGAGCTGTTCTGACTTAATCCTCAAAAAGGCTCTGTAAGGTGAAAATGATTATTATTCATCTTTCACAGATGAGGAAATTAAAGCCCAGAGTGGTCAGGGAAATTGCCTCAAGTTACCACAGTTGGTAAGTGGAAAAGTCAGAATTTGAGCCCAAATCTAAACCTCCAACTGCTTTGCTCTATGGCTTTTGTAGTAGCCTGCACATACCTCCATTTCCTGTTCTCCTGACCACATAGAGGTCAATGATTGCCCTTTTCCATTTTATCCACCTGACTATATATCTATGTACCTACCTACCTACTTTTGAGAGACCATTCATAATCCATCATTCTAACTATTGTCCTGACAGTGTCTGATAATGTAATTTGAACAAACAAATGAGTAAAAGCACTGGATTGTTTTTACACTCACACAAGTAACATCAGGACTAAAAAATAACTTTTCAGTGGTTACCTCAACCATTCACTACACCCCCAAGGATGAGATACCTGATTCCTTGTCTTAAAGCTGGGAACAGTTGTTTAAGAAGGGTGGTCTTTGCACTAGATTCTACAGTAAATGGTGCTGGAAAGGCAGTCACAGAAAGCAGAGCTCCAAGGCCATTTCAATACTCTGCCTGTGATTTAGAAGTATACCAGTAGATTTGAAGTCTACATTCTTAGCAAAACATCAGTTGCTTTTCCAGTATTAAGTTCATGTTGGATGATCTCAAATTATACATTGTCTTATGTTTGGAAGGTCTGTTCGCAGTCTTTTGGTTCAACCACATAAATATCCATGGGTCTTCTGCGCATACAGTTGTGAACATCAATTACTTAATAGACCTGAAACAGAAGTAGGACAGAAAATCCTTGAGCTCATATATCTGACAATATTTCATTATAGTCAACCTCATTTGAATGCTAGTGTTAGGGAACAAACATTTGGTTTATAACTTTACCGTGAGTTGATTGTTGAAAGTGATATTTTGTACATCACCGCAAATGTGGGGGTCTGATGGGACCCACAGGGTAAAACATGGGACTTTACAGGCTGTAGTTTTTATCAGGAGAGCCACAGCTTAGCTAGCCCATTGCTTTTGCTTGGCACTCTAAAGTTCTGAAAAAGAATACATGAGTCGTATAACAGAAAGGCAGAATGAGGAGGACGAGAAAAAGGAACATTTTTGCACTTATCTAAATTAAAGAAACCTTACTAAATAATTTACTTTTCCTGATGATTCTCAGAGTACCTGGATTCCTCTCCATTCAAGCTCTTGTCCTTAACTGCCAGCACCCTGAATATTTTTTTTTTCTCATGCAGATTTTGAACTATAGGTATTCTAGAGTCAGGGGGAGTTTTATTGTTGTTAAGCTTGTCCTTCTGATAAGGAAGGAGCCAGAAGGGACCAGAGTCCCAGGTGACAAAGGTGGGTCAGTCAATCACAGAGGATCTAATTTGTCCAGAAGTTGCTGTACCTTATTCATGACTTAATCTTTCCAGCCCATACACTCTCCTACAATCCCAGGACAGAATGGAAGTCTTCAGGGCAAACAGCCACTCCCTTTCCTGGAAAAAAATGCCTCCCTGTCAGTGGGCTCTTCATGGCACCCAAAGCCTGATGACTAGTTCCATCTGCATCACCTTCATCACCTCCTGCTCTGCAAAATACAAAAAGATGACCACAAACCATTAATGGTAAACAGAAAAATCCTCTAAGTGGAGATGAAATAGTGGTGCCTCCAGATGATCATTTAGAATATAATTAATAAAAAAAAAAGATAGAGAGTAACATGATTCAAGAATATGGTAAACTGAAACAATTAATTAGGAATAAATGGCTGGAGAAAGCATTATCTGATGAAAAAGTGCTATTAAGTGCCACATATTAATAAGAAAAAAAATTAGGTAATGATTTCTATTTTATGACGGTAATTCATCCAAATTTAAATAATCCAAGGAGAGATGATGATGAATGGATGCTTTCCAAGGAAATGTTCACTTAACAAAAAATGCAAATTATTTATATTTTTACCTCCTAAGATAGGAAACATACAATAGTATCTTCTAGAACAGTTTTGCTCTGAGCAGTGTGTTTTGGAACAGAGATTGTATGTGATGAGTAATATGACCTTTTATACCCTATTATCTGCCTCATTTGAAGTTCAACAGATGTATTACCACAATTACATATTTCCAGCTAAAATACCAGTTCTGGGAAAAATTACCATATTCATTATGAAGCTTTTCCACTTTCTAATTTCTATTGTCTGGAAAAGTCTGAACATCCTGTGTTTTAGTGTGGCCCGGAGTTTTGAGCCATTGGACCCACTCCCTAAGGCAGGTAGGATTTCAGTAGGCTGCTCAGGGCTTTCTGCTTGAGCTACACATCTAAACACAGTCCACACACACATCCCACCCTAATCTCTGATGATTTCCTTACTCCTCCATTTTGAACCTCACCCCCCATGTTGGCCTTAATGCTCACCACTGCCTTCCTAACCATGACCTTGATGCTATGATGCCCCAGTGAGTTGGTCAAGAAGCTTAAATATGAGTAACAGAATTTCAGTGGGGAAAAAAATTTATTGAAGGTCTTTTGACTAGCTCACAGAGTGTCTGGGAAGTCTGAAGTCCTCAGTATTATGCAGTGAAGTCTAATATCTAAAATCATGGTACAAAACTAGTCTGGTGATGACCACTCTGATGCTCCCCTTAGGTGGGAGGTGTCACTACTGGCAGTAAGTAACACCACTGGCAGTGAGCACAGGACACTTCCATTAAGAGGTCTCTGTGAGCCTACACATAATTTCTATCACTGCCACCAAAGCCATGTCACATCACCTATTCAAGAAGCATCAGGGTGGAGGGCGGAGCAAGATGGCAGAGTAGTAGGAGACCTGGATTTTGTCTGGTCTCAGGAATTCAGCTGAATAGGGATCAAACCATTCTGAACACCTATGAACTCAACAGGAGATCGAAGAAAAGAATAGCCACAACTCTCTGAACAGAAAAGCGACCACTTACTGGAAGGTAGGACGTGTGGCGAAGTGAATCCAAGGCGATATTCAGGAGGATAGATGGCGGGGGAGGGGGCCTCCATCGGCCGCTTCTGGCAAGTGCTAGAGTCGCAGAGCACAAAATCGGAACTTTTAGAAGTCGGCTCCGCTGAGGGACATCGCTCCAGTGGCTAAGCGGCGGGTGGAAGCCTCGCGGGACAGTGTGGACTCAGGACCCTCGGGGTCACAGAAAGACCAGGGGTATCTGAGTGCGGCAGAGCTCCCAGGTATCGGAGCGGGGAAGCCGGCTGCAGAGACGGAGCCGAGGCACGGGCTCTCAGCTCAGGGTTGCCATAAACTGTGATCCGCGGCCCAGTCGGGCCACTGCTCCTCTAGCAGGAACCCAACAAGCGGCAGAGCTGGGGAGACTCCCCTTCATCCCCAGGGAGGAGCGGCGCGGGAGCGCACCACAGGGATCTGCTGGGTTTGGAGACTCCACACGGGGTCGGGTGCCAGAGATAGAAATGCTCGGTCACAGGCCGGGTGAGCACGGAGTGCGGCCAGAGACCACGGAGATGGGAGTGACTGACTGCTTTTCTCTGGGGGCGCACTGGGGAGCGGGGCCCCAAGTTCTCGGCTCCTCCGGGCGGAGACTGGGAAGCCACCATTTTCACTCTCATCCTCCATAGCTGTGCTGAGAGCTTGCAGGGAACAAAAGCTCCTGAGAGCAAACCTGAGCAGATGGCTTAGCCCGGACCGACAAGGGCAGGGCAATTCCGCCTCCGGCAAAGACATTTGGGAACCACGGCAACAGACCCCTCCCCCAGAAGATCAGCAAGAACAGCCAGCAAGCCAAGACCAAGTTTACCGATCAGTGAGAAGGGCAGAACTCCAGCGCTAGGGGAAGACTGCACATAGAATTCATGGCTTTTTTACCATGATTCATTAGTCTTTCAAAGTTAATTTTTTTAATGGTTTCTTTTTTTGAATTTTTCTTTTTCCCTTTTCCAACCAACATCTTATCAATCCCTTTTTTAAAAAAAATTTTTATTTTTCATTTTTAGAGTCATATGCTATCCTTTCATAGTAGTTACCCTTATTTTTGGCATATATAATTAAGTTGTTCTCTCTTTAAAATTTTGAGATACAATTTCTTCTAACAGATCAAAATATACCCTAATCACTAGTGTATGGCTTTGCTCTAGTCTCCTGCCTGATCACATTGTCTCCCTTTTCTTTTTTTTTTTTTAAATCTTCTTTATTTTTTCAAACAACTTCTTATCTTATCAATTCCTTTTATAAAATCTTTTATAATTTTCATCTTTACAGTCATATTCCATCCCTTCATTGTATCAACCCTTATTTTGTACATATATAAGTCTTTCTTTCTTTAAAATTTTAGAAGGCACTTTCTTCTAACAGACCAAAATACACCCAAATTCTAATATGTGGCACTGATCTATGCACTAGCCTGATCATATTTGATCATATTCTGTTTTTTTTTGTTTTGTTCTGTTTTTGTTTGTTCCTCTCTTTATCTTTTTTTTTTTTCTCTTTCTTTTTCTTTCTTTCCCTTTCTTTTCCCCTGGTTTCAGGTCTTTTCCGATTTGTTTAGAGCATATTTTCTGGGGACGTTGTTACCCTGTTAGCATTTTCTCTCATTCATCTATTCTCCTCTGGACAAAATGACAAGACAAAAAAATTCACCTCAGCAAAAAGAACAAGAGGTAGTACCGTCTTGCCAGGGACTTACTCAATACGGACATTAGTACGATGTCGGACATAGAGTTCGGAATCATGATTTTAAGGATACTAGCTGGGCTTGAAAAGAGCATGGAAGGTATTAGAGAAACCCTTTCTGGAGAAATAAAAGAACTAAAATCTAACCAAGTCGAAATCAAAAAGTCTATTATGAGGTGCAATCAAAAATGGGGGCACTAACTGCTAGGATAAATGTGGCAGAAGAGAGAATTACCGATATAGAAGACCAAATGATGGAAAATAAAGAAGCTGAGAAAAAGAGAGGTAAACAACTACTGGATCACGAGGGCAGAATTCGAGAGATAAGCGATACGATAAGATGAAACAACATTTGAATAATTGGAATCCCAGAAGAAGAAGAAAGAGAGAGAGGGGTAGAAAGTATATTGGAGCAAATTATAGCAGAGAACTTCCCTAATGTGGGGAAGGAAACAGGCATCAAAATCCAGGAGGCACAGAGAACCCCTCTCAAAATCAATAAAAATAGGTCAACACCCCGACATCTAATAGTAAAACTTACGAGTCTCAGTGACAAAGAGAAAATCTTGAAAGCAGCTCGGGAGAAGAGATATGTAATCTATAATGGTAGAAACATTAGATTGGCAATAGACCTATCCACAGAGACCTGGCAGGCCAGAAAGGACTGACATGATATCTTCAGAGAACTAAACGAGAAAAATATGCAGCCGAGAATACTATATCCAGCTAGGCTGTCATTGAAAATAGAAGGAGAGATAAAAAGTTTCCAGGACAAACAAAAACTAAAGGAATTTGCAAACACGAAACCAGCCCTCCAAGAAATATTGAAAGGGGTCCTCTAAGCAAAGAGAGAGCCTAAAAGCAGCATAGACCAGAAAGAAACACAGACAATATACAGTAACAGTCACCTTACAGGCAATGCAATGGCACTAAATTCATATCTTTCAATAGTTACCCTGAATGTAAATGGGCTAAATGCCCCAATCAAAAGACACAGGCTATCAGATTGGATTAAAAAACAAGACCCATCAATATGCTGTCTGCGAGAGACTCATTTTAGACCCAAAGATACCCCCAGATTGAAAGTGAGGGGGTGGAAAACCATTTACCATGCTAATGGACACCAAAAGAAAGCTGGGGTGGCAATCCTTATAATAGACCAATTAGATTTTAAAACAAAGACTGTAATAAAAGATGAGGAAGGACACTATATCCTACTTAAAGGGTCTATCCACCAAGAAGATCTAACAATTGTAAATATCTATGCCCCTAACATGGGAGCAGCCAATTATATAAGGCAATTAATAACAAAAGCAAAGAAACATATCGACAACAATAGAATAATAGTGGGGGACTTTAACACCCCCCTGACTGAAATGGACAGATCATCTAAGCAAAAGATCAACAAGGAAATAAGGACTTTAAAGGACAAACTGGACCAAATGAACTTCACAGACATATTCAGAACATTTATCCCAAAGCAACAGAATACACATTCTTCTCTTAGTGTCCATGGAACATTCTGCAGAATAGATCACATCCTAGGTCACAAATCAGGTCTCAACTGGTACCAAAAGACTGGGATTATTCCCTGCATATTTTCAGACCACAATGCTTTGAAACTAGAACTCAATCACAAGAGGAAAGTCGGAAAGAACTCAAATACATGGAGGATAAAGAGCATCCTACTAAAGAATGAATGGGTCAACCAGGAAATTAAAGAAGAATTTAAAAAATTCATGGAAACCAATGAAAATGAAACCACAACTGTTCAAAATCTTTGGGATATAGCAAATGCAGTCCTAAAGGAAAGCATATAGCAACACAAGCCTTTCTCAAGAAACAAGAAAGGTCTCAAATACACAACCTAACCCTACACCTAAAGGAGCTGGAGAAAGAACAGCAAATAAAGCCTAAACCCAGCAGGAGAAGAGAAATCATAAAGATCAGAGCAGAAATCAATGAAATAGAAACCAAAAGAACAGTAGAACAGATCAACGAAACTAGGAGCTGGTTCTTTGAAAGAATTAACAAGATTGATAAACCCCTGGCCAGACTGATCAAAAAGAAAAGAGAAAGGACCCAAATCAACAAAATCATGAATGAAAGAGGAGAGATCACAACCAACACCAAAGAAATACAAACAATTACAAGAACATATGATGAGCAACTCTATGCCAGCAAATTAGATAACCTGGAAGAAATGGGTGCATTCCTAGAGATGTATCAACTACCAAAATTGAACCAGGAAGAAATAGAAAACCTGAACAGACCTATTACCACTAAGGAAATTGAAGCAGTCATCAAAAATCTCCCAACAAAAAAAAAGCCCAGGGCCAGATGGCTTCCCAGGGGAATTCTACCAAACATTTAAAGAAGAATTAATACCTATTCTCCTGAAACTGTTCGAAAAAATAGAAATGGAAGGAAAACTTCCAAACTCATTTTATGAGGCCACCATTACCTTGATCCCAAAACCAGACAAAGACCCCATCGAAAAGGAGAATTACAGACGAATATCCTTGATGAACATGGACGCAAAAATTCTCACCAAAATACTAGCCAATAGGATCCAACAGTACATTAAAAGGATTATTCACCATGACCAAGTGGGATTTATCCCTGGGCTGCAAGGCTGGTTCAACATCCGCAAATCAATCAACGTGATACAATACATTAACAAAAGAAAGAACAAGAATCATATGATCCTCTCAATAGATGCAGAAAAAGCATTTGACAAAGTACAGCATCCTTTCTTGATCAAAACTCTTCAGAGTATAGGGATAGAGGGTACATACCTCAATATCATAAAAGCCATCTATGAAAAACCTACAGCAAATATCATTCTCAATGGGGAAAAGCTGAGAGCTTTCCCCCTAAGGTCATGAACGTGGCAGGGATGTCCACTCTCACCACTGCTATTCAACATAGTATTAGAAGTCCTAGCCCCAGCAATCAGACAACAAAAAGAAATCAAAGGCATCCAAATCGGCAAAGAGGAAGTCAAACTCTCACTCTTTGCAGATGATATGATCCTGTATGTGGAAAACCCAAAAGACTCCACCCCAAAACTGCTAGAACTCATACAGGAATTCAGTCAAGTGGCAGGATATAAAATCAATGCACAGAAATCAGTGGCATTCCTATACACCAACAACAAGACAGAAGAGAGACAAATTAAGGAGTCGATCCCATTTACAATTGCACCCAAAACCATCAGATACCTAGGAATAAATCTAACCAAAGAGGCAAAGGATCTGTACTCAGAAAACTATAAAATACTCATGAAAGAAATTGAGGAAGACACAAAGAAATGGAAAAATGTTCCATGCTCATGGATTGGAAAAACAAACATTGTGAAGATGTCAATGCTACCTAGAACAATCTACACATTCAATGCAATCCCCATCAAAATACCATCCACTTTTTTCAAAGAAATGGAACAAATAATCCTAAAATTTGTATGGAACCAGAAGAGACCCCGAATAGCCAGAGGAATGTTGAAAAAGAAAAGCAAAGCTGGTGGCATCACAATTCCGGACTTCCAGATCTATTACAAAGCTGTCATCATCAAGACAGTATGGTACTGGCACAAAAACAGACACATAGATCAATGGAACAGAATCGAGAGCCCAGAAATGGACCCTCAACTCTATGGTCAACTTATCTTTGACAAAGCAGGAAACGATGCCCAATGGAAAAAAGACAGTCTCTTCAACAAATGGTGTTGGGAAAATTGGACAGCCACATGCAGAAGAATGAAACTGGACCATTTCCTTACACCACACACAAAAATAGACTCCAAATGGTTGAAAGACTTAAATGCGAGACAGGAGTCCATCAACGTCCTAAAGGAGAACACAGGCAGCAACCTCTTCGACCTAAGCCGCAGCAACTTCTTCCTAGATACATCATCAAAGGCAAGGGATGCAAGGGCAAAAATGAACTATTGGGATTTCATCAAGATAAAAAGCTTTTGCACAGCAAAAGAAACAGTCTACAAAACCAAAAGACAACCGACAGAATGGGAGAATATATTTGCAAATGACATATCAGATAAAGGGCTAGTATCCAAAATCTATAAAGAACTTATCAAACTCAACACCCAAAGAACAAATAATCCAATCAAGAAATGGGCAGAAGACAAGAACAGACATTTTTCCAGAGAAGACATCCAAATGGCCAACAGACACATGAAAAAGTGCTCAACATCGCTCGGCATCAGGGAAATACAAATCAAAACTTCAATGAGATACCACCTCACACCCGTCAGAATGGTTAGAAGTAACAAGTCAGGAAACGAGAGATGGTGGCGGGGATGCGGAGAAAGGGGAACCCTCCTACACTGTTGGTGGGAATGCAAGCTGGTGCAACCACTCTGGAAAACATTATGGAGATTCCTCAAACAGTTGAAAATAGAGCTACCATAGGATCCAGCAATTGCACTACTGGGTATTTACCCCAAAGATACAAATGTAGGGATCCGAAGGGGTACGTGCACCCTAATGTTTATGGCAGCAATGTCCACAATAGCCAAACTGTGGAAAGAGCCAAGATGTCCATCGACAGATGAATGGATAAAGAAGAAGTGGTATATATACTCAATGGAATATTATGCAGCCATCAGAAGGAATGAGATTTTGCCATTTGCAACGACGTGGATGGAACTGGAGGGTGTTATGCTGAGTGAAATAAGTCAATCAGAGAAAGACATGTATCATATGACCTCATTGATATGAGGAATTCTTAATCTCAGGAAACAAACTGAGGGTTGCTGGAGTAGTGGAGGAGTGGGAGGGATGGGGTGGCTGCGTGATAGACATTGGGGAGGGTATGTGCTATCGTGAGTGCTGTGAATTGTGCAAGACGAATCACAGATCTATACTTCTGAAACAAATAATGCAATATATGTTAAGGAACAAAAAAGAAGAAGATAGCAGGAGGGGAAGAATGAAGGGGAGTAAATCGGAGGGGGAGACAAACCATGAGAGATGATGGACTCTGAAAAACAAACTGAGGGTTCTAGAGGGGAGGGGCATGGGGGGATGGGTTAGCCTGGTGATGGGTATTAAAGAGGGCACGTTCTACGTAGAGCCCTGGGTGTTACGCACAAACAACGAATCATGGAACACTACATCAAAAACTAATGATGTAATGTATGGTGATTAACATAACAATACAAAATTTTTTTTAAAAAAAGAAGCATCAGGGTGGCTGGGCAAAGAGGTTTCATACAATCCTAACTTGGGCATCTTAACCATGTAATTTTTTTTTTACTTCCCCAAGGCTAACATGGCTACTGCCCCTACTAAGTGTCCAACTTACCAACCGTAGAAGCCAACACTGAATCCCAGCGTGGCACTATTCCTACATAGAGGGACAGCTAGACAGGATGAAGTCACAGGAAGTTAAGCTAGTTTCTGGTCTTTTTTTTCCCCTCATTTTTCTTTTCTCTCAGTTTTTCTTTTTCTTTATTCTTTTTTATTTCTTTTCTTATACCAATCAATCAGTTCTACTGCAAATAATGTAGCAAGCTTCAGCTTCTATAACTTAATCAAGACAGACATCCAACCAGTCCTTTTTTTTAAAAAAGATTTTATTTATTTATGTATTTATTTTTTGACAGAGAGAGAGACACAGCAAGAGAGGGAACACAAGCAGGGGGAGTGGGAGAGGGAGAAGCAGGCTTCCCACGGAGCAGGAAGCCGGATGCGGGGCTCCATCCCAGGACCCTGGGATCATGACCTGAGCCGAAGGTGGACGCTTAACAACTGAGCCACCCAGGTGCCCCCAGCCAACCAGTCCTTTCATGGAAATTGCATTTCAAGAGATATTCCATTCCCACCATTATACAGCTCTTCTGCTGGAGCAACACTAATGAATTATAGAGTCGGAATCTTGTTTCTTCTTGGCAGACTGAGTTTAAAGGTGATAAACCTCTGCATTTTATGACCCCAAACCCCATGGTGGCAGCAAAACCTTGGAAGTTCTAGTTAAGAGAGATTTATGGATTTCCTGAAAGACTGCATCTGGTTTTCTAGAATGACTTTTTTTTTCCTCTAGATTAATTTTACAGTATCAACATACAGTTCATACATACATATCACTGATGAACCAGGAAAACAGAGAGTCAACAAGAGAGAAGTGGATCATCCCAAATCAACCGGATTAGCCAGGATTTTTAGTTGCAAGTGATGGAAACCCAACTCAAAGGAGCTGAAGCAAAACCAGGAATTTATTGACTTTCATACCTGGAAATAATATGGATGAAAGGCCCGTCTGGCCCCAAGGGCTCAAATGATATTACCAGCTTGTCCTCTGCCTCAGGGTTTTGCTGCTCTCCATGGCTGCCTTCCGGTCCTTATAATAGGGACTGGCTGCTTAAGTGTGATGTGGATATTGGGGGAAACATGGCCACAGGCAACCTTGGGCTTACACCATCCCAGCTTAGCTACTCCAGAACAAAAAGAGAAGCCTTAATTTTCCCAGCATCCATCTAGCAAATTCTCAGGGAAGTACTAAGTGGTTTGGCCTAGGTCACATGCTCATCCCTATGGGCTTATCACTATGGTCAAGGGGAAGGGTAATTTTGATTTGCCAAACCTAGGTCATGTTCTTGTATCTGTGATCAAGGAATGGGGTAGTATAATTTGAAGTCTCCCTCAAACCACATAAAGAGGGAAAGGGTGGTTACCTAATAGAAGCAGGATGTAGTGCCACAGACAGGAAGTGGTAGATACAGATGCAATGAAAAACAAGATGTCTACTCGGCAGGGTGCTGGTAGAAGTTCAACCACCATCCTCCTCTCACAAAAAGAAAACCCTGACTTGGAGCATTTACGATTTCTGCAACGTGAATGCTGCTACCACAGCAAATTTCGGGCTACCCCTGTGACATCAGGGAATGAATGCAGAGTTGGGAAGACCAACACAGTAGCCTCATGTTTTAAGGTATCTCCCCTCTACAGATATGACCGAAGCACACAACCTCAAGGGCACGGATCCTGGTAAAATGCAGGAATTCGAGGAATGAGTTTGAATATTCATTACCTTTGTTTTTAAATACAAGTTGTTTAATTGCAAGTGTAGGTAACTTAATTTTTAATAAATGCTGTGTTGAACAGCTGGCTCCCCAATTTCCTGAAAATTTAACAGGTAACCACACAGCAGGCTTAGCATGCCACGTGGATTTAAAACAAAACTAGTCAAAATAGGATATAAAATGAATCAAAATTACTACATATACACTGAGGCAGTCACAATGGGAAGAAGGAATTGGCTCCTCCTTTCAAAATGAGTTCAGGTAACTGCAATCTCAGGATGCAGGAGACCTCCTGGTTCCTGCCCACACCCACCCTGGAAGGGTCTGGGTCTGCATCCTCATCTCTGCCCACTTTTGGCCCTGAGGTACTGGGAACAGAGGTAAAGATCAGAGTCATATTATGATGGGAGGAGAGGACCTGGCTACACAAAACATCTGCCTCTGCTTCCTCCCCTTTGTCAAATCAGTCAGACCCAAATTTGCTCAGTTACATGGTCTAGCATATTTAATTTTAATTAATACACATAACAGATACTCCTAAAGTATAACACATAATAAGATAACCCTAAAACTCACTCTTTCCTTCCTTCCTTCCTTCCTTCCCTCCATTCACCCCCCTCCTACCTGCCTTCCTTCCAGACTTATTGATAGCCTACTATGTGTCTAGCATTATATCAGAGATGGAGTCTAATTACAGTGTATAAATATAAAATGCCACCTTAATGGACCCAATGCACACATATACATATATTTCTCATACAATACATCAGAACATGATGCTATTATTAACAGTATTATGTATCCTATAATTCTCACCATCTGTAGGATGTGTATTTCTTAGTGCACAGATGGCTTATCTTGAATTATCCATAAATTTCCTTTAAAGCAAGAAGAGCCGGCTTCCTATTTTGGGAGGCATGGCTGAATTTTAAATCCCTTCGTCAGAAATTATTACACATTGGCAAAGACATCTGGTCACTTACCTGGTAAATATAGGACTCCCCATAAAGTCCAGCCTGACGCATGACCACATATGCCAGATTTGCCAAAATAGGTCCTACAAAGCCATGAGCCAGCTGCTGAACTGATCAAATCCTCCCACTGCCTTTATGTTCCAACTTCCTCAATGTCTTCCTATTTATACAAAAGCCCCTTTCTTCCCTGACCTCACAGCAGCATAAATCCACGCTTGCTCACTTCATTTATTTATAAATAAGCATAGTATTTTTTTTTTAATTTTTGCTTCTTTTACATGATGTTCTTCAGTGCTATTCTGTTGTGTTTTTTTTTTTTAAGATTTTATTTATTTGACAGAGAGAGACACAGCGAGAGAGGGAACACAGGGGGAGTGGGAGAGGGAGAAGCAGGCTTCCCACTGAGCAGGGAGCCCGATGTGGGGCTCGATCCCAGGACCCTGGGATCATGACCTGAGACGAAGGCAGACGCTTAACGTCTGAGCCACCCAGGCGCCCTCTTCAATGCTATTCTAACCTCAAGTTATTCCAATTGCTGTAGCCATTTTCCTGCCATGCGTTCCCATTCCTGACTTCTGAACAGAACAGCCTAGAAACAGTGGATTTTCAGTTGTGGCTTAAGTTCTAGAGCCCAACATGCACCAAAAAAACCCCATACTGGGCTAAGAGAAAAATCTGCTAAAGGCAGGTTTTAATTTTCTGTGTGATTCTAAAATCTAAAAGTAAAACAAAAAAAGTATAAAGCTCTCTCAAAAATTTACCCCCAGAGAGGACCATTTCTAGACCTATCGTAGCTAAATAATTTGTTAGCTCAAGAGTTAGTCTAGAATTCCCATCTTTTGCAGGGAAATCAGGACAGCAAAACCGCCCAAATGTCTCAAGAGCCAGATCCCAAGTCCTAAATGCCTTCAGCATTCCACTATGAGAGAGGTTTGGGGCTGGACCTTTGCTCCGAGGTGAAAAGCCATACCTTTATAAGCAGATACAAAAAATTGTAAACGTATTTTTATTTTATGCTTATCTTCACAAAAGATTGGCAATGAGGATAACCAGTTGGATTGGATAAAACCAAAAGGTACATTTGTTATCGAGGAATAATGGATAGCAAACTGAACTTCCAAGGCCTATCATGCAATCAATAGCTCCCTATTTTTTTCTTCCTTTCATATTTTCAGTTTATAGCAGCAATAAATACATTGGTGCATGAAATTTACTTCAGTATAATGACCAGCTGGCATTTCTGACCAGAAGCTGAACGGGGCAACCTCAACCTTCCCCCACTGTCATCAACCCAGATAATGATTCAAGCCTTGGTTATTAGTCCCCAAATGACATTTAATTATAGTTCTAATTGGAGGTCTCATGGCTATTCTTCTAAATTGAGGTGTGCTCAGAGAAGTCTTGAAAAATAATTCAAAAAATCCACTAAGCAGTTGAACATTGTATCCATGCTTTTCGGTGTATCTCTGTGGGTAACAGAAATCACTAGTCTGTATCTCTTTTTCCTAACGCTTTCCCTTGCAAACTGGGAAATAACTGAACTGTGCTCCTCACTGCAGAGCTCAAACTGTATCAGAAAAACATCATCTGGTAAAAGGTATTGTCTCCAGAGATAGTCAAGTGTACACTCAGCATATGTACAACAAAATGTTGCTGTTTGCTGTGAATCCTGTTTTAGATGCTGTCAAGCTGAAAATGAAGAGTCTGACGTATGGCTCTGGAGCATATCAAAAGCATTGCTGGATGTTATTTATCAATGGTAATCATATTAGAAGCTTACCTTTTTATTATTCATTTGTTCATTAATTTTTTTCAATAACTACTCCTTAAGGGATGTGATGGGCATTTTTTTTCTCTAATAGAATTGTTCGTATGCAACTGTTTTATGTAATGCACATTTTGTGCTCTCTTAAGTGAAAGATTAAAATACAAAAAATGACCACTAGGGTCTTTTCATTTCATATTTCAGCTTCAGAAACACAAAATTATTTATATGTAAGTGATATTTTTTTCTAAAGTATGTTTTCTGTATAAAGACCATTAAAAAAAATGTTACCTTTTTACCAGTGAATCTCTACCATCTAACACAGGTCTGGTACTTAGTAGCCACTCAACTACTTGCTGAATGCCATTTGACTGCACGCATATGGGAATAATATTTTCTGACTATGATGGCCTGTTATATATTTGGTTATGGTGTCACACCAGTCAGGGTAATCAGTGCAAGCTTTTAAATCATTTCTTAGTTATACGTTGTATTTGTTCTATTGAATATGGATTTTTTTAAAGATTTTATTTATTTATTTGACAGAGAGAGCGAGTGAGAGAGCACAGCAAGGTGAGCAGCAGAGGGAGAGGGAGAAGCAGGCTCTTTGCTGAGCAGGGAGCCCGAGGCGGGGCTCCATCCCAGGATCCCGGGACCATGACCCGAGCCAAAGGCAGATGCTTAACTGACTGAGCCACCCTGATATGGGTGCCTGAATATGGATTTTAAGGTAAATGAAGGCTAATGTAGGAAATGAAATGATTCAATGAGTCTACCTAAAATATTGTGGAATAAAGAGAATGTGGTTTCCATGGTAAGAAATTTACACTTCGAAGAGCGAGACTTCACATGGAAGAAGAAAATTTGTACCTGCAGGGTACCTTTTTACGTTACTCATCATAAAACAATCCAAAGATTTTTCACCACTCACTCTGATGTTGGGCAAGCCTCAGTTTCCTCAATCTGTAAAATGGGGATAATAGTCCGACCTATTCCACAGGGTGGATGGAAAGATAAAGCAAAATCAGGCATCTGGTTCTTTCTTCCCGGGCCAGGCACAGACTCAGGACTCCCCACAAAGCAGCCAGGTGCTTTGCTTCTCTCTCCTCCTGCCTGCCCTGTGAGCACTCGAGCACTTCCTTCCCTGATGCAATGGGGAGCATTCAGCCACTGTGGCTGACAATGCTGTCCCTGGGGCTGATGAAAGGGCTTCTCTTGCATCTCATTCTGGAGATGAGAACAGTAGATGATTTGCTGTAAAACAGAAAGCTAATGATCCCAAATCAAGAGAGGAGAGGAAGGTTTCCTTTTACCCGCAGCAACACCTGGGCAATTTCATGTGTCTCGCAAGCATAGAGCTTCTAACAGAATCTCCAAGTAGCTGTTTTTTGTTCGCTGTTATAAGACAATGTGAAGGCCTAATTAGCCTGGGGAATTCAGGAATATCGCAGCAACACGGTCTGCTCTTGTTTGCTCTGGCCTCTGCGCCTGCCATCACATACGCATGATTTGGGCGGCATCCGCCCATAGAGCTGGCAATATCTGGCTTCCCACTTTGACGGCTTTGCTGACAGTTTACAAAGCCAAGCAGCCCAGAGGAGCAAAACGGAAAAGATTATTTGAATCTGTTTCTGTGATCAGTAGAGACTTCACAGGAAGAAGGACATCTTGTCCTTTCCCAATTTCACATAAGCATTCCGGCAGGTACACGGGAGAGGGACACGTAATTGCCTCACGGCCTTGTCACATCCCTGTTGTCTCTGCTCTGATGGCTTTGGTCTTTCAGTTGAAGAAAAATGAGGCTTAATACTTTCCCTGTAAATCAGGAAAGTGACCCAGGGTCCCTGAAGGGCCAAGCAAAGGTGAGATTAAATTGTAACCCAGAGGCTATACAGAAAAAACCAAAAGGAAAATTTACAGTAGAAATGTTGTGCCACGCTAGCAGGACCAGACTAACGTGTCCTGCGAGAATGTTCGTTGGGCTGCCCAAATTATAATCTACTTCTTGTCTAAATCAACAGACCACCAAATGATGGACCGTCTCTTTCCAGTTCGAATTAAGTAATCAAGCACTTGCTGTATAGTTATTTTTCTTCTCCAAATAGTCACAGTCTTAGAGACCTGGTCGTAGTTAGGTATCAGAGGCCAGAAGACAGACTTTAGCTCTCTATTCGTGTTTTGTTTTCCGGGATACAGGAGGCAGTGGAGGGTAGTGCAAAGCTTGGGATTTGAGTTCACCCATCTGGGTTCGAGATCCATGTTTATTTATAAATGTGTGATTGATTTTAAGTATGTTACTTAAACTCACTGTGTCTCAGGCTCTTCGTTTGTAAAATAAGAATGATGACTGTCCTTCTCCCAACACCCAAGACTGTAGTGAAGATAAAAGTAGTGTAGGAAAAGAAAAACTGGATTTGATAGTAGAAAACCATTGGTTATAGATGTTATTAGACGTAAAAATTGGACTGTTTAAGTAGACTACAACGATTCATACAAGTATTCATTGAATAGTTTTTAATAAAAGACAGTCTTTGAATTTAGACAAATAAGGACATGCATCTCAATTTCATCATTTACTAGGTGAATGAAACAGGGTAAGTGACCTAGAATCTCTGGGCCTCAGCTTCCTCATTTGTGAAGTGGGACAATAATAGTCCCCTCTGCCCCCCAGGGCTGTGGGAGTTTGGCAGCAGTACTTGTATCAAGAATCTGGCCTTGGAATGCCTGGGTGGCTCAGTCGGTTAAGCATCTGACTCTTGATTTGGCTTGGCTCATGATCTCAGGGTTGTGAGATTGAGCCCCCATCGGGGGGATTTCAAGACCAATAGGGAGTCGGCTTGAGGATTGTCCCTCTTCCTCTCCCTTTGTCCCTACCCCCTGCTGTCTCTCTCTCTTTTTCTGTCTCAAATAAATAAATAAATCTTTAAAAAATAAAATAAAATAAAATCGGGCACCTGGGTGACTCAGTTGGTTAAGCATCTGCCTTCAGTTCAGGTCATGATCCCAGGGTCCTAGGATCTAGTCCCGCGTGAGCAGGGAGGCTGCTTCTCCCTCTGCTTGTTGCTCCCCTTGCTTGTACTCTTTCTCTCTCTCTCTCTCTCTCTGGCAAATAAATAAATAAAATCTTTAAAAAAATAAAATAAAATAATCTGGCCTAAAGTGAGTTCCCTTTTCCTGTTACCCGAATGACAGTGTTGTGGGCTTATAGGACAATGCCAGTAATCAAAGAAGAGTTGATTTTATAAACATGAAAGAAGCAGTAAGATTTCTCCCAATCCAGCCTTTGAAATATCATTTCCCTTCTTTACCTCGCCCCTCTCTTATAGCGAGATGCTAACTTCTTATCCTGGACAATCACCATGTAGACAAAATTTAAACCATAAATCTGAACCCGCAATGGGAAGTTAGAGAATTTTTTTTTTTTTAAGTTCCAAATGCTTCCCAAATAGTAGAAAGATCTACTTAAGCCTAATGCCACGAGTAAGGACATATGTAGACACATAAGCCCTATAAAAATAGGTCCGTTGCTTCCAATAGGTATTATTGACTCTGGTGTAAGATGCTGTGGGAACCAATGCAGTTTCTTTTATTTGCACATCATCCTTTGTTTTATTTAATGTATGTTCAGGCTTTGGAAAGAAAAAGACTTTTTATCTAGCTTTGCTCTCTGAGGTGTTAATGCAGAGACTGTACCAGTGCTAGTCCCCAGATTCAATTTTCTGAGTTCATTCACATTTACTCCTAATAAATTTAGTTAATTAGATTACTTGTGCTGTTTTTAAATGGCAGACTAAGGCAATCTGCTTAATTCTAAATTTGATTGTTCTTTTTATTTAGAAGCAAATTTGTGGAAAACTTCTCACATCAGTGCTTTTGGGGGTTAAACCATTAATGAGATTAAATCAATGGGCTTTTAGATACTTTTTTTGTTGGTATGCAACAAATTAGGGCTTCTTGGCACAGGAAGGTTTGGCCTCACCTACATAGACTCATTTGTGAATGTGCTCTTGAAAATTTCTGTCAATCATGAGTGCTCTCAGGAAATCTTGTTAGCGTTGATGAAACATTTTGAACTCTCTGTTTCTCCTTCTTTAAATTCCCTAACTATCCTTTGCTGGTCTGTCCTATGCTTATAAAGTTTAGAATTTGGTTCAGTGGTGATGACCAAAAAAAAAAAAAAAAAAAAAAGGAAAAGTTAGCAATCAGTTCCAGTAGAGGGGACAGGTAAAAAAAATGAAATTTCCATCAGAATTCCAATTTGAAATGGTTGAAATGGCAGCACATAGAAACTCTCAGCCTTCTTGGTTACGGAGGAGAGATGGAAACACAGAAGCTATGCTGGTTTCAGGGCTGACATCACTTTTTGCCTCCTTTGGAGGCTGCCAGGAGTGTTTGAGACTTTTCAATGCCACATTTCCCAAGTATAAGAAATTACTGGTGTAAAGAAGAAAGGAGAGCCCCTCACTGCTAAAGTTTTGATGGTTCTTCAGTCAATTAAAAATGTTCCAAGAGCTCTTATAAGAGTGTGCTTCTCTGTGGTTCTGCCTAAGAGTCAGAGATGATGACCCAAATGGCCAATTTCCAGTGCTCTTTCTGTAATCGTTAGAAGCAGTGGTGTGATGACAGCCAAGACACAGATGACCATGAAGGCAAACTTGCATGTTCATTTCTTTACCTGTACTCTCTCCTGAAAAGGCAGCCATTTGTTTACTGTTCCCAGATCTTTCATTTTTCTATGCTTTTGTGTTGACAGGAAGATGCCACTCAGGATGCACATTCTCCTTAAAAATGGAACCATGCCGGGCGTTGGCATCTGGGATAGAAAGACAATAATCCTGCCACCAGTAGTAGTAACACAGCTGTGATGGTGCTCAACACGGAACACTCACTACGTGCCAAGTAGCTCTCTGGACCGAAGTTTCAGCTGGTTATACAGCTGCCTTTAAAACCTCCCCAATAGTCAGTTTGGGGACTGGAGCTGTTGCTCAAGGCTGGGAGGGAAGGAGGGACGGAAAGAAATTATGAGGACCAGATGGTGGCCTTAGATGCACAGGCTGGGTCCCAAGATCAGGGTTGAGCCTCATCCAAAGCAGGAGTGGGTGGGAAAAGAGATAATGAGAGCCTGTTCCCACGGGCGCAGAGATGTGGTCACATTCCACCCTTATAACACCCCCAGGAGGTAAGTATTGCGGGTCACAAGCCCTGCCCACAACCCTGAAATCGAAAAAGTTGTACTGGATCTGTGGCAAACTCACTTGAAAGCAAAATCTGACCTGAATTGACGTGAGGCCTACTTATGGGCTTTATGCCAGTTGGTGTGAACCACCCAATGTTTCACTGCAGACATGGCATAATCATCGAGCATTTGCACAAACTGCAATGAGGCCTCTACATAAAACACAGTATATATAAACAGTGTGAACTATCTACATCTTAAAATTCTGAAATCTGAAATATTTCTGATCCAAAGGTTGTAGAGAAGAGATTGTGGACCCAATTTATAGATGATGAAATTGGGGCTTTAAGGGGTTTAGAAACCTTCCCAAAGTCAAACGGCTTTTACCTATAGAGTCACTTCCCCAACAGACCTTATGTAGACCAAGATTATTGGTGGGATTGGGAGCAATTGGTGAGGGCCACAGTCACAGGCACACAAGGTTAGGGAATCGCTTTGGTTTTCCAAACCTTAACTACTGTTCTGACTATAAGCAAAGATTACAAATGGACAAAACCGACCAAACATAAACAATTCCCATGGCATGATTGGTGATAGCAAGTGAGGATTATAAAGCTTGCATCAACACTCAACACTTTTGGTGACAGCACATTCTGAGTCCTGGACAGTTTTAATCATTAAATGAGATCCATTTCTCTATAACTTAGTCTCATTTGTCCTAGTCTTAGCATTTCGAGGGCAGGGAGAAGAAATGAGGAGACTTTGAGTTGCTGGGTTTCTTTGGGAATTTTGATTTCAAGGAAGAGAAAACCCACTCAACGTGGCTTACAAAGAGAATAGGGGGTGAGCATGGCTCACTGAAAGGATACGGAATCATCCTGGCTACCCTAATTCTGGACTTCCAGAATCTGGAAATTCTACCAGTTCTTTTTCCCTCCATCCCCTTCTCTGGGCTTTCAGTCTCTTACCTCTTTTTTTTTCCCTACACATCTGCTTCTTTCTTGTTTTTTGCAGACTAGATTCCTCAGACAGGCTCCAGTAACACGGACTTACCATTAGGCTGACTCTGATCCTGAAGCCAGTTCCACTGTCCGCAGCCATCTGACTACAGTTCCTTTCTTTGGGGTTTTGAGAAAGGGGATCTGAGACATGTGGCCCTGGCACAATTAGTTGGAACCAAGAGAATGGGGTCATCTTATGCAAACATGGCCTCCAAGTTAGTATCATTCAGCAGGTGTATGTCTCTGGCTTACGTGCCTCTAACAGAAGGGGCAGTTATAAAGTAAGGACTAGGCAGTACCTTTTCAGTATTTGTGCTAAAGAAGGTAATGTCACCAGAAGAATTACTGGCCCATTCATTTTTTTTTTTTTTCCCAGAACAACACAAAATAAACTCGCTCCTTCTTTCATCTAATAAATCATCAACTACTGTTTTCCTTCTAGGTGTTCTTAGATCTAAGGACTTCAAATATCTTTCATTACAACCTATTTTCTATGAATTATTCTCCAGTTTGCCAGTGCTGCAGAAATAATGAATATAAACTTTAAAAAAAAATCTAGTTTTATCCCTAAATGGAGCATCTGTAGTTATGACAAAGTATATTTGAATTTGTTTACTGATCATGAAAAGCTTCAGATGCTGCAAATGTTTTCTGGATAGATACCGACTCCATTTGTTAGACAGATTATAGATAATCTTTACAAAATTTTGCATCCATCTCTATTTTTAAATTAATGAATGCTAGATCCATTACAATAAAAAATATGAAGGATCCTTTTTATGTTAAGAAAAAGTCTTCAAAATCTATTCTATCCTCTATTGCTTAGACCACATGTGTGTCAACACATCAAGGTCAGAAGAGAAAGATTCAGGACATGCAGTTTGCTTTAACTTGTTTGGATGGGCCACAGATAGTTGCCTACTATTTCTGAGGCTTTGCTACCCCTACAGCCATATAGAGAAGCTTATGTGAAATAGAAAGAAAAAAAAATGGATTGTTTTGGCATCCTCTTACTCTGGCTCAGTCTAAAGGTGAATGAAGTCTTAAGAACAGAAAAAAAAATTAAATCACTTAAATGGCCTTGAAAACCTACATCAAAGAGCTTGCAATTTGTTACCAGGCATTCTCTCAGCCCTGTTGGTAAAAGCTTTTCTCTCATTCACTTGTTTATTCCCCCAAAGCTTAGTTTGTCATTTAAATCAAAATGATTTAGATGAAGAACTTGAACAGAGAGAATAAATTTACAGGTTTTCTCCTGCACAGAATATCTTTATTTTTTAAGGTGATAAACTTAAAAATATGTTCGGTTCAATACTTGTGCTTCTCATTTCTCTTTCTAAATGGTAGTGCGATGTTATGTCATCTGCTGGTAAATCACTGCAGCATTTCATTCCGGAGGTGACAGAATTTTTAATGGTCCAGAAAATGACACCACATATATCAATCTAAACACATCTCACCTGCACCCAGGTACAAGGCAGTGTGGACTCTTACTGATTCCTCTCCTATTTTCCTAACAAGTTTGGAAGGAACCCTGTTGTTTTGGGTTTGTTTGCTTAAGATGCTTACTGGCTTGTCTTAAGGAGTGAGGAGAGATGAAAGGTCAGAATTACAATAAGAATGTTTATTTATGCATGTGTGAGACTTGGCAAATTAGCTACACTGTGGGCCAGCAGCAATTTCCTGGTAGTAATGGTTATAGTATTGAACTAATGTTGATTGAAGAAAACCTATAGCACGTAAGACCAGTAAAAAGTACTTCTCATAAATTTAACACATTCAATTTAATTTCCAAACAGTCTTAGAGTTAACATGAGTACACGTCAGAGATCTGGAATGGGGAAGTTGGTGATATTGTTCCATTTAGCAGGATCGCTGGAGTGTTGGTTGAACAACCAAAGCATGCATCAAAGTTGAAACTATGTTCAATATGATGTTCCTTCTGCCTCATACATAGCAAGGTGCCAATCAAGTGAAAGTGCTCTGTATGTGGTAACTATTCCAGAAGGGAAAAGATTCAACAGAAGAAGCCCATGTGCTGTGTGGAGACATGACCAAAAAAAATCTGAAAAAGTTAAAGAGAAGTCCAGAGAAGATTCGACTTTGAAACAAAGCTCCAATAATATTGATGTTTCTTGTCTCAGCGATTTTACAACCACAAATTTCATGAAAGTCAGCAAGTGCGTTCTTGCATGGATGTTCACATCAGAAAAAAAAGAGGAAACAACAGATAGGTTCAATGCTAGGAGATAAATAAGTTTTGGTACATCTATATAATAAGCTATGTGTCACAAAAATCATAATGATATAAAAAACATTTAATGACATGATTTATTATCATATTTATTTATGATATGATATTTATTATTTATCATTAACATTTAATGATATGATTTATGAAAGGAAGTTTATAGAGTAGTATATATCATATTTTATCATTTTGGTGGAAACATAATATGTACTCTGTGATATTCATGCATGACTACATGCATAGGTACAATTGTGAAGGGAAAATTCCTAATATATTAACAGTGGAAATCTCTAGATGGTGAGATTATAAGTGAATCCCCCCTTCTCTTTGATTCTGTGCATTAATATTTTCTAAAATGAGGATGACTTATTGCTTGTGTAAATAAGTTTAAAAATTTAAGATTGGGAACAAAGCAATACGTGCATTATGATCAAGCAAAGACAGAAAGGACACAGGGAACATGCTGGCAATGGCAATCCCTAGGGAGTGGACCGTGGAGGCTTTTATTTTCTCCTTTCACTTGTTTATGTTGTCAGAGTTTTCCATAATAAATATATATCAGTTTAGAAAAAAATTAGTAAAGGTGTGGATAGTCTACATTCCTCTGCTTTAAGTGATTCTAAGAGTCTTCCCCTGGCTGTAAGGAGAGGAAGGATGGGGACCGGGTGGAGACAGGGAAACCAGTTAGGAGGCTCTTATATAAAAGTCTGGACAAGATATGATGGTAGCTTTGACTAATTCAGTAGCAGCGAGGGTGGTGAGGAGAGGTCAGCGTCCAGACGTATGTGTCAGGATTTGCCCTTGGAAGTGGGGTATCAGGGAAAAGGTCAAGGAGGACTATAAAGGTCTTGACCTAAGCAGCTGAAAAACTGGATCTGCCATTATTAAGATGGGTTAGGGAGAAAGAAATTTTGTATGACCTCTTAAAATGAAGCTAAAGTCTTCAAAGACATTTCAGCAAGACACACTGGGTTGCCCTCTGACATGCCCGTTCAGGAGCAGTGTTCTTAGGCTCTCGCAAAAGAGTAGCTGCCTGAGGCTCTGCTCTGGTCCTCCTAGAGCTATAACCCTTTGCATGGGGCAAGGAGTCCATGAGACCAAGGGGAGGTGCCCATTCAGAACCACCCTTCCTCTAAAACATGTTCCAGGTAATCTGAACTGCAAAATTCCCTGCCCAACTGCCCTAAACCCACTTTCAGGACTTGTGTGGGCTTCTTCTCCAGACCCACCCTCCTGGGGCAGACCATACCCCAGTATGTGACCCTCCCAGTTGTTGGCTGATGTTTGCAAGTTGTTTGGATGGAGCTTATATACATGAGGGCTTGGGTCTCCACACAGGTTGCCATGAGCCCATCCAGGTGCAGCCAGAGCCTGGGATAAGGAGAAAAGGGAAGGGAAGCAGGCTAAGTACAACAGGCTGGGGCAGGGCTCACTCTCTCCATGCTGCCAGCTTAGAACTCTAAGGAGTCAGCCTTCCAGATCATTATAAGGGTATATTTGCCAAGGTATGAGACAGAATTAATTTTCTTAACAGCTCGTGAGCTTGATTTAGAATATAAATTTTCATATTTCACTGCATATGCATGTCGCTAGGTAGGTGTGGGAAACTTACAAATAGGAATAATATAGGGTCCTTGTCTTTAAAACTGTTTGTGGATCAGTCCTCTGTTCCCCCAATCATTGTTAAGCCTCCTGCCTTGGGAGACACCCGAGCATGCTAATGCCAGCGTGAGATAATTGCCTGCTTGTTTCTCTGGCTGTCCTACCAATCCATGAGCTCCTGGAGGGCAGGAAGAGCAATGTAGCCCTCCTTCACTTTGTAGAATCTAACAGAATGCCAAGCTAGTGGGCAATGTTTATGGGGGAAAGGAAGGGAACATAGGCCTGGGAAGAAGGAAGGAAAGAAAGAATTGATGTGATTATAAAAGATCTAGGAGGAGAGATTAGACACCATAGTGTCATTCATAATGGGAGGGACACAATGATGAGTGCTCTGGATGAAGTATGTTAAATGCTAAGGCAGTTCAGCAGTGAAAATGGGCGTTTCATGTTTCCTGCTCTGGTGGTTCGGTGGCCAGAGCACACAGCTGACCTCGGATCAGTCAGGTAACCTCCCTGCTTCTGGTCCTCCATCTGTAAAATGGGGCTAATAATACCTCACACAAGATAATATATGCAAAAACTCTTTTACTTTTCCAGAAGAAAGACACTATATTAACCTAAGGTATTATTATCATTCATTTTAACTTTGGAATAGCATCACCCTGTCATTTTTGATCCCATAATTACAATACATCAGGTAAGCACAGATTTTAAAATCAAGGGAGCACTGTACAATGATTGGAGACATGAAAACTTTGTCACATGAGAACAGCCCTGACAACTTCGAAAATGCCTTAGGGCTGCATCTATTTCCATATTAATGCAAGCCACATACATCATTAAAGAGAAACGCAAACGTGGAGTATTTGCTAGACCGTACCTCTTATTTGACAGATATACAAAAAATCATCTGGGGTTTGTAGGAATCAGGAACCACCAGCAACAAGCTCTCCTTCCTGAGACAAGGGAGCCAGAGTACTTTGTGTTTAAAGCCATGGCCCCCACTGCTCAGCTGGGACAATCAGCGGTCTATGAATCCAAAGCAAAATTTGAAATCTAGCTATATTCAGTCTGTGGTCCCCTTTTAAATTAGATATCCATGTAGCTCATTCTCAGAGGTTTTTGAATGTGGCAATTTTTAGAAGCTATAATTGCTAAGCATTGCAATATCAATGCCTTTTCTTAAAGAAAAATATATTTTAGAAAGCTTTACTCAAAAATATTTTCTTTCTTTGCCTTTGTTCCTGCAAGGGTCCACATATTTCCATTATATGGGGCAAAAAAAAGAATAACAACTGGAAGACTTTAGTTTTGTTTTTGTTTTTTTTTTTTAAGATTAAGATTTTATTTATTTGCGAGAGAGAGAGCACAAGTGGGGGCGGGGAGGGAGGAGCAGAGGGAGAGGGAGAAACAGACTTCCTGCTGAGAAGGGAGCTGGACATGGGGCTTGATCCGGCATCACGACCTGAGTGGAAGGCAGATGCTTATCCACTTACCTGAATGAACCACCCAGGCACTCCGGGTTCCTGATAATGTAAAAGGCAAGGGGTAGAACTAAAGGGTGGTGGGACTCTGGCTCAGTCAACAAAGAAGGATTATACTCTGTCTCAGATCTGTGGGCTGACATTGTGGGGATTAGAAGAAAACCATCCTTCCTGGCTCCCTTACAGTTCCCTCTGTGCACTGCTCTTACCCAGCAGTGTATTTGGAGTGTCCAAGGTTATTTCTGGAATCACCATCAATTTAAGAAATGATACTAGAGAAGCCTTTGGTTGCTTCTCTCCCTGGTGGAAACCATAGTAGAGTGCTACACAGCTTTAATTAACTGTGAGATGTCACTGTTTTGGATGGAGACCAAGGTATAGTCCTGGGGGTACTATTTTGGCATTTATTGCAGGGACCACACCATGATGTCATCCGGGACGTTCCTTAGACAAGATAGCAATGCTGAGCTGAAGTGTGCATGGGCAGTGAGGTGAGGGGTCTCCTCAGCAACCACTGTTTTCACAGAGACCCTTGGCTGTGAAAGCCATGTACATGCCCTGCTCTGGGAATCCAGCCCAAGATGCTGTAATGAGCTCCTTTCATATCTTTCTCTCTCTCTCTCTGTCTCTCTCTCTCTCTCCACATACTCAGTCCCATGGGCAGAAGCCACTTGCTCTTATCCACAACTTCTGGGTATATAATGCATGTTGAGCATCTTGCCACCAGACCCCCTCATGGCTCAGGGAACCAAGATTTTCCTTGGCCCGATGCATGGAAAAAAAAAAAAAATTAGTGGGCCAGCTGAAGATACACACAGAGCCGAAAGCAATTCATATCTTCCCCTCACCTCCATTTCTTCCCCTAACTTTCCTATTGGTCTAAAATTCAGCAACATCTAACTGGTTTTGTATTTAAGGGCGGTGGGGGAGGATAATGAGTCTGTTGATACTAATTTGGATTTTTCTTTTTTATTGATGACCCCAGAGATGGCCCTTGATTAGAAAATCATATTAGTAAGAGAAATGACTCTTCACTTCTACCCCATATGGGAAGATCGGGGTAAAAATAGTCCGATGGTATAATTTAGGTATTCTCCCCTGATCTAGACGTAAGATCCGTTAAACTCATTATGCGCCAGACACGGTAGAAGGAACATTTACAGATATTATTTTCACAACCTTGTGCTGTAGCCTCATTTATAGGTAAGAAAACTCGGGTGTGGAGTTAGCAAATGGCACAGCTGGGATTGGAAACTAGGACTTCTGATTCCAAGTTCAAGATACCCTTCCCACTATACACATGCTGTCTAGGACAAATCGCAATTCATTTGGGGGATGCCCCACTTTAAGAATAATTTTTCCCTGCAGCTGGAGAACAGACAGGAAGGGGTGGTCATGAGGAGGAAGAGGCTTAAATCTTAGATGAAGCCCAAATAGGTCTGGGTGGCCTGGAGCCCAGTCTCTGTCCATGAATGCATCACCCAGAATGACACACGTCTGACCTCAGAAGTCTGGATATATTAACTAAATCTTTACATTTGTTTTCTTGGAAGAATTGCGTATGAGTTTAAATAGCACCTTACACAGGGAAACATCCCAAAATTCCTAAGGACACAGCCTCCTGCCAAAAGACCACAGGAGCGGCTCTCCCACACACATTCTCTTTGTGTGTGTTTCTCTCCCTGTGTATTTCTCTCTGTGTGTCCGACTTTCTCTTTTTACCAGTGATCGTCATGCTAACTGCCCCTCCTTCCTTCCCACCTAGCCCTTCCACGCATGGACTCCACTCCCAACTCATGACCCCCACTTCACGAAGAGCCCCAGGAAAGGCCTGGGACTGGTATTAATTTCATAGAGAACAGGCCCTGGAATTTTCATGAATAAAATTCTCCATCTCATTATACAGGTTAATAAGCTCCGAGAGCATGTTCAGGTCCTATGAAATATTAACGACATGCCACAGAACTTACAGGCTGAGGATATCTTATGCTTAGAGCATGAGGAGCCTTTGCCAACTGAGCATCAATCAACAATTAAAACATTTCTCAATGCACAATAAAAATCTGTGGAACATTTCTTGATGTCTAAGTGTCTGATACAGGAAGGAAATTGGGGAGAACATTCATGACAACTTAAAGGAACATATATTTAAGACTGAATAAAACAGAAAATCAAATTGGAAGTCAAATAATAACTTACAAAATTAACATGTGGTAATAGCAGTTTTTTATAGTATCTGATGGACAGTAGGTCATATAAATGGCACTCACCTTCCAGTGTGGAACTTGGTGGAATCAAGTATTTTTCTAGGCACACAGCTGGAAAGCAAGGCCCCCACTGAAGCTTGCAAAGCCAGAGAGAGATTTGAACACTAGACCAAAGCCCTTCTGACAGAGGCTCTAATTTTATGTGTCCCTCAAAAATAAATGTAGACTTAACTTTTACACCCTAGTGTCCTGCACTGACCTATTTATGTTAAAAATAGCAGCCCTGAGCACCGAAGAAACCACAAAAGAGCTTCTTCCTTTTCTTGTGAGGCTTTCCTTTTATTCTTTTCTAACTGTGCTAAAACACTTAATTGCAATGTTGCCATTTTGGGAGGATACCTCACTGGTTGGAGTAGCACAAGAAAGAACCTGAAGCTTTCTGACAAATTCAAAATTGTGCAGTGTTCCGGCCTCAAGCATCACCTTGCCCAGACGAGCCCTCCACATCCAGGTGTCCCAACTACTTCCAAATTCCCGAAAATAATCCCCCAAATGGCTGTCATAGCCAAGGTTTACCAGAGTCCTAGTCCAAAGCCACAGGGGCTCTGTCCTTGACAAAGTTTATCAGGTCATAGTTCCCACTCCTCCATTTTTGCAGGGATAGACTAGAGGTTTTTGTGATTATCAGACTATACATCTGGGAAGATCCAAAATTGTCAGCTATTAACCATATCTTTTTTTTTTTTTTTTTTTTTTTTAGTGCAGACTTGGGAAAATGACTGAGTTCCAGACTATAGAGAAAGTTTCCAGAGACGAAGAAAATAAATTATAGGAGGTCAAGCCGATTGTTCAGTCATCAGCCTAATCAAGGCATTTGTCATGGCAGAGACTTGGGCTCTGACTCTGACAGTGGGGACTCGAGATCACAGGCTGAATGCCCTTTTCATTTGCTGCCTCACCTCACAACTGGAGGCGACCATGGGACACAGTGCTAGGCGATGAAACACAAGTAGAAGTCTCATGCACAGAGCCAGAAGGTCAGGAAGATTTTTCTTTCCTAATAAAAGGAAACAGTAGAACTTGCATTTGCCTCTTGCCTCAGCCTTGAATGCAGATTCAGTGCCTGGAGATGCAGTAACCGTCCAGAGGCCATGAGGGAAATGCCAAGACAACAGCAGACACACCAGCTCTCACATCATCGAGCCAGGGAGCCAATGCCGTCCGCTGCCTCCTTCCAAGTACTTTCTTAGGTAATAATAAAAAGAAGCCCTTTGCATTAAAAGAAAAAAAAAATACTATAACTAGGTGTGGTGATGGATGTTAACTAAAGTAATAATTTCACTATATACACACATATAAATTATTATGTTCTACACCTGAAATGAATACAATACTATATGTCAGTTATATCTCAATAAATTTTTTAATTGAAAAATGTATAAACTTAAAAAAAGTATCTCTAGCTATTTGAACCACTTCGTGATGGTTTTCTGTTACACGAGCCAAGCTTATTCGTGGAATGGATACAGTGCCCTGTCTAGTGCTTAGCGAGACATCTTACACCTGGCCGGGCACAGTGAAAAGGTAAGAAGCCGCCGTAATTATGCTTTACCCTTCTACTCCCGTGCCAGTTGGCTCCAGGAATTTTAGAACCAGGCACTCCACTGCCTAAAGGGCACTCCCAACACGATATGGCACCACACCTCAAACTCTCCTTGTATCAAACCCAACCCCTCTTTTTCCCCTCAAACTGCTCCTCAGAGTTCCTAATTCCAATTCATGGCACCATAGTCCCGTAACTGTTGAAGTCAGGACGCAGGCGCTATTCTCAACTAGTACTCTGTGGGGGGCTTGAACAGAGTTTCAAAGTCCTAGTTAGAGACCCATAACTAGGCCAGAGTATTTTCTTTTTAAATCTGGAGACTAGCCACATAATGAACTGAGACAAAATACACAGGGACTAGTGGTTCTCTACATCACTCCACATCCTCCTGCTCCCATATCTTCAGATCCAAGGACGAAAGAGAGCAAAGGAGAATAGAAGGGTCTAGACCCTGCCTTCTGGCTCGGCCTGGGGCCGCCCATCACCTTGGCTTTGGTGAGGGAAGGAGTCTCTGGAGAGGAGAGGGCAAGGCCAAGCATCCAGATCGTCACAAGAAGACGGTAAGCAAGGCGGTGTGAGGACCAAAATATGAAATATATGTTGCAGGTTTGAGGGTTTGAGGGGTTTTGTTTTGTTTTGTTGTTTTCAGATTACACAGCCTAATTCAACCCACAGGACCACTAATGTGGATCTCTCCCTTCACACTCTCAGCAATAGTTGGGTCTCTTTAGTTGAAAGCCCTGGAGACTCAGCTCCAGTCAGCTCAAACAGATAAACATGTTTGGTTCACCTAAATAGCCCACCTAAATAAATAAAGGTGGGAGTGGAGCTGGTCTTTGGTCTGACTGGAACCTGGGGTCACAGTACCTCCTGAGCACACTCTGCCTGCCCACTTCATTCTCTCCAGGCAGGAAGGCACTTCACACGTGACCACCCGCTTCTCAACTCAAGCCCAGAGAGGAAAAGGAGTCTCGCACCCTGCCTCAGTTCAAACAAATCCCAGGAAGAAGTCAGTAGGAGTTTTCTGGGGTCCTTGAGGCCAGCCTTTGTGCATATAAAAGACTGTTTGCAGCTACTTGGTTTCTAAGATAAATATTCAGTATACTGAAGTAATGAAGGTTTTTTTTCCTTTAGCTTTTAAGTTCAAACTACAAATCTTATTATTCTATCTATAAATCTAATAAATTTTTAAGGGGTACTTTACAATTTTGGCAATTAAGTTCCCTTAAACAATCTAAACCACATTTGTGAATGTAATATATACGATTTTCTTTTTAAGTACTTCAAATGCTTGACTAACAAGCAAAACTTTCCCAAGTACCTAAGCAGTTCTTATAAATCTAATAAATTAAGCTTTTAAATATCATGACCCTAAAGTTCTCTTAAATCTTTCAATACTGTTTACAAACTTAGCCAACCTCTCTTGGAACTTTTAACTTTAAAGCTTTAGTCTGTAATCAACCACTTAATTAGTCATTTAAATGAGAATCACATGGCAAATTACAAGGTCGACTATGCCAGGACCTCTTAAACATTAAAAACACTTTACGAACATTACAATTTCACTAGCAGGCATATAGGGGTTGTCTGAAATTCAACACAAAAATGTTAAAAGTGTGGGTTTTGTTTAATTTGCCCTCTCTGTAGTTAATTCTAAAACCTTCCCAGGTTGGAAAACACTTACCTGATAAAGGAACAGTTTTATAATTCCCAGAAAATTGGAGCCACCTTCTCAATGGATGGCATTTTCATTATCCTGAGATTTAGGACCAGAAGTGAATTCAGAAACTGGGGAAGCTGGACCTTCAATTTCTTGCCTTCGTGAGAGGCACCCTCCGGCTTCCTCAAACAGCCATCAGGGGGTGCTGCACCCATGACCCACAAATGGGGTTCCTTTGGCTGAACCCAGTCCCCTGAGGAGAGCTAAATGCTTACCTAATTCATCTATAACTTCCTTCACCTGTTTCAGCGGATCTGAATTGAGGGATTCGCTAATCGTGCACCCAGATTGCTGCATCACTTGATTGGATTCTGCTAATCTAGTTAGAGTTCACTTCCTTCTTGTCCCATCTCCCCCAGGTTACAGCTGTGAAGGCCATTTGACAACAGGAAGGAGACCTCTGGCTAGTTTGGTCACATGCCCACCCACGGGGCCAGGTGAGCCAAATGCCTGGTCATGAGCCTTATTGTTCGTTGTGTGCACAGAGAGGGTAGGGGTGGAGGAGGAAAGCAATGAAGTCATGGCTTAGACAGCAGTGAGCAGCCACTGGTCCTGGCTCCCCCTTTACCCACCTTCTCCCAAACCCTCTTCCCTTGTGTATCTTGGATGTAAATCCACTGTGCATGCTCCTCTTCAAAAATCCTTCCATCTCCACTTGCTGATCATGACCAAGATCCATTAGTGACCTTTCTTGATGTAGCCACCAGGCCCCTTTTTATCCTCATCTCCTGACACTTTTCCTGTCATTTCTTATCCTTTGATCCTTCTAACAGATATAATTTATTGTTCCATCTGTAATGTAATAATTTACGGTGCTCTACATATGCAATGACCTTGTACACCTTTCTTCCTTGTATACGCCGGTCCTTCCACCTACAAAAACTCCCCTTTTCCTGCTTTGTTTGCTCACTAAACTCCAGTTCACACTTCAGGGATCCATTTCCCAGCCCCTCCCTGCCTTAGTTGTGCGCTCTTCTGGGGCTCTATGGCAACTCTGGGCTCTATTGTAGGACCCATCACAAGGTTTGGCAATTACTTGTCAGCCATACCCACTTGCTAATTAGTCCACCGATTTCTTGAAGGCACGTTTGTGTCTTATTTTTCTTTATATCCCTAACACCTTCCACAATACCTGGCATGTAGGTGATCTCAGCAGAGTCCACCATTATGAAGCCTCTGGAACGAATATAACTGAAATGTGGGAATAATGAATACATATTACAGTGCACAATAAAAACTCATGACTCTGTGTGTGTGTGTGTGTGTGTGTGTGTGTGTGTGTGTGTGTGTGTGTGTGTGAGAGAGAGGGGGGGGGAAGGGAATTTTGGAACCTTAGTTCAATCAATGAATGACCACCCAAACAAAAGGAATCTTAAAATCCTTAAAGGCACAGGCAAATGTGGGGACATGGAATATTTGAGGCCTTTTAAATCCCTTCTAAATAATAACAAATACTTAAATAGTGCTTACGATGTGCCAGGCATTTTTCACCATATAAGAGTTAATTTATTCCTTACCAAAATCCTAGGAGGTAGGACTACTATTTTCCTCCTTTTAAGGAATCTAAGGTACAGAGAGGTTATGTAACTTTGCCTCTCACTAGATTCAATTTACAGGTTTGAACACTCAGTGCTCTATGAGCTGGAACCAGGTAACAACAAGCCAAGAAATGAAGATGACGGGATAGAAAGAATGGTACAGAATCCAGGAAAAGAAGATGCTTCTGAGACATAAGACTTCTGCATGAGGCTATTAATAACATTTGCTGTCTGTGGTCCTATCCGAATGAGCATATTTAATGTGGTTAGAGGACCCACCTACTTGCCCATGGATGAGGTCCAGATCTTAATATTTGATCAGATCCATTTACAACAGCCCATTTAGGGCAGCTGTCCTCTAGCAGGTTTGCCAAAAGCATTAGCCACCCCAACCATTCTCACCTAAACAAGAGGATTTATAGTGAATTTACTGAATTAACTAGTTTAAACTGGAATACTGTTATGTCAACAAAGACCAGCTTCCCGTCGTGGTGCCCTTGCCTGACTATCAGGCTCTCTCCAGACACTCATGTTGTCACACCATGGCTACACTGTCACTAACCGTTCTCCCTCTCCACTGGGGTCAAGCTAAGATGGAATGCCAGAGACTGAATGGATCCACGTTTCTGGCTCGAAGGACTCCCGTCTGTTTCCTTGTTTGACTCTGTTTTAGTTTCTGTAGAACTGAAAGGTTGTCACTCCGACTGATCATTCTTTCAGTGGTCAGTCCAAGCTTGTGACACAATTGTTAGCAAGTAAGGCAGGAACAGGGAAGTTGCTTTTTGGCTGGACTTCTGGTGGCAGGATGGACTTCTGGGATGGATTTCTGCACTTGTGACATCAGTTGGCACCATGAACTGACATGTGAGGCAGGGAATTAAGATTATAGAAAATGAAGAGAGAGCTCAAGAACAATGTCTTCCTGTTTTAATCATGTGCTGGCTCATGTCCCTATTGTCTCTTTAGTTTGAGAAACAAGGCCATTTCCCTGGTTACAAATGCAGGGTGGATATGCCTCCATGGGTTGTTAGGATGATGAATGCCGTGTGTGTGTGTGTGTGTGTGTGTGTGTGTGTGTGTGTGTGTGTGTTTGAAGGAAGTTGGGCAGATTTCTTTAATTAATAAATGCTTTAAACTGGTAACTGTGCTATTATATTTATAACTCTACAGATTCCCTTATGCATTTTAGTTGTGGGTACATTTTGAAAGTATGTTGCTTGTAAAACTTATGGGGCAAATATCTTATCCCCTTTTGTCCCTCAGCTACTTCATCTGTGAAATAAAGGATTTGATTCAAGTCATCTCCATGGTCTCTTCTAGCTTTATAGTTCTAGAATTTAAGATGGTCAATAATTACTTGTTGATGTGTTATAAATGCCTTTCATTTGCAATACATTTGATGTCCAGGGACTAAATAACACTCCCCAGGAGGAGAAGAAAGGATGAATCACACTATTAGCAGTTGGTTGTTTGCTGATCTGTTTCCCTGCTGAGGATGTTACAACAAATCAATGGGCAGTAAAGGTTGTTGATCAAGCATAAGGTAATAGGGTAACTCTTCTGTTAAAAGGAGACTAAATGCATGGATGAGGGGGTGTCACCACTTTCTCCAGTCTGTACATGTTCATTCACCTGGAGCTTTTAATGTGTTCATTGGACAGGGCATGGTTGGACCTCTCCCCAGAGCTTTCCCTAGAATGGGTGAGTATCCTTCTAGAATTCAATCCTCTCTTTTATTTCTCTGATTAACTCAAATTCAAAGTTGACCTTCTGTTTTTCTAGGGACCTTTAGTAAAACCTATAATGGCTTACACAATGGTTCCATAATACGCTAGCCTCTTTGCTGGTCAATGTGATGTGATTACTTCATCTTATTAGTGAAGTGTCTTTGATTCTCGAGGAGTCTGATTCCAGGGATAGAAATTAAGGGCACGAGCATTCTTCTGGAGCACCGAGCTACTATCTTCATTAGTTTGGCTGCCCTCTCTGCTCTGGACTTCTGCTTTATACACTTCTCACAGCTCTGACACCTCTGTTCAATAAGTCTTGTCATTCTTGGCTAATAAAATTGGTCTCATGCCAAGTCAACAATTCTCTCAAACCCTGGGAGTCTCATCTCATCATGTCTTCCTTTTATCACTGAATAAAGTACAGTACACTTGACCAGCTCTGAGTACGTGCTCCATTGTGCTGTCTTCCAAAATACAACCCTCTTCCAGCATAAGACTAGGTCATTTTCTCAACTCTGATTTTGTTTCTTCTCACTTTCCTACAGTTAAGGAAGGTTCTAAAAAGACATTTTTTTGAGATGTGTGGCTCCTTATTCCCTCTGAACATATTCGATCACTAAGAAAAGAATTCTTACTCTTTATAAGCCCATCAATTTGCTTAAGAACCTCATCTTCCACTGGGACACACTGCTTCTTATTAGGAGTATCTCATTCGGCATTACAGACCAGATGTTCAGCATCTCACTCTGCTTCCCCCATTACCCTGTGAGCCAGGAAATCTGTGTTGTTTAGTCCCTTTTGCCATATTGCCCACTGGATTTTTCAAATTACATGTATTTATGTATGTCTGTATACATATATGTATGTTAAATGTGATATCATGTATATTTTCTGTGGGTTTTTTTGGTTTTGGTTAATTTAGTGCAGATTTTTTTTGTTCTTTTCCTTTTTCGCAGCTCTCCTGTCTCCCCGTTCTACCCACCATTGTTCCTGCCACACCATTCCCCTCTACCCAACTCCTGTGTCTCATTTTAACCACATAGTATAGATCCTTCTACATTCCTCCATGTTTATGTGATTGTATACAAATGTGAATATACATATGTAAACATACAGGAATAGAGGTTGTATTGCCAGGGTCTCAGCAGGAAACAGATGGCAACTTCCAATTAAGACTGTTCAAAGAGAATCTAATAATGGGATTGTTTATAAAAGTGCAGATAGGTATCGAAAACTAGAAGGACTGGAGCTATACCCTAGGGCTGTTAATATCCCTAAGACTAAAGGAAGAAGGGGAGGAAGCAGTTGCCAGAAAAAGAAGGAAAGCCCTAGAGAAGGGGCTGTCTTGAGCAAAACTGTGATGTTCAGTGACTCAGCCTGAACTCCCTCTCCTGACAGTGCTTCTGACTGGCTGAGCCTAACAGGAAATCACTGGTTTCAGAGAACCCACTGGGTTGGTCCACAAGGTTGGCTTCTCAGGATGCAGATCAGAGTGGAGAAGGTAGGAAATGGATGTGCAGGGGAGTAACAAAGATATCCAGTTTATGACTATCTTTGTTGTTATTTGTTTTTTAAAAATGGGATTATATTGTTCATACTTTTGCTACATTCACTTTTCTCCACAACACTTGGCAGATATTCTTCCAAATTAAATGGCATAGTTTCCATTTATTCTTTTTAATGGCTGCATAAGAGTCTATAGACCTGCAGTCTTCAAACACAATTGTGCACATCAGAGTCAGGAAAGAAGCTTCTAGCACCTGGGCCCAGAGCAGAGAATTTCAGAGCTCCCAATGTAGGGCACTATTTTGCTGTGGGTCCCTACCTCTCCTGACCTCCCAGCTCAGTAAATCACTGAGAAACTAAGCCCATGAGGTAATTGATGGCAATCAACCTGAAACAGAGGCAAAGCTTGTCCCCCTTGGGGTAAAAGAAGGCAAGACAATGGGAAATATTGTCTAGAAGAGCATTAATTGGGCACCTCTCTGTATACAGAGATGAATAAAGTAGACAGGGTTTGGCTTCATGTATCTCACAGAGAAGCCTCTATAGAAAAGCCAAGAAAAGGGTAACAAAATAATAACATCTGTTTATTGAGTTGGTCAGGTCTTGTGTAAGAACCTGGCACCTCCCATACATTATCTCATTGTATTTAATCTTCATGTCTCTATGACAGTGGGCATCGTCCTCACTTAGAAGATGAGGACAGTGAGGCTCAGAGATGCTAAGTAGCTGGGGCAAGTCACACACCAAGTGAGGGTCAGAATCAGGATTTACCTCAAGATCCATCTGATTTGTTTTTGTTTTCATTCAACAAGAATGAATTCAGTGCCTACTCCAGGTGTGGTAATGCACTGTGTGTCCAAACATGTTTCTTCTACTGTACTTGGCTGCCTTTCCCCTTTTCTCCCTTATTTTTGAATAAAAGTTAAATATCTTAGGGTGGTTCTACCTATATATTCAACTGAAAAAATGAGAGAGAGAGAGAAAGAGAGAGGGAGAGAAACTGGGAGAGAGAGACTAACCGGACATCTCATGTCACGAAAAATTTTTTCTCTAAGGAAAAAACAACATATTGTCAGGTTGGTTTTTACACGCAGTTGTCCCATTTGAATCAGCTTATGCAGATAAAACTAGAGTTGCCAACTCCTTCACAAAGGGGTAGATACCATATCTGTGTGTGTGTGTGTGTGTGTGTGTGAGAGAGAGAGAGAGAGAGAGAGAGAGAGAGAGAGAGAGAGAATGAGAGAGAGAGGGAGAAATTTCTGGGAGCTTTTGAGAAACACTATTCGGGGATAATGTAACACTTACTGAAAAAGTGAACAAACTTCTGTGGTTTTAACATTAGTAAAAAAGCTTAAAAGTACGCATTTTTCAATGCTGTGTGGGAACACACACACATTCTCCCTTGGATTGTGTCGTGTTATCAGCTGCCCTCTCCCAGATCTCTGTTCTCCTGATCTCTATCAGTGTTATTTTGCAATGAGTAAACTATTAACTTCCAGAGGCTTAAATTACAATGTCAACCCCGCTAGGTGTAAAATTTGCAAGTTGGATTTCATGAGAACAGTCCCTTTGTCTGGCTGAATCATGCTGGGGGATTGGGAGGAATGGGGCAGGAAGGTTTACTTGGCCCTCTGGATCCTTTATAACCTTCTTCTGCTTTATGAGCCTTAGATCCAGATACTGAGTGGGCAGACTCCACTGTAGCCAACCCCTTCCTTGTCTGTGACTGGGTACCACAGCAATGCGGAGGACCTGTGGGAGGAATGGTGCCAGCCGAGTGCTCTGCTCTGTCACTATGTTCCACTCAGTGGCAAATAGCTTTGCAATCAATATAGTTGGAGACAGCAAGTCAATGCAAGCTGAGGGCAGCTCGGGGTGGAGAAGGCAATGCTGGGGCCTTAGGAAGACACCACGAATCTGCCCAGGAGTCACCCAGCTGAGAAAATGATCTGATTTTAAAGTCACTGATAAATTCTTTGCACTGAATCTTTATTTAAGGAACAATGTTAATTAGCTGTGACTATCTTGTGTAATTATCTTATAATAGGATGGGTATTGAATGCTGATAAAGGCAATCTCGAAAGGCAGTAGTGGGTTTTGCTAGTTTCAAGTATATTATTTAAACAGAGGTGAACATGGTGAAATTGTTAAGCATTAACACTGTTATCCATGCTTCAGATTGAAATTGGGAGTTAAAATGATGCTTACAGGAACTTCCTATGTGTTCTGAATGCCTGGCAATTTCTTCTCCTGTGTTTCCAGATGCACTTTTTAAAATATGGAACGTATTTTATTAACTACCCACCAATCAAATAATCAGGAAAATATTTATTGCAGGCCTATGATCTTCAAGTTGTGCACAATACACAAAAATAAAAGAAATGGCCCTGTCTCCCCTTAAAGAGATTACTATTTACTTGGAGTGTGTGTAGTGTGTTTGCAAATCTTAATTAGAGGTATGTAAGGAACTATGGAATTGATTTTGTCTTTGGGCACTAATGTTTACCTGTGAGTCCCACCACAACTTGAGAACATGCTCATCAGTTGCAGATAACTGTAACACTGAAGGTCTCCATATTTCTGGGAACATTCAGTTTTTAAATAAGACTTGATTTTTCATTTGAAAATCATAGCGGAATTGAGTTGCAGAAAGAGCACAATAGGTTGTAATAATAGGCTATACCTAACAAGGTTAATTTTAATGGGATTAAACAGGAGGGTCTCCATTTCAAAGGACTGATGAGATTCCAAACTCTGTGAGGCCAGAGACAATGTGTATGGACCTCACGTGGGGTCAGCATCTCCAATGCCTGGCACAGTGTTTCTGACATAGTTGACACTAACAAATATGAGGCATGAATGAACCTGCCCAAGTTATGCAGCTAGTAAGTGAGAAGCACTAAGATTTCAAGTGGTTGATTTGGAGGCACAATGAAGGGAATGTATAATAAGGTAAAAGAGCCTAGAAAAAGACAAAGGAAAGAGACTTGGTTAAAGGAGGGGCTTTCAGTTCACTTCTTGGTGTTTCTCCATTAATGGGTTGACCTACTCTGGACTGAAACCCATCACTGGGTAATAAATTAACTATTTGGTTCAGGATTGGCATTTTCTGAAATGAAAGGGAAGAGGAGTATAAGCGCATCTAAGGTGGAAAGGGTAAGTCTTCTTTAAACTTTTATTTCCACCATATGAGTATATATTATGCATATAGTGTATTATATAAATGTAATATACTGCAACATTAGTGATAACCCAAAAATTTTTGAACAGTTTTCTCAAGAGGGAAACCTGATGGTTGATTGGGAAAGAGGGAGCAGTTTGGACAAAGGCAGGGAGGATGGAATGGCCCAACAGTGTGGAGTATGGCAAACAATTTGGTGTGGCTACAGGATAGGGGTACCTGATCTGGAAGAGTGGGATCTGAGTCTAGATGAGCAATAGGGAGACAATGACAAAGAGTATTTGGCTCAGCTAAGGAATGTGTACTTGATGCCGAAGGAATATTAAACAGAATGGGTAAGAGAAAGCTAATAAGGTGTGACCAAGAAAGTGGGAAGATAAGAGAAGAAACATTACAGAAGTTAAGGGAGGGTTGACTTTCAAACAGAGAGTTGAAGTTTTGGTCAACAGTGTCAAATGCCCCAGCATGGTCAAATATGATAATAATAAACATGAAGGTCATCTTTGTCAGTTAAGAGGTCAGTGATCTCGGTTCCTTATTTTTGGTGAGGCATGGGGAGCACTAAGATCCTACAATAAGAAGTACATGTCACATGGCAACCCAGCATGCGCATAAATATATAAACCAAACAAAATTTTCATAGAATAATATTTATTGTTACCATGTGCAGTGCATTCTGTCATTCTTTCTTTTCTGCTCTACTCCATGTATTTTTAAAATTTTAGTTGATATCTGCTAAATTTATTTCCCACAGAAATAATGGCTGGTGACCAATAATTTGAAAACAACTGCATTAGATTACGATGTAACTATATGGGAATGAAGACTATGGCAACCAAGGCAGATTCTCTTACAACCAAGAATAGTGATCATTTCTGTTGTGTGTTTCTGTTTTTATATATCCAAAAAGCTAGATTTGCCCTTGCAAAGCCAAGATAATAATACTCATATATGTAAGTATAAAGTTAAATAAGAATTCTATTCAGTGTAGTCTCCCAGACCTTTTCTAAGAATATGTCTTATAAACCATTCATACCAGTAATAGTAAAATTGCTTCATGAAAATTTCTGTCTGTGAAAGCACAGAAGCAACACCCAGTCACAAATATTTTGCAGGATTGTGGAGTGTGGCGAGGAGGGAAGGAAAGCAGAGTGTCTTTAGTTTAGATAACAAAAAACATGTGGGAAGACCATGAGTGATTTCCCTCTGTCTTGGAAAGGAATAGAGTTCAGCGAATACCCTTAAGTTGACTCACCTGGGGTAAGAATCAGAACGCATTTAATGAAAATTTTGTGATGCATATGCATGTTTTCTATCTCAAAGGTTAGAATGTTTAAAATAAGAACTACATTTTTAAAGTAATTACTTACCTCCCTATTAAGAATTTTGCAAAGATAATTAGATCTTTTTTTATGCCGTTGCACACGCAGATCATATTTAAAAACCTTCTAGCTGCTCCATGTGGGGAAAAATATTTTAAGCAAATACCTATACTTCATTAAATTTGTTTGAGGTAAAGTTTTGTCAGAGTACTGGGTCGATATATTTTCTCAGTTTTTAATCCTGAAAAAATGTGATTATCATCATCTGACTGTAGAGCTCGATGTGTATACACCTTATACCAACACCTTTGTACTACTCTTCTTAAAACTTTAATAATTATAAAATAGGTTTGCTTTGTCATAACGCATCCCAAAAGTTCTAGAGGTTTTATAAAAGTAAGTTTTCAGTTTTGCCTGCAGGAAAGTTGTTTCCTAATGTGTCTCCAAATTGAGTGATATCCTAAAATTACATCTTGAATAAATGAGATTTAATGTAAAAGATTAAACCCTCAAGTCCTGCATAAACTCTTCCTGGACAGGATAGGGCAGGCCTGTACTCAATAGATAATAGAATCTTTTAACTGACTTCTACAAAACAGAAGGATTAACTGACACTCGTCCTTGCCTCTGAAAAGCAGACAGAGCAAACTCACCTCACCAAGAGGCCTTCTCCAATGGAGCCATGCACTTCTGCTCTCATGTATTAGTCCTACTCAGTGACAGATAGGCTTGCATTTGAACCCTACTGAAGCCAGTAACACTTGGTATTACTGTTAGAGGGGAATTCCTTTTTTATCCACCCCCGCCCCCCCGCCTTGTGTCCTTAATGAGGGATTTTCCCCAAGCACTCTCCAAAGCTCCCTCTCCTTCATTAATTCTGGCCCCCATCCCTGGGGGAAGTGGAGTAATTTATAAATAGTAAAGTTGGGAAGAAAAACTGGACTGGTTTAGCTCAGCTTTGCTTTTCTCTCTTGGATAAACATGCCTAGTTCTGCTCGCCCAGGACCTCAGTCACCATGAGGGAAGGCTGGCCCAAGTCCAGTGTTTCTTGGGAGCAGGTGGTTAAGTCTTGACCTAATTCCTAGTTTCAGTGCCAATTTGGCTAATAACTCTAAAGCCCAATCCTTCAACCTGGCTTCTAGCTTTATGAAAGTGATATTCTGACGTCAATATTTGCTCCTTGTTTTATTTTCAATTTGTTCAGGACCTGGCTAGGAAAGAGGGGTGCTAATTATTGAGTTCCTTTTCGTAGACCCCAATAATTTTAATTACATTATTTAATCCAAAATTATTTAAATTGATGAAATGTGATTAGAGTTGTTTCAACTAAGTTGAATCTGCTGGAAAGACTTGACAAAGGCAAATCATTTAATAAATACTATTGATTTAAGTGTAAGCATGACACCTGTACAAGTTTGTTAAAAATTATAAAAATCTAGGATTCTTCATTCACATTATTTCTCCAATGTTTCATAATTCTCCCTTCAATTTGAACCATCTGAAACTGGAACCATGTATGATGCTTTTGATGGTGTGTTTTTTTTAAGACAAACACAGAATTCCAATCAGCTTACCCAAACCGAAAGAAAAAAGCCTTGAACTTTCATCTAAAAAAAAAGACAGAATTTACAAATGTATATGTTTTAAGTCAAACAAAATGTTTCAAGTACTTATCTTTTCTTTCTTTACAATTTCCCTCTTTAATCAACTTTTTTAAAAATTCTTTTTTGCACCAGAAAGCTTGTACTATAGTTCTTATTTAAAAGCTTCTATAATTTGGGGGGCCCCAGAAACCCTTTGAGAATTCAGTGAAAGGTATGGATCACTTCTTCTTCCCCTGGAGAGCACATACCCACAAAGCCATAGCTCACAGACCCTACAAAGCTTATCTTTGATGAAGTTCCAGGAGAAACTTTCCATCTCCAGCTGTTACTTGACAGCTAGGCTAAAATTTACCAACATTGCAGGATAGGCATCAGATAAAATAAATGTGATATGAGGCCATAGAAGGAGGAATTTGTCACTCACTTTATTCTGGTCTCATCTGCCCATATTTCTAGACCACTGTTTGAAGGTCAGTCACCATATTTTCAGATGCATATTCAAAAAAAAGAACTTATATAGGACACATGGCTAGAATAATGCAGGATGTAGAAACTATGCCAAATGACCAGGGCTGAGGAGGTTTAACCTGAAGGAAAATGACTTAGGAATGAAGGAGAACTATCTGGGATGAGGGAGGCCTGGCTTGAAGGTGGGGGCTGTTCTGTGTTGTTTTACAGGTAGAGCATGGAACAACAGGAAGAAGTTACTCCCAGGCCGGTCTGGGCTTTTTTCAAGAATCCCTTCATCCAGAGGGGAAGAAGGATTAATTAACTAATCCACAAGCATTTATAAAGAGCCTAATCTCATCTCAAGATTTTAGATTTCCTACCTCTTAAATGAGATATGAATTTATTTTAAATTAGCTTCTGTGGTTCTGAAAAACCAAATGTACTATGTTATAAAGATTGCTTTTCACTGGCATGGATAAGTTATACATTTTTATTTCACTTAAGAAAAAGTTATATAAATATTTCAGTGAAAGGCTTCTATAGTATTACACTGATTTTCCTGTTATTATGTTCTTGATTTGTCTGTTAAAAAGAATTTCTTGATTTTGCCCCTTTTTCTGGGCAATCTTTAAGAATAATGAAACGGGCTACATTTTCCTTTGGAAGCCCATCCATCTTTTGACCTACATACTGATCTGTCTTTTCCTCCTATCCTATCCCAATTGTCATGGAAAAATTCCCATAGGGAAGCGGGGGGTAATTTTTATTTTTAATATTTGAATTTTCTGGGGAAAATTGGATGATAGATACTAATAGTGTATCCCCACACCCCTCCTGCTTCTGTCTTCTCACTTCTCTTCTGCTGTCCTCCCTCTTTCCCTGTAACTTCCAGAATAAGTATATAATCAAGACCAGGTATGCAATTTGCAGGACTCAATGCAAAATGAAAATGCGGGGCCCCTTGTTAAAAATGATTAAGAATTTCAAGATGGCAGCAGCATAGCATTAAACCAGGAGCCCTTGTGGGTGCACAGATTGCACATCCATGAATCCAAACCCATGTGTAACTAATCATTTGTTGAGTGCCTTCAATATTCCAGGCACTGGGAAAACTGTCTGACATGCATTTTTTCATTTAATTCTCCCTGCAGTAGTATCATTCTAATTTTGTGAATAACAACATTGAGACTTATTGGGGAGAGATAGTTGTCTAAGGTCCTATGCATAGTAAGTGAACTTGTGGAATTAGAGGCCACACCTTATGCCAAAGCCCCTATATATTAGGGAATTAGTAGAAGGAGAAAAGACAGAGAAATTGTGAGGAACTGAGACCATCACTCTCCTCAAAGTTTTAGCCAGTAGCTGCTGTATACATTAAATTGGAGCATGTGAAGTCCCAAGGAGTCAAAGAAAAATAAGAAGACAAGCCTCTGCTTTTCAAGTTTATGCAATAAAGTAGTGGAGGATCTAGCAAGAGAATGGTGTCCTAATCACTCAGGAAAAAACAAAAACAAAACTTGGTCTGGTAAGAATTCTGCTACTGAAGGAAAGTCAAAAGTCCTTCCCATCAATGCATCCTATAACACTGCTTTCTCCAGCTTAACAATGACAACCTGTCTCTCTGCAGGCCCTCCTACCTGCCTCCCTCCTCGTGGAAGCTTTGGCTAGGTTTAAGAGTCACTCCAGCCAGCTCCCTCAGCCTCCTTTCCCTTCCCAAGGAGGAAAAGCAACTCATTGGATTGATGGATAGGGAGGCTCTTGCAAACGTCCATTCACGTTTAGGGATTGGGTAGAATTAGTTTATCCAAAGGCTGTAAGCTGTGGAGATTTGCTCTTTTTGTCTCATGCCTGCTCTGGACCAGTAATGAGCAGTGATCTTGGATATTTATTTCTGCTCTCAGGCTAAAACTCTCCTTTGAGTGACCTTTTCCTTGAGGTCCACAGTTGAAGCAGGCCTTATGGCTGCACATATGAAATAATATTTCCAATCAGTGTTATCAGTAATAAAGCAAATGCGTTTTTTTTTAAATCTTCATCTCCTGATTTTATCACTTACTTATGAATTGTTTTGGACTTGAGAGGAAGAAAGGATATTACTCTTTGCCTTCTCAAACCCCAGTGATTTCCTTGCCCACATATGCACGTATATATGCATACACACATTCCCCTTCCCCAAGCCCTTAAAACATTGCTTTCCTCAGATCTGTCACTCAGTACTGGTGGGTACAAAATTTGTTCCACTGAAATTTGTCTGTCTTGTTAAGTAAAGCCTTAAACTAAAGAAACTTAACTTCTGGACTGAGCTCTTTCATTAATTGGTTGCCTGGATTTTCACAAAGCACTTACCCTCTGGGGGCCTTCAGTGTTTTCATCTGCAAAAACAGGAGCAGAATCTGGTGATTATGAGGGTCCCTTCTACCTCTGACATTTTCTGAATCATTCCTTCAAGGTCAGCATCTCAGGATTTTTCAAGATGGCAGCCCAAGGGATCCCCTAACAAATTAATCTGAATTGATGCAGTTATGTGACAGAAATGGAAGAGAAGACTTCAGGTAGCATGTACACTTAGCAGAGATCATTGGGACACAATGTACCAGGGGTATCTAACCAGGGGTGACTTGAAGGGTGTAGATTTGGGGCAGTAGACAATGATTCAGAAGGGAGATATTTTGAGAAAGACTAGATGTCATTGGGCTTCCAGTATCACAACACATATGTGACCACATAGAGTCTAGGAGGACTATCTTCTTTGAGTAGATTTAATTAATCACTTTAATCATCCACTTCTTAGAGATTCATTTTTGAGCATTTCCAGGTGGCAAGCAGGCTCCTAGGCATTAGAATAAATCAGTGAACAACACAGAGTAGAGTCTCTTCCCAGGAGGAGCTTACATTCTTGAAAAAGTAAAGTAAAATTCTGAGTAGGACAAAAAGAAGGACAGAGGCTTGGAGATAGAGAGGTTTGGCTGGGGTTTAATGAATATGGAGCACATGATAGTTAATTTTATGTGTCAATGTGGTTAAGCCATGGGGATCCTAAATTTTGGTCAAACATCATCCTGGGTATTTCTGTGAGATTGCTTTTCAATATGATTAAGATTTAAATGGGTAGACTTTGAGTAAAGCACATTGCCCTCTATAATGTGGGTGGGCCTCATCTAATCAACTGATGACTTGAGAAGAACAAAAGACTGGCCTCCGGTAGGTAAGAAAGAACTCCCCAGCAGACTGCCTTTTTCTGCAACATTGGCTACTTGCAGTTCTACAAGCAGACAGAATTCAGACTTGAACTGAAACCAGTTTTCCTTGGTCTCCAGCCTGCCAACCCACTCTGCACAGTTTGGATTTGTCAGTCAGTGTGAGCCAATTCCGTATAATAAATCTCTTTCTGTATATATACACATCTGATCAGTTCTGTTGCTCTGGAGCACCTGACTAACACAGAGAGGGATGATGAAAATGAGGTGGTGAGGTAGACATGGACTGTGGTGGGTAGGGCTCTTCGGGAATGTTTGGGAATTTGTATTTTAAATATAATGAGTAGGCACTGAAGGTATTTTAGCAGGGAGATATTAACCTCTGGTTTACACTTGGCTCACTCAGGCTGCTGTGTGAAGGATGGACTGAAGGAGACAAGCATGAAAGCAGGGAGACCAGAGAGGTGGCTACTGCTAACATCTAGGCAAGAGATGATGACATGCTTAATGGTCTAGGGAAACTCACTGAAATTCATCAGAAGTGAGAGGAGTCTAGAAACATTCAGGAGTGAGTGCTGGCAGGCCTTACTCTTGGATTTTATATTTATTTTTAAATTTGAAAAACAAAGATTATTTTCTTCTGTTACAAGAACACATAAACAGAGCAGATAAGTAGGTCATGACTCTGGCCCAGAAGGAACCATAGTCATTGTGTGTAGATTGAAAAAAACAAACATAAAGTTTGTGCTTATTGATACCAACTTAGACCCAAAGGTAATCAAAAGCCCATGATTAGTCCAAGGACCTTTGGTGATACTTGTGACTCAGTTTCCTCCTGCAGAATGAAGAGGATAATGGGACCTACCTCACAAAGTTGTCATAAGAATTAAGACATTATAGGGTTTAGTAAACTCCCAGGCATGGAGTTGGCATCACGTGCGTAACTCTTAGTTGTTACTATAATTGCTATTATTATTATCACCATCATTATTATAATTGGTAAAAATCCAAAAAAAGTCCAACTCAGACAGAATCAAAACCCAAATACTGTCCAAAAGTGAGCAAGAGTTACACTCGGGTTAATTCTGAACACAGATGAAATAGAGCTTATGGGAATGGCGCAGACACACTTGTACTGAGCTGTATAGTGCCAGAAATAAACAGCTCAGCAGTGAGAGCCTTCCAGACACAAAAATACAAACAGGCAAGCAACTTCTCAAATGGTCTGAAGAACCCTTAGTCCTTGGACACCCCTTTTGATTTTAAAAATAAAATTGCTTAGAATAATGATAGTAAAATAGATCAAGTACCTGCAAAGTGCAATTCACGTACTAGCCTCTTTACATACCTTATCTCATTTAATGTCATTTAATTCCACTGATGACCCAACAGGATATATTTTTATTTATTTTTAGGGATGAGGAAGCCAGCCTCCAAGAACTTAAGTAACTTACCCCAAAGTCTCCTAGCTAGTGAAAGACTCACACTTCTGTTTATTTCAGAACCTATGCTTTATATTGTGGGTTAGAACAGAATGGGAATCACATGCAGAGAGAACAAGAAACCTTATTCCTTGTTTAACAGGAAGGGAAAAGCCTTCTCTGTTCTGTTCCGTCAAATGGGTGAGGCTGGAGAATATGAAATACAGCCCCCGATTCTGTGCCTCACTGGTAGGAGCGGCTGCCATAAACTTAGGCAAGAGCCCTCTGACATTTATACTCCCTCACAGCTGCCTTAACTGCCCCTCTTCCCTTCCTCTCCCCCCTTCCCAAACAACACCCACAAAGAAAAAGAAGCCATTAAATCACACTTCCATCCCCCACGCACTCAGATGCACACTCTTGGCCCATTTGGGGGGGAGGGGGTGTCACTGTGAGGTGAAGGGGAGTGGTCAGAAGGGAGGAGGGCAGTGAGATGGAATCAGTCTTCCATAAATCCCTGAACTTGGTGCTTTGCCTTCTCTTCAGCGGATACTTCCCCTCCACGAAGAGCTCTCACTTGACCCAGAAAAGACGGAATATAACTATGGTCCTGAAGGAGCTACAGAGATTTTCCCTCTTTGTGTCTGAGGAAAGTTTGGTTGAATCTAGAGCTAGAAGGCAAGATCAGTATCTTCCACTTTCATCTGAATGGCTGCAAAGAATGAAAAGATGACGATTTTAAGAAGACGCGAACCCTTTTGATTTGTTGCTTGATGTTTTGGGGCATGCTGCTAGAAACATACCAGTGGGACATAGTGAGCATGCATTTTCATGGGCAGGTCCATTGGGCACTCCCGTGGGGGGGGCTGTGGGGGCACCAGTTCAGTCTCCAGTGGCCCAGACCAATGTTAGGAAATATACATCCTCTTGCAGTTCCCAAGTTAGCACTCAGCTATCAGCTGTGCCAGAAACAAACTGCTTTAGGGCTACTTCATTCCTGCTTTTTATCCCCCTTAAGCCCCGCTACTCAAGGTGGGACCTGCGGACAAGAATCAAGGGAACCACTGAAGAGCTTGTGAGAATTACAGAATCGTGGGCTTCACCCGAACCTAGTGAATCAGAGTCTTTATTTTGGTAAGAACCCTAGATGATTCATATGTATGCACATTAAGGTCTGAGAAGCATTGCCTAGGACCATTAAGGAGTAAACTGGGGTTTTAAGGGTGGGCATAACTGCCAGCAATAGGGTGGGAAGAGATGCAAAAATTCTTTGTCAACTGTAGTCTCTACAGGGCTAAAGAGAAGCACTGACACCTAACCCCCCTCCTCCCAAGAATGTAGGGGACTACAATTATTGGTCCATCAGTTATGAGTAACTTGGCCCAACCATCAATGAAACAGTCCTGTACATCCTGGTCCTCTAAAGATAATTTGAACCATTGGTACCAGGGATGAAGTGTACCCAATAGGACCAAAAATCATTACCTTTCCTCTTCCCCCAGGAAAATGGCAGGATGGTTTTAATATGGTGGCATTAACACCTTTGACCCTCTATTCTTACCTGGTTTCTGAAACATTTATCCTTATTGCATAACAAAATGAGTCTCCCAAGACAGGAAATAGGTTCAGTTTCTCTAGTTTACCCAGATTGGTGTATATTTTGTGATAGGGCAGGTAGAATAAGAGGGAAAAAGGATTTATAGGCATGGATGATGAAGGGAAGGGTGAAGGGTAAGGCAATGTCTCTCTCCAAAGACCAGACAGAGTGATATTGATGCATGCAAGCATTCTGTGGTTTATAAAACACATGAATATACTTTATCCCATATTATTCATAAAGAAACCTTATGGCAGATATTTTTATTGATTGCACATTTTACAGATGAAGATAATAAGACTATGAGAAATGAATCGACTTGCCTAAGTTGACAAAATTAGGAAGCAGGGAAGTCAGTCCTTCTCCCCAGGTAAATAAGCAAAGTATGAGTATTTTGTACTGTACAGCAAAAAAGAGGAGGCAAAAAAGAGGAGGAAGGTGGGAAGGAGGATAGGGGAGAAAATAAAAGAAGGGCGGGAAGATGAAAGGTAAGAAAAAAATAGAAGGGAAACTTCATTTTGAATTGCAATTTTCTGACCTTTTATCACACTTGCCTTCTTAAATGATCTTTTGCAACTTAGTCCTACTTCTTGTCATTGTTTACTTGACATAAAAAAATGTCCCTAGTAACTCTAATTACTAATTACATAAAAGAGAGAAATGAACTTTCAGATACTTTGACTTAGTGTCTATGTTTTAACTAAACTTATGATGCACACAGAATCAAAGTGTGTTTCCTACCATCTCATTTTTTTTAAAGATTGTATTTATTTATTCAAGGGGGCTGGGGAGGAGCCGAGAGAGAGGGACAAGCAGACTCCACCCAGTGTGCTGAGCCCGATGTGGGGCTTGATCCCAGGACCCTGAAATCATGACCTGAGCTAAAATCAAGAGTCAGATGCTTAACCGACGGAGCCACCCAGGTGCCCCCCTTACCATCTCATTTTTGCTACAGCTGTAATTTCAGTCAACGCAAAGCTATTTATCTCAAAACTTTGATTGCATTTTATCCTATTGATTTTGAGATTCATGTTGTCCCAGTGGTGATTCAGGGTTTGACCTGAAGGGGGAGAAACACCAATATGTAAGGAGTCATTCAGATGCCACGTTTGTTGATGAGTTAATGTTACTACTGTTCTTATAGCTTCCATTGATAAGTAGGGTTGAAATCCTGAAACTATAGAGTGTTAACAATAGAGAAGACCTAACAGGCGACCTGTTTCAACCGTGACATTTCATGACAAGGAAATGGGAGTTTATCAGAGGTACCAGGGATTTGCCTGAGATTCCACAACTACTTACTTACTGGCGCTCAGATGTTCAGATTACATAATGAGAAAATAATTGGTTAACAAGCTAAAGATTTCCTTTTATTGTTGGAACATTAGCATAATCACTCTGGCCTCTCACTGTCAAACCCATCAGATTTTTGTTGTTGTTGTTGTTTTACCTACATGATCAAAATAAATCATTTTCACATCATCATGCTTTATTTCTCCCCTCAAGGAATGATAATGGAGACACACTGGCTTCTGCATCTTTTGCTGCTTCTCAAATATTTTAATCCCTACAGGATGGGGAAAGACTTTTACCTGAGACACTTTGACATTCTCTTCTACCCTCTTCTGATTAGAGTCTGGTGATCATTTTGTGTCCCCAGCACCCGGCACAAAGGCTTGGCATTGTATTAGTCACCGGAAGTAAATCACTTATTTAATCTGTAAGCTTAAATAAAGACGTAAACTGAGGCAAGCTCAAATTACCTGATATTGAGCTAATTCAGGAATAGCAGAGAATTGCCTTTCAGGAAACACATGCCACAGCTAGGAGGGGGAGGTCAAGCCAGAATCCAAGTAGTAAACTCACCTGCCTGAGGATGGGGAAAGATTCTTGGCAGATGTTCATTGGTCAGGAGATAAGTCTTGATCATCTGTGAATCAGGCATTATAGGAAATCAGTCTCTCGGTTCTTAACTCCTATTCTGAGGACACTATATCTTCCAGCTCCCCTTTAGATCAAAATCCTTTCATAGATCTCTACAATCTTCTAAGTGGTGGAATGTCCATTTTACAGAGAAGAAAACTGAGATTCCTCAAGGATGAGTAACGTGGCCAAAGCAACCCAGTTAGAATCTGGTGGAGCCCTGCCTAAAACCTAAATCTGTCTCCCTTGAGATCCAACAGCTTTCCATGGTTGTAGGTAAATACACAACTCACGTCTAAATGAGGTGAATGAATAATCAGGTGAATGAAAGAATATGCATTTACCCCAAGGTTACTGAACACTGCACCGATCATCCTGGCAAAGCAGTCAAGAAAGAAAATCTCTCCTAGTTTGAGATCTCAGTTGTTTGATGGAATCACCTGGGAGACAAAGCTGCCAGAGAGGACCACCACGAGAGACTGACAGAGACTGACAGGAGGAGTATTGCTTTCTTATCTCTGCTGCATCAAAGTGCCTCCGAACCAGGCAGGACCTCCATCGCTCACTCTGTGCCACCAGGGCGCGTGGCGAGTTGACAAGCTGCTGTAAATCTGTTTTTTAATTTAACCTTCTCTCCGGCCTCACCACTGGAATTGCTGCACAAACAAGGAAACCAAGAGTAGCCCCTCTGTGATGATGATCACCTGATCAAATTCAGAGCATGCTATCGAAAAGACAATGGCAGCAGTATGGGGGCGAGAGGAAGGTTGATTTCAGGATTCCGGGAGGGTCCTTATAAATAATTGAGAGTAAGAAACAGGATAAACTGAAAATGCAGCATAGAAAATTATCAGTGTTACTCTACGAGGGAAATGTTTAAATACAGCCAGAATCCTTGGAACATAACCAGAGGACTCCTGTTGTCTCCAGAGCTATTCACAATAAATGGTTCGTGTGACTTCAATGTGCCAATTAAACAGTCTCTGCCTCAACCTTAATTTGGCAGACAGCTGTGTTGTAAATCTGCGTACTGGGATGGCAAAAAGTTGTTTCTTAGCTGCTCCCCCCTCCCCAGAGTTTATTCTTTGCTTGATACAAAATGTAAATATGTCATTGCATTGACTGGAAGTCAAATGAAAGATGCCGATTGGAACGAAATATCCAAGTCCCAGATTAATTACTGCTTGAAATATTCTAATTTACTGTCCATGGTTTGTATATCAGAAGAGGCTCGGGACCTATGGACCTCAAAGATGCAGAACTATCCTAGAACTTAGGAGAGAGAGATCTAGAAGCTCCACGCAGTTGTTCTTTTGTTGAGATTAGAAAGTTCTAGAAACTGTCCTATTTAAAAACTAGATGACTTCTGCCACATAGTAAGATGCCATCAGGGTCCTGAGGAGCAAAGTCAGTAGCCACCTGACATAAGTTCATAATATAAAGTTCAAGAATCCTATTTAAGCATATTTGACAAAGCATATTGTGTCTCTTTATTGACTTGGGGGTTGGCTATGAGAAACACGGCTACCAGCTATAGTGTTGCCAGATTTTATGGGACAGTTCCACTCTAAAAAACTCAGAAACTCTCTAGAAGCCAGACATCTGTATTCTGTACTGTAGTTAATGATGATTCTCTTGCCACAGGGAAAATTGGAATAACTTCCACCAGATTATTTAAGTGTGGCTGCCTCCGTGAACGCTAGATGACAACGAGCTGAGAGGGTCATAGGCCTGTCTACCATTTATGGTATTGGACTGAAGCTCAAGCTCTCAGGCAATCTTGTTCCCATGCATATAGGAAAGGCCTGGTTTGGGACAGGCATGAGGAAAGAGTGGTACCATCTGGACCTACCTTATCATTTCATTCAGGGTTCTAAAATCATTCCTCAGCTAGGTTCCCATCTGCTTGGGAGATGGATGAAATATGACCGTAGTAGGTAAGCTGCACCAAACAGTGCCACTTATATAATCTCCTCTTTAAAGAAAAAGCTGCTAATTTCCAGAAAAGTTGCAAAGATAGTACAGAGTCCCTGTATACACCTCATGCAGTTCATTGTACACCCCCATGCTACCTCTGTCAAAAGAAACACTATTTATTTATTACTATGAACCAGACTCCAGATTTATTTGGATTTCTCATTAGTGTCCCTTTTTTCTGTACCAGGCTCCCACCCAGGATATTCCATTGCGTTTATTAGTCATGTCTCCTAACCATCTTCTCTGGTCTGTGATGGTCCTCATATTTCCATATCTATTCTTTGGAAGCTATTCTCAACTCCAGTTCCAAGTGATGGCGTGGGGGGGAGATGGCTAACTATACCTCCCAGAGTGGGGAGCATCTCAGTACATTATCTTGAATTCTTCTGTAAGGAAGATTTGTCTTTTCTCCTTTATCTATTTCTATCTACCTATCTCACTGAGGACTCATGTGTCTTTATTCTTTTTTAAAGATTTCATTTATTTACTTGAGAGAGAGAGAGTGACAGAGAGCATAAGAGTGGGGTGAGGGGCAGAGGGAGAAGCAGACTTCCTGCTGAGCAGGAAACCCAATGTGGGGCTTGGTCCCACGACTCCAGGATCATGACCTGAGCTGAAGGCAGTCGCTTAACTGACTGAGCCACCCAGGCGCCCCTCATGTGTCTTTACTTTATACACTGGTTTGTATTTTTACTCTTGGATATTTATTTTGTACTTTGGGGTATAATCCAACGCTGTGTTATGTATTTTGTTGCTCAAAGTCCAGCTTTGGTCAATGGCTCTCTTGATTGGCTCCCTGTGTCCCCTTAGTATGCCCCATCCTTCAGTGTTTTGAGTAGTTCCTTATTTTCTGGTACTACAAGATGCTCTAGGCTCATTGTCTATTCGCCATGTTCCAGCCCTGGAATCCACCATTTCTCCAAAGAAACTTGATTCCATTTATTGGAGAATAGAATTTTGGAATTCAGATCTGGGTGTTTTATGTGCCCATTGTTACTGGGGTGCTGTTGCTTCCAGGCCCTCTTAGCTAAAAGAACTAGATAATATTTGTGTTCATACCAAGACACATACACACGCATACCTATCATTGTTTCTGCATCTATCTGTCTGTGCATATTTTGAGTGAAACATGAGTTCATGCTGATATCCTGGACTCTAATCCCAGAACCACATCTGCAACTTCCCTCTCCAGTGCTGAGATGTCTGGTTCCCACTATCCATCATCCATTTTACTTATACGTTCAACCCAAGTACATGTGTAGAGCATTTTCAGAATTGCTTATCGATACCACCAAAAGAAACACATTTACCAGCTAGCAACCAGTGTTATCCTTATGGGTCCCAGTCAAAATACTATTTTCCTGAATTACCTGGGTCAGCTCCTTTACCCTTCACCGTCTTCTGTAAAGTTGTCATGCATTTGTAATAAAATGAAATTCATATGTCACAGTCTGCACACCATTCTGGTTGTTGGTGGTGGTGTTTGTTTTTTGGTTTTTTTAGCTTGCATATATTAATGCTCACTCTTTGTGATTTGCAGTTCTAGCACTTTGTGACAATTCTTTCTTTCTTTTTTTTGTTTTTTGGGGGTTTTTGTTTTGTTTTGTTTTTTTGTTTAAACAGATCCAAGCTTCTAAAATGAGCCAATCCAAGAGATGAAGGGAAGAACCCACACCAACTGTTCAACTCTATACACTCCACACCCCTGCCTTCTTGTTCAGCCTGCTTCCAGGTCCAGCATGGGCCTCTTCCCTAGGTTCTTCCTCCTGAGGCTGAGGGGAGGCTGTTTGCTGGGTGGTGAGGAGGAGGAGGCAGTATGCATAGGACAACAAGCAATGCTCTGGGAATAAAGAGGCTCCATACTCCTGCCCTGAACCCCCACAGATATATTAGGAGAAAATCGTGTGCTAAATGCTCAAATGATCTCACTTAATCCTTAAAACAATCCTCTTATGTATCTACATTATACTGAGGAGCAATGGGACACAGAGATTCAGTAGATTGTCTGAGGGGACACAGCATGTCAATAGTAGAAGATAGAATACAAGTTCATATTTATTTAACTGTGGACTTGCAGGTGTAACCATTATACTACTGTCTCTTGTGTACTGTCTCTTTCAGGACTGCCATGTTTCATGACTCCACTGTTGTCAGGTAGGAGTGGATCCTGAAGTTGGGAGCTGCACCTGGCTGTACCAGGTAGCCATGGCTGTAAAAAGAAACAATTGCTCATTTGCAACATCCAACCTGTTCACTGTGCTCATCCTCATTGCTCACCTGCTTCTCTCTTTTCTCCTTTTGGATTGTCCTCAACCAGCAGCGTGGGCTCCTGAATTTACAGCATCTGTGGTCCTCAGCTCTCTGGTGCACATGGGTGTACTTGAGAATCCATGTGTCTTTCAATCATGAGGCTTAAAATGGGTCAGCTCATTCTTAGCAAATGGCAGGTATGCCTCTCCAGGTGGGAGGGCATGACATTTCTGCCACGTGCCACCTCCTCCCTCCTAGCCTCCCCCACAAAGGAGTATTTTAATAGAAGGTTAATGGAGGGCACGCAGAACAAAAAGAAAACCCTGTCATCGTTATTCCATGTTTTACTGTAATAGAGGTCAGCTCTCCCCTATTCTTCCTAGTATCCATCTTTAAAACGAATAATTTAGCCTATGAAAACAAAACTAGTTTATTTATGATGACAGAGAAGCTGTAAATGTGCTCCTGATCTGTGCATTGACTAATTAGATTAATTAAGCCAGCATGCATTTCAGAACAGGCAGGCAGGTGGCAAATAACATTTGAGATGATTTATATGATATATTCCATCAAGCTTACAGTTGATAAATAATATCACATTCATTCCATTAAGGTATCAAAGCAACAAAAGAAAACAGTGCATTTTTGGCTCTGGGCTGCTAACAAAAGAGTAACTGCTGAGGTTACTACATGGGCATTATTTACTCTGCTCAAAAGGGTGAACGGAAAAAAAAAAAAAAAACGCAAGCCAAATCTCAAATTCAAGTTAGTCTCCATCAGTTCCTCTCATTATGCTGAGGTAATTCTTTGCCATTGCAGTGGAATTGAATTTTAGGAATAGAGATGAGATTTGAATTTTAATTAAGCCATTGCTTCTTGCTACCAAATTTTGCTAGAAACTTCCATGTCATGGTATTTTCTAATCACACTTTCAGTGCGTTCTCCTCATAAATGAATGAATACGAGATCTCTCTTCCTGCAGTCTTCAAACTTCAAAATGCCTAAGAATCACTGGAAATGTTTGTTTGAAAGCAGGTTCATGGGTCCTGCTCCCAGCAGGTCTGGATGGAGCCTAGCTATGTGTATTTTTCACATCAACACCTTGGATATCGATATACCCTGCATCAATAAGTTCACATACAAAGAACTGAAGCCTGTGATTTGACCTTTGGTCTTCCAGGTTTCTCAAGTTCATTGACTATTATTGGTCCACTTCTTCTCTTAAAGTAGTTGGTATTCCTCAGTGTTTGGTCAAAGGACCATCTGCATTAGAATTTCCTTAGGGATGTGGTAAAACATCAGATTCCTGGGCTTTAAAACCTACTGAGTGTGAGTTGGTAAGAGTAATACAGGAGAATCTGTATTTTAGCAAACTATTCAGATGATTCTAACGTATACTAAAAATTAAGAACTACTGTCTTGGAGCAAGAACTATTTGATGTAGGTGTAAAATGGCAGCATCTTCTCCCTGTAGTCATAATTTTGTTTAGAAGATATATGTCTTGCCTTACCTAGATCAGTGACCTCTCTAAGAATGATCTTGGATATAGACAGAAAGCAATGCTGGAATGGTCTGCTCTGCAGGGTCACCTTTGGGCCTTACAAGCTTTTTGGTTTCTGTCCCAAGGGTCTTTGCAAAATTGCTACCATCCTGTTGAGTGCTGCTCCCACATTGCCTCTAGGACACTGGGGAGAAAGTGACTGCATGGGAAGTCCCAGGAGCTACTGCTGCTGGGATATAATGGTGTGTTTGCAGGTGTCATGGCAATGACTAATAGAAGAAATTGAGATGTGAGACGGGCCCGATCAAAAACTGACAATCTCCCCCAGCCCAGGAAGAGATGGTAACCCTTCCTACCACAGCAGAATGGCAGGCAAAGTGGCAGAGGAGAAGTTTTCAGAATAGAGAGACAGAGAGGTGCAGAGCTCCAAGTAACCCAGGAAAGGGGCAGCCGCATTTTACAGAGCATATTAGCCCAAGCAAAGCCTCTTCCAAAGACATGTGATGTCTTTATTTAAGCTGTGCACAGTCAAGTAAACAGAGATGGAGAATAAACTGAAACTCGAAATACAATTCTAATTATAAGATGTTATCAGTTCATCCCAGACTGCATCGGACAAGGACGAGCTAGACATGAAAGGAGAACTTTGGAATCTGGGAGGAGAGGTCTTTGTTCAAGACCAGAACATACTGGCTAAAATTAAAACCTGTTCCGCAGTGAGAAGGAACTAGAAATTG